>NC_053495.1:158081735-158408610 GCF_905171775.1 Rana temporaria | reverse complement strand
TACTGTAGGTACATCCTTGCTATCCGCAGTTGTGGTTCACTCCCGTTCACCAGAGCTGTTACAATGTGCATCAACTGCAGTGGGACTGTGCTATTTATTAGCATTGCCCTCACTCAAGATAGCCACAGAGCTGCTTCCCTGATGACACCTATGGCGGTTTCAGAGGAACAAAGCTCCTCTCAACCTCCATTCCCTCTGTACTTCATTTTGGTCAAGATGCAATTGTGTGTTGATATCTCCCCCTTTTCTTCTATTTTACGACATTGCTTGATTTCTGCAACAAAAAGTTTTGCCTGGTTCCTCAGCTATGCCAGTCTGTTGCCTGCCCCAACCACTGATTTCTACACCCCAAATTTTAGTTCAGTGCTTTGCCTATTCATGTCTCATACAAGTAGTATAAACCCTCTCTTTGTGAAGAGCAAAAGTGAAAAACTGGCCTTCTTAAGGTTCTGATACACAGTGTAAACCCACTGATGCCATAGACAGGATAAAGGCCAACATGGAAATGAGAGCCACTCAGCAGGCTGGGTCTGTTCTCTGAGTGAATACATGAAAAATTTTCCTTTCTGACAAGAGTCTTCTTGTAACATCATATTAAAATATTATTTTGTGAATGAGCTGAAATGACATCTCTGTATATAATAGATATGATTCAGTGCTCTGTTTTTAGGTCAGAATAGCCTGGAAAAGTACATGTCCCATGGAGCTTACATCCTTTAGAGCCACAGGGGGCATCTTTTTGCCCAGCTGTAATTAATGACATTTCAAGAGACTAGACCTGCCAGATCTCTAGGGAGTCCGTTATATCCCATCCCACCCCAGCTGTATGTGGAAGATGCTTTGTGAAGTCTGTCCTGCAACTCGCTGACCCTCCCCATATTACAGTATGTGCCAGGCGTTGTATCTGTGACACAATAAATGATACAGTTTGTAGAAAAATACAATAATTATTGAAGCAGCTGGAATAAAGAGGTGGTCGTTATTTTGCTCATCTTGTGTATTTAGAGGGTTTATGATGATAAAAAATTACTGTTTTTCAAACTACAGTTAAAGGCAAAGTACATCCAAAAATGTTTTGGTTTTGGGCACATGGTAGTAAGCTTAGGAGGAGGAAGCGAGAGAGAGAGAGAGAGAGAGGAAGAAAGATTTCTGCACCTCAGTACTGCTTGGACCTTGAAGAGGGGGTACACCCAGAAATCGTGTCCTGAAAATTTGGATATTGGTGCATATGAAAAAAGTATCATGAACAGTACTCAATTGTTATTGTTGAAAGTGCACTAATATGGCTACAATCACGTCAGGCATGCACCTCAGTCTGCAACACCAACTACATGCTGGGAGGGCATAAAGCTGGTCATACCTGCTACAACCTGAAAATCAGAAGAATAAAGAGAATATTACCGCGCTACCAGAAACAAGAGGATAGCACACTTAGTTGCAGCAAACACCTGATTGGTCAATCCATAGCCAAAAGAAAGGAATAAAATAAAATAAAAGAAATGATGCTGCGCTCTAAGTAATAGTGAACAGATTAATACATAAACAATATAAAAAGTGCCAAGTGCTTAAATAAATAATTTAACAAAAAAGTAGTGCAAGTGCCAAATTGACAATGCAAAAGGATAAACTCCAAGTGAATAAATGTCCTTAATCACATAGAAATAAAGTGCTGGTGCTAAAAGTAGCGCCCAGCTATAGCGCCCAGAAGCGATTCAGTTCGCATGCGCTGCGCTTTATAAGTTTTTCATTCATTCATTCATTCAAAAGTGACAATACAAAGGAATAAAGTCCAAATAATCAAATGTCTTCAAGCGAATAAATGATGATAAGGTGAAATAGTGCAGTACTCCAGCTAACACTGGCCCGGATTCAGAGAGAATTTACCAGAGAAAAAGACTGCTTTGCATCAGTCTCATGGAGCATATGGGAAGTCAGGTCTCCCTGTAACCGATCCGTATGATGCTACTCGATCGAAAACACCGCCGGCGTTCAGGATGGAACGCGATGACGTCACGGCACCCTACGATCGTTTCGTCTCGACAGGACTTCAATGGGGGATCGTCCGGCTAATCCCCCGTTGAAGTCCTGTCGAGACGAAACGATCGTAGGGTGTCGTGACGTCATCACGTTCCGTCCTGAACTCCGGCGGTGTTTTCGATCGAGTAGCATCATATGGATGATACGGATTGGTTACAGGGAGACCTGACTTCCCATATGCTCCATGAGACTGATGCAAAGCAGTCTTTTTCTCTGGTAAGCAGGCAGTCTTATCTCACGGGTGTAGTGTGGAGATCTATCCCATTAGCAGCAACTTGGAGTTCATCACATCACCTTTCTTGGCAGCTGTTTTTTTTCACAAGAACTAATGTTGGACTATTTCACTTAACCTTTATCACTGAACGGTTTTTTGAGGTCTTGTTTCTTTATCACACCAAACCTCTCCTAACTTTTCTGGTTCTATTTTCAAGTCTAGAATGAACTTTTATTTATATAATTTTTCATGAACTATATATTTATCACTTATTAGTGCTGCACTTCTTTTTGTTTTTTTATGTTTTACTGAATTGTTGTACACAATTTTTTAGTGCCAGCAGCTTATTGTTCACGCTATTCATTTGCTTTATTTATCAATTTATGCCAGCGCAGCGTCAGCCTTTTGTTTTTTTCTGTTCTCCTCATCTGGATGTCACCTTGTGAGGACAGCAAATGGGCAGCACCTATGTCATCATTAGGAAATGTGGAATCTGCAGATAGAACATTAAAAGCAGGTCGGGGAGTCTCAGGTGACTGGAGTGTTAGTTAAAGGGTTAGTTAACCTGTACATGAAGAATGTAATGGGTGAACTAAGCACGGACACTCCCCTTGTTCCCGCTTATTTACCTCCGGGGTTGCCGAGCTGTCAATGCTGTCAGCTGGTTCAGTGGTCTGGGGATTTGAAATCCCGCTCTTCTCCCCCTTCTTTGTAATGGACCAGAGGGATTCTGATTGCTCAAAACCAGTCATAGTAATGGCACTGACAAATTAGAATCAATCTGGTCCATTTCAGAAGTGCTGACAGAGAAGAGGGAAAAAAATAAGGGAGTTCAAATCCTTTGAAAGTTGCAGTGGCTGCAAGGGGTGTTGGCAGCTCAGCAGCCACAGGAGGCAAGTACAGCAGGATCAAGAGGGTTACAATGATGTCTGGGGTTAGCTCAGCTTTATATTTTTTTCTGTAAAGGTGAACTAACACCCTAAGTAATTTGGACTTTTTTTATTTCAAAATAAATATAGTATAATTAGGTACATGGGGAGATGGAGTGAAAAAAATATGTTTTTTTTTATCACCATGGAAATGAGCTTTAAGTTTTTTTTAAATAATTAATGCAGAGTAAGTACTTATATTGGACTTCAGCAGCAGAGCTCAGAACAGATACCACCAATGGGGCAAAATTTCTCCCACTAAAGCCAATGCTGGGGTATTGTTTACTCCAGGGCCGATCCCGAGCTGATGCGTGGGGTGCAGCGCACCCAGGCGCCATGGAGGTGGGGACTCCAAAGCTCCAGAGTGCTCCCCTCCCTCCTCCTCGTCTGTGTCCAGAGGCAAAGCGCATGTAGCAGGTGCTGCAGATCCCCATCCTGCTTGCTCTCTCTACCGGCAACTGACAGGAGCATATCAGAGGAGGAGAGACTGTGGTGTCGCCGCTGTTATCAATGGGAAGAGGGCACTCTGTTTCCTGCCCATCCTACCTCTCTCCTCCTGTCAGAGGATGAGAGCAAAGCAGCTGGAGATCAGAGCATTCGCGTTTCTGAGTGGAGAGAGAGCAGCCGCTGGCTTTTCTTTCCCCCTCCCTCTCCTCCTCATGCTGCTGTACTAGTAAGCGGCGCTTGCCAGCACAGCCGCCCGCTATGTTTATTCTCCCTCCTTCATAGAAGAGGATTGTGGGACATGTAGTACAGAGGACTGGCGGCCCTATTGTAACCCAGAAACTGCAGCCCACACAGCATGCCCAGCTTAATGGGACAGGGAGAGAGAGAGCCAGGAGCCCGGTATATCTTTCAGGGAAGTGCACCCATGACTCCAGGGAGAGAACAGTGCTAAGGGGACACCACCAGAGAGAGAACCCCGCTGCCCTGCGCCACCAGAGGGAAAGCCATACAGCCTAGCGCCATCTCTAATGAAGAAAGGAACAGAGTCATTGCCAGAATCTAGATCTGAGCGTTACCCAGCAGAGTCGCCACGGGCAACCCAGAGTGAGCAACTCCTAATCAGAGGAACCGTTGTTGCTGTATCGCTGGGTCAGGCGAGTGGGCCAGTCGGCCATTATCTACTTGCATCCATAGGAACTCCACTCTCTGACCATCGCCTGTAGTATGTGTGCAGTCTCTAACCGTCTCTTGTATTATGTCTGCAGTCTCTTACCATCTCCTAAACTATGCCTGCTGCCTCTGACCAGCTCCTGTAGTATGCCTGCAGTCTCTGACCCTCTCCTGTAGTATGTCTGCAGTCTCTGACCAGCTCCTGTAGTATTCCCACAGTCTGACCAGCTCCTGTAGTATGATTACTGTATTCTCTTCCTGTATTTTCTTCATTGTTAAAAGTTAATGGGAGGATCCCAGGGTAACGAAGACTTCTTAGGGGAGCATCTCTGTGTTTGAGTCGTTGCCATAGAAACATTTGTACTGGGGAGGGGTTAGTAAGACGACCACGCCCATGTGGGGGGTGCCAGAAATATTTCTGCACCCAGGCGTCTGTGACCCCAGGATCGGCCCTGGTTTACTCCTACTGACGCTAGGGTGTTTTCTGATCCCAATGGCCATAGTCTGCCCCCACCCACCCCCACAAGGCCTAAAGGATAGTTAAGTGGCCCTTTGCTTACAAAGTTTGGAGAACCTGATATAGAACATGCTGACAGCAAAGTAACAGAGATGTATTAAGGATCTATTTACACAGGCCTGTATATTCCACCTGCCACAGAGACTCTGCTGTAGAGGTCAGAGGGACTTGCTTTGAGAAGAAGCACTTTTGGGTGATGACTTGGTACAGAATACATACAGGCTGTAGTGCTTGACAAGAGAAGTACAGATGAGAATCAATGGTCTCAGAACTATGTAACAATCACCATGCTGCGATACTATAACATACAACACCAAGCTATTCTCTGGATGCAACTGCCGCCACTACAGAAAACACAGCAGAGTTATGTTGTGCCCTAGGCAAGAAATATGAACAACTCCACACAAAGAAAGGCAGAAAGGAAAACAGTGTAGTTGATAAAAGTTGCATGAGGACCTGCAACATTAATCGTCATACAGAAAATATTACAGAATTACTTTGGACAAACAATAAACTTTATATAAAAAAATCAATTGTGGAAAAAAGTTTGTTATTTTAAAACTGTAATGAGTGTACTAACCTACCATCCCCTGTAAGTTAACCCAGATAAAATTCAGACCACAATGGGAATGCTGGCTGACGAAATGAAAAATAGAGAAATATAAATAAAATTAAGCTTGCCGTAGCACCTCTGCGGTTTTTATTTTTTGCGCTATAAACAAAAATAGAGCGACAATTTTGAAAAAAATTCAATATTTTTTACTTTTTGCTATAATAAATATCCCCCAAAAATATATTAAAAAAAAGTTTTTTTCCCTCAGTTTAGGCCGTTACGTATTCTACCTATTTTTGGTAAAAAAATAAAAAAAACGCAATGAGCGTTTATCGGTTGGTTTGCGCAAAATGTATAGCGTTTACAAAACAGGGGATAGTTTTATTGCATTTTTTATTAATTATTTTTTTTTTTACTACTAATGGCGGCGATCAGTGATTTTTTTCATGACTGCGACATTATGGCGGACACTTCGGACGATTTTGACACATTTTTGGGACCATTGTCCTTTTCACAGCAAAAAATGCATTTAAAATGCATTGTTTACTGTGAAAATGACAATTGCAGTTTGGGAGTTAACCACAAGGGGGCGCTGAAGGGGTTATGTATGACCTAATATGTGTTTCTAACTGTAGGGGGGTGTGGCTGTAGGTGTGACATCATCGATTGTGTGTCCCTATATTAGGGGACACACGATCGATGACGCCGCCACAGTGAAGAAAGGGGAAGCTGTGTTTACTCACGGCTCTCCCCGTTCTTCAGCTCCAGGGACCGATCGCGGGACTCCAGTAGCGATCAGGTCCCGCGGTCCCAGAGCTTCGGACCGGGTCGCGGGCGCGCGCCCGCCCGCGACCCACGGCTGGGCACTGCCACAGGACGTACCTGTACATGTATGTGCCCAGCCGTGCCATTCTGCCGACGTAAATGTGCAGGAGGCGGTCCTTAAGTGGTTAATACTACTCTAATGCCCTGTACACATGTACATGTGTAGCGCTACCCCCGCCAGGGCTGGTGCAAGGATTTTTGACACCCTAGGCGAAGCCTCATTTTGTCGCCCCCCCCCCCCCGCCGCCATTCGCTCCGCCCATCACTGAGATTTTTGCGGTGCCTCTTCACCTATTTCTTCAGCTGTGGTCCACAGGCCTGCATATGTGCCTCTGGACCCGGCCAAAAGACAAACTAGAGGATGGCACCAGCTCACTTCCTCACACCAGCTGTGGTCCACAGGCTAGAGCAGTATACAGAGAGGCTAAATGTGTAACTGACAGTCTTTACGAGCGACAGATACACTGACAATGCTAGGTTCCTAGTAAAAACAATAATAAATGCACATTTTTTGACCTGCAAAAAGATCTGCATTTATTTTTATTTTTTTTACAAAACTGGATTTGAATCTCCACCCCTCAAATCACCCCAATTCCTGTATTTTTAGGTCTCAGTTCACCACAATTCTTCCATCTTCACACCTCAGATCACCCCATCACTGTATCATCCTGAACGCCTGTTCCCCTCTGCACCCCCCACCTTTGTTCCCCTTAAACCCCCCCCCCCCCACACACACACATCAGTTTCTATATGTAACCCCCTGCACATCTGTTCCTCCCCCCCCCACAATCAGTTTCTCTCTGTCCCCCCCCCCCCAACACACACTTATCTGTTCTCCCTCCATACTCCCCTGCACATCTGTCGTCCCCCCCCCCCCACACACACACACACACACCAGTTCCCACTCTGTACCTCCCTGCACATATGTTTCCCCCACACATCTGCCCCCCCCACACCAGTTCCTACTCTGTACCCCCTGCACATCTGCCCCCCTCCCCCCACACCAGTTCCCACTCTGACCCCCTCCCCCAAGTTCCCACTCTGTACCTCCCCACACACCTGCCT
The DNA here is from genome assembly GCF_905171775.1 of Rana temporaria. Lineage (NCBI taxonomy): Eukaryota > Metazoa > Chordata > Amphibia > Anura > Ranidae > Rana > Rana temporaria. The sequence goes on along the minus strand of NC_053495.1, from coordinate 158,401,354 downwards.
GTCCCCCCACACCAGTTCCCACTCTGTCCCCCCCACACACACACACACACACATCTGCTCCCCCACACCAGTTCCCACTCTCTCCCCCCCACACACACATCTGCGCCCCCCACGAGCCCCCCCCCCCCACAACAGTTCCCACACACACCCATCTGCCCCCCCACACCAGTTCCCACTCTGCCCCCCCCACACACACACACACACATCTGCCCCCCCACACCAGTTCCCACTCTGTCCCCCCCCCCCACACACATCCCCCCCCCCCCCACACCAGTTCCCACTCTGTCCCTCCACACACACATATAGATCGGCCCCCCCCCCACACACATATAGATCTGTCCCCCCCACACACATATAGATCTGTCCCCCCCCCACACACACACACACACACATATAGATATGTCCCCCACACACATATAGACCTGTTCCCCCCCACACACATATGGATCTGCCCCCCCCCACACACATATAGATCTGTCCCCCCCCACACACACATATAGATCTGTTCCCCCACACACACATATAGATCTGCCCCCCCCCCACACACGGATCTGCCCCCTCCCACACACATATAGATCTGTTCCCCCACACACACACATATAGATCTGTCCCCCCCGCACACAAACTAGTTCCCCCTCTGTACACAGTGCAATGCACTATAAACGTGACAGCAGAGTACATTTTTATTTTATTTTCTTGTGACAGGGACAGGTGCAGCACTGAGTGTCATGCCTGTGTGTGCTTCCACGATGTACCTGAGCCAGCGGCGGTGAAGGCTTTACTGAAGTTGATCGGCGCTGCTGCCCGTCTGCCTACTGAGTCTTCACACATGGGGGGGGGTCGGACATCGCGGCGGCGGCGGCAAGCTTCCGTCACCATCTCACCCTCCCTGGCCGGTTCCACCATCTGCAGGAGCCGCTGGTTAGATTTGGTACGGCGTGTTACCTTCTGTGATGTGTCTAGGGGTAATGATGATGAAAGCAAATGATGAAATGTCCAAACAGGGTGTCGTTTCCTGTGCTTTTATTCTTGCCCAACACGGCAAACAGTGAACTTGAGGTAGATAGAGAAAGGTTGGTGAAAAAGAAGTTGCAGATTCAGGCTTGGATAGAACAGAAGCAATCCTGCTTCGCATAACACTCTACTCTCGTCGCCCCTCAGCCGGAGTGGGTATAGTGTACCTGGACAGGCCTCTCACACCGACCTGGCAGCCAGGGTATCACTCGGAACCTTGAGAAGGAACAAGTCTCTGCCACAGACCTGGTTGAAATAGGAATAGGAGTAGGACCTCTGCCATAGGCCCTTACTCTAGAACACAGTTTAGTTGAAGTGAATCCTTCTCAATAATGATGGCGCCTGAATCTCCCTCAGGTAGTTTTTAGTTAGCAGGTCACCGACTGACAGGTTGCCAAAAGACAAACTCCCAATGTCCGGTCACCTTGATCCCCGATGGATTGTCCAGGCCCTGTTGGATCGCATGCCTCCGGGCTCACCTGAGACTGACTCCCCACCGAACAGCACAACTCACTTAGGATCTTCCTCATAGAAATTGGGGACCCAGTCGTTCACTGGGGCCCCTTTACAGCTTCAGTTGTTCTGGGCCAACATGGCCCAGAACTGGGAACACCGCGTAGCACGTACACCCCGGCCTGGTAGGCCATATCGCCGGGGCTCGTGATGTACGCACACCCTAAAGGTGGGTGCCGCACCTGGAACCAGAACAGAGCTCACAAAATGGCGCCTGCCCTAGAAGTACCCTCCCCCAGCATGCCCCGCGAGGGAGAAACTCCTCTGATTGGCTGCTGGCAGAAAGGCGCCTCCGCCTGGACCCCTCTGACACAGAATGAAACCACAGACAGCCCAGCCCAGCAGACACCCAATTTACACAGATTAACTGGATGAGAGCAAAGTAACTCTCTCATCCCCTTTCTAAATTTAACCACTTGCCTACTGGCCCATAGTCAAAAGACGTCCTGTTTTTAAAGATGGATACCTCGAGAATGGCAGCAGCTGCTGCCACAAACGAGGTATCCATCTTTAGTGTGTGCGGTCCTGTAAACGATAACGGCGGTCTCCGTGGCGGATTCGCAGCAAGATCGCCGTTATCGGTGGCGGGAGAGGGCCCCCTCCGCCGCTTACCGTAGCCGTCGGTAGCGGCGGAGGCGATCGGGACCGTTCGGCTGGTGACTGGGGACGAGACTGAAGGAAAAATCTCCTTCACCCGTCCCCATAGCTCTGCTGGGCGGAAGTGACGTCAAAACGTCAGTCCCGCCCAAGCCTCTTAAAGAAACATTTTTTTTTTGTCATTTGAAAAAATTACATTTTCAATTTTTTTTTTTTTCTTGCATTTTAGTCTAAATATGAGATCTGAGGTCTTTTTGACCCCAGATCTCATATTTAAGAGTACCTGTCATGCTTTTTTCTATTACAAGGGATGTTTACATTCCTTGTAATAGGAATAAAAGTGATCAAATTATTTTTTTTTTATTTCAGTGTAAAAAAATTATAAACTAAATAAAAATAAATAAGAAAACAAAAAAATATTTTTTTTTTTAAAACGCCCCGTCCCGACGAGCTCGCGCACAGAAGCGAACGCATACGCGAGTAGCGCCCGCATATGAAAACGGTGTTCAAACCACACAAGTGAGGTATCGCCGCGATCGTTAGAGCGAGAGCAATAATTCTAGTCCTAGACCTACTCTGTAGCTCAAAAAATGCAACCTGTAGAATTTTTTAAACGTCGCCAATCGAGATTTTTAAGGGTAAAAGTTTGACGCCATGCCACGAGCGGGCGCAATTTTTAAGCATGACATGTTGGGTATCATTTTACTCGGCGTAACATTATCTTTCACAATATATAAAAAAATTGGGCAAAATTTATTGTTGTCTTATTTTTTAATTCAAAAAAGTGTTTTTTTTTTTCAAAAAAAGTGCACTTGTAAGACCGTTGCGCAAATACGGTGTGATAAAAAGTTTTGCAATGACTGCCATTTTATTCTCTAGGGTGTTAGAATTATATATGATGTTTGGGGGTTTTAAGTAATTTTCTAGCAAAAAAAACTGTTTTAGTCTCGTAAACACCGAATCTGAAAAACAGGCTCGGTAATATTAACATAGCACCTGGAATGAAAGTACACAGGCGCTACACATGCATAAGGGGCTAATGCATTTAAACCTCTATTACATACAGCAAGAGGATTCTCATAGGGTCAGAGACTAATGCTGCAGAAAGTAAAAGCACATAGAAAGGTTTTGTATGAATAAAATTGTTTTTTCTATATTGCCTCGAGTTCCTCAAAAGATTGTAGAAAAATATTGATCATAAGATGTGATCAGTTTAGAGGGGCTCTGCAGTACCAATTAGAGGCAGAAAGGTTGAAGTAATGAAAGGAACAAGGCGGACACATTAACACATGGAAAACAGAAGCAAACAAGCAGGGAGGAAGACATTAAAAATGGAAGGGCAAACTGATTCGTCAAATGAGTCAAAGGATTCACTGACAGAATAATCACAGAGCGCAACAAAGTGAGTCGTGTTATGATGATGAGTGAATGGGGCAGAGTGACAGATGAGCAGCTGAATGCTTGATAAGTAGAGTACACATGATTAACAGGCACAAAGGCAAATTTTAAAGGTTCAGACTAAGCCCATGTTAAAAAGCTGAAGATATTTTAGAGGATACTTAGTGCTAAAAATACCAGGCATATTTATCTCCAGCTAAAAGCAGAGCCAGATCCTTAAAATATCTAAAAGAGGAACTAGATTGTAAATTAGAGTTTAATCAAAGGTTATTTTTTTAAATTAAAATAAAAAAGATGTTGCAACTAAAGCTAGTGGTACTTTACCGCTAATGCACCCCCACCCCAGTGTGAAAGTAGCATAGCAGCTATGTCAACAGCAGCAAAAGGGTTAAAGAAATAAAAAATCATAGTGCGGTACTAAATATGTGCAAATTAATACACAATTAAAGAGACAATGCAGAAATGCGATAAGGCCAATGACTGGCACATGTGACATAAAATATTGCAGAAAATGCAAATGTGCAAAAAATATAACGTGACAGTGCAAAACATTTGTTCAGGCCAATGGCTGGCACCTAATAACTATTGACATATAAACAATGGGCCAGATTCACGTATAATTGCGTAAATCTGCGGCGGTGTAACGTATCACATTTACGTTATGCCGCCGCAAGTTTTACAGGCAAGTGCTTGATTCACAAAGCACTTGCCTGTAAAGTTGCGGTGGCGTAACGTAAATCCTCCGGCGCAAGCCCGCCTAATTCAAATGATCCGGCTAGGGGGCCTGGATCATTTAAATTAGGCGCGTTCCCGCGCCGAACGTACATTGCGGTAAATGACGTCGCAAGGACGTCATTGGTTTTCGACGTTAACGTAAATGGCGTCCAGCGCCATTCACGGACGACTTACGCAAACGACGTACATTTTCAAATTTCGGCCATACTTAACATTGACTGTGCCTCATATACCCAGGGGCAACTTTACACGTCGCAAATCTTACGTCGTAAACGTCGTAACTTCACTGCGTCGGTCGGGGCGTACGTTCGGGAATTCGCGTATTTTGCTAATTTGCATACTCGATCGGGAAGACGACGTCGGCGACACCTAGCGGCGAAAAAAAATTGCATTTAAGATCCGACAGCGTAAGAGCCTTACACCTGTCGGATCTAATGCTTATCTATGCGTAACTGATTCTATGAATCAGGCGCATAGATACGACGGGCAGACTCAGATACGACGGCGTATGGTCTGAGGTTTTTCAAGGAATGCATGGTGGTATATGGCGTATTGGAGGAACTGGGCCTGTAAAGCACACATGGAGTGAAGGAGCATAGCTCCCAACTGTCCCTGATTTTGAGGGACTGTCCCTGATTTGGAAGAAAGTCCCTCTGTTCCTTTTTCCTCCTCATTTGTCCCTCATTTTGGTCTGATCTATATAGTTAAGTGGTCTTGCATAGCAAGAGCACTTATTAAGTGGTCTTGCATAGCAAGAGCACTTATTGTTATCTCACATATATATTATTATTATTCTTATAGCCAAATTTGCCCCCCTAACTCCTCCCACAGTTTTTACACTACATAGACGAGTAATATATCGAATCGTGCGGATTGTTCCCGATCGGTGGGCTATTACTGTGTGGAAAATTTCGCCGAATCGTTCGCGAAATATTGTAATTTTTGCGGCAAAATTTTCCCATAGGAATGAATGGGGAGCGGTAGAGTGTGGGATTTCTAAAAATGAAAAATCATTACATAATTTGCAAACTGCGACCACACCCTCATTTTCAAGCCGACCTACACAAATCTTATATCAAAACGTTCAGCTATCCCTGCTGCCTCCACACGTGTTCACGGCTAAGTGATTGATCAAACCGTTTTCACAATATGATAATTTGTTTGCAACCTACGCCATCCATTATTTCAATGGAAGTCAATGGAGGTCAAAGTTTAGAAAACTAAAATCATCTTTGGAATTTGTAAACTGCGACTGTGCCTTCAATTTTATTATTTCAGAGACATACTATACATCAAAATGTAGGTCTGGGTCTTGTGATTCGTAAAATATAAAGATATTCGCTGTACGATTCATAGTTTTTAAAATACAACCATTTGAATAGGACAAGTATTTAAGAAAAATCCAGGATCTGAGTCTCTGCTTAGAGGCTGCATGCTTATGTTTACATTGGTTTCCTAGGAGACGCTGAGGTAATAAAAACTCCTCACGCACAGCTGTAAGGGGATTCTATAGCTCCTCCCACACAGTTGTGAGGCAGTTGTGAGGTGTTTTCTGTGAGGTAAATACCTTCATACACACAGTTGTGAGGTAGTTGTGAGGTGTTTTCTGTGAGGTAAATACCTTCATACACACAGTTGTGAGGTAGTTGTGAGGTGTTTTCTGTGAGGTAAATACCTTCATACACACAGTTGTGAGGTAGTTGTGAGGTGTTTTCTGTGAGGTAAATACCTTCATACACACAGTTGTGAGGTAGTTGTGAGGCGTTTTCTGTGAGGTAAATACCTTCATACACACAGTTGTGAGGTAGCTGTGAGGTGTTTTCTGTGAGGTAAATACCTTAATTTGAAGGACAAGTATTAAAAAAAAATTCCTCAATTTCTGCTGTGTTTACAGAGAGCCTGCAAACCAAACAATTGGTTTCCTAGGAGACGCTGAGGAGTTTAATAACACCTCACAAACAGCTGTGAGGTGAGTTGGCTCCTCCCACACAAGGCTGAGGGAACTTTCCTCTGCTTGCAAGGGTCTCAAACTGGTGGCCCTCCAGCTGTTGTAAAACTACAAGTCCCATCATGCCTCTGCCTGTGGGAGTCATGCTGGTAACTGTCATTCTTGCAATGCCTCATTGGACTTGTAGTTTTGCAACAGCTGGAGGGCCGCCAGTTTGAGACTTGAGTGTGTTTGCATATGTTTACATTGGTTTCCTAGGAGACGCTGAGGTAAAATCCTTCATACACACATCTGTGAGGGCTTTCTATAGCTCCTCCCACACACTGTGAGGTGATATGGCTCAGTTTTTTTTGGCTCTGCGTAACTTCTGCATGCTCTGCATATAGCAACCAGTCCATAGAAACCAGTCCATAGCAACCAGACCATAGCAACCAGTCCATAGCAACCAGTCCATAGCAACCAGTCCATAGCAACCAGTCCATAGCAACCGTCTATAGCAACCAGTCCATAGCAACCAATCCAGAGCAACCGTCCATAGCAACCAGTCCATAGCAACCAGTCCATAGCAACCAGTCCATAGCAATCAATCCATAGCAATCAATCCATAGCAACCAGTCCATAGCAACCAGTCCATAGCAACCAGTCCATAGCAACCTGTCCATAGCAACCTGTCCATAGCAACCAGTCCATAGCAACCGGTCCATAGCAACCAGTCCATAGCAACCGTCCATAGCAACCAGTCCATAGCAACCGTCCATACAAACCAGTCCATAGCAACCAGTCCATAGCAACCACTCCATAGCAACCCATCCATAGCAACCGGTCCATAGCAACCGGTCCATAGCAACCGTCCATAGCAACCAGTCCATAGCAACCGTCCATAGGAACCCGTCCATAGCAACCAGACCATAGCAACCCTCCATAGCAACCAGTCTCTAGCAACCACTCCATAGCAACCACTCCATAGCAACTGTCCATAGCAACCATTCCATAGCAACCGTCTATAGCAACCAGTCCATAGCAACCAGTCCATAGCAACCAGTCCATAGCAACCAGTCCATAGCAATCAATCCAGAGCAACCGTCCATAGCAACCAGTCCATAGCAACCAGTCCATAGCAACCAGTCCATAGCAACCCGTCCATAGCCATCAGTCCATAGAAACCAGTCCATAGCAACCCTCCATAGCAACCGGTCCATAGCAACCAGTCCATAGCAACCAGTCCATAGCAACCGTCCATAGCAACCAGTCCATAGCAACCAGTCCATAGCAACCACTCCATAGCAACCCATCCATAGCAACCGTCCATAGGAACCCGACCATAGCAACCGTCCATAGCAACCAATCTCTAGCAACCAGTCCATAGCAACCACTCCGTAGCAACCACTCCGTAGCAACCACTCCGTAGCAACCAGTCCATAGCAACCAGTCCATAGCAACCAGTCCATAGCAACCCTCCATAGCAACCAGTTTTTGATGGGGCAAATAGGATGGTGCAGTTTTGATGGGGTAGTTTTTAATGGAGCAGTTTTTGATGGGGCAATGGACCGAACTGGCTCGACACACTGTTGGATCACATTTACATCTCCAGGGGCACCGTCTCCAGTCAGGAGTATTGGTGGAGGCAAGACCACGCAGCGCAATTTCCCCAGAAATTGTATCTTTTCTAGTTGTATATAAAATGCACTTATTATATTCCAAAAAGTGTTTTTTCAGTGCCAGTAGTGGCTGGTGCTCAATATTTGGGGGGGGGGGGTGATAAAGAAAACTGCCCCTCTCACTCGCACATAATAGCCGCCACCACACCCCCACCCAGAAAAGCCAGCCTTGGCACGCTGCTCCGGCTCCCACTTTTCCTCCCATCTGCTGCTGCAATCTCCTCCTTGGCCCGGGCTTCTTCTATGGGCTCTGCTAGGAGGACGGAACGGGCTCTTTGGAGCCGGGAAGGTGGCGATCAGTGCAGAGGGGTCGTTGCTTCTCCTCATTAAAGTCACACAACTGGGTGGGCTCAGGGCGCAGTGCTCTGCGCCCCGAGCCTACCATGTTTTAAGCCAATTAGAGCCTCAGACTCTAATCATTTGCTTAAAAAAAAAAAAAACATTAAAATCCATGCGTCCTGCATGTAGATTAGGGGCCCGGGCACATGGATTAGGGGGGCGCCTCTAATGCAGCCGCCAATGCTTAGTGCTAAACCTTTCATCCAATTTTTAAAGACAGAACTACCACCAGAGAAATGCTGTTAGGGCCGTTTTGAATCCCCATTACTATTCTTTCTGGCAAATAAAAGTTTACAGACAGTAAAAAAAAAAAAATTAAATTAAGGAAAAGTATTGGAGTCTTGTTCTGAGATTCTGATAGTCTAGTCAGGCTCTAATAAGGAGGCAGAGAACCATGCAGTGTGAAAAAAATAATACAGGGAAATGTATTTCCAGATAATACAGGAACACATATCACTACTGGTAATGAGCCTGAAGTCAGTGGGAACCCTGACAGCAAAGATGAGTCACATAATAGGTGACATTACATGTGCTTCTATAATCCACACGCAGAGTAGCTAACAAGCCAGAATCACATAATACAACCGGGCACTATTTTAGTCTGATGACAATATTCCTAACATCTGTGCAATCTTTCTACACCATCGATAGGAAGAAGAGGTAAACTGTAATGGCACGTTTGTATGAAAAAGCTTTTAGTAAATCACAAAACTGTACAGTTATCAGCATTGGACACTGGCAATACACTAGTCACCAGCAAGCCAAACGCAAGAACAGTTTTAAAGTTGTTTTTTACATTGATTGCTGACAGTGTCTCTTTAGGTGCAAGTTAACCTGAAAAATAAACAATTATTAAATTGCAATTGGGTCATTTGATTCTAGCATTGCAAGTTATTTCTTTAATAGTATTTATAAGAGACTAAAAATACAATTTTCCTGCTTTCTGTGCTAGGGTGACAAAGCCAACCACAGGTTCTTATTCTGTGGTTGTGTTGTCAGTAGGGATAAGCTGAACACCCCTCTGCTTCAGTTCGCACCAGAACATGCAAACCGGTAAAAAATTTGTTTGAATATAAGGTCTGGTATGGATTTTTGGGGGGGACCCCACGCTATTTTTTTTAAATGTTGGTGCGGGGTCCCCCTTAATATCCATTACAGACCAGAAGGGCCTGATATGGAATTTGGGGGGGGACCCCCACACTTTTTTTTTTTTTGGTTCTGAGTTCCCCTTAATATTCATACCAGACCCAAAGGGCCTGGTAACGGACTGGGGAGGGGGGGGCCCTGACATTTTTTTTCAATGACTTTGATCTGTATTGCCGGGACCTGACAATTCATGAATAGCCGCGAGCAGTTTTAAATGACTTTTTTTCCTTTAGAAATGACATTTAGTCCAGGGACAGTTCTAAACACGGGAAACATGCGCTACTTTACATGCATACTATACACACCCCTAGGTACGAAGTGTAAATTAATATTTCACTTTTATTGTTTCACTTTAAGCATTATTCAAATCATTGCTCCCGAAAAAACAACCGTTTTTACAATTTTTTTTTGCATTGATACATGTCCCCTGGGGCAGGACCGGGGTCCCCAAACACTTTTTATGATAATAACTTGCATACTAATACTAACCATTAAAATTAGCACTTTTGATTTCTCCCATAGACTTTTGAAGGGTGTTCTGCGGCTTTTCAAATTTGCAGCGAACACCCCAGATGGTTTGCTGTTTTCTGACCTGGCGAACACCCAATGTTCCCTAGTTGTCAGCATCCGATGCATGCACCCGACCCAGGCCTACATAATGACATGCCTCTTGCAGCACAGGCTTACATGCCCCCACCCTGGAGTGATTGAACAGATAAAATGCAACACTACTGGCACTAACCTGGTGCTGTGTCATAGACCCCGCACAGAGCCAGGTGTGCTCTTACCTTTTAAGAAATTCAGTAATTTTTATATTGTAATAGTGAGAGTCTCTGTCTCTGGGTAAATTGGGTTAAAATGGACACAGAGTCTGCATATCGGCGGACTGCAGAGCTACAGAGCATAGCTTTGAAACTGAGAATATGTGCTTTGGCAGCTTTCCCCTGGATTTTGTCATTTCCGGATGGAGCTCTGTAGTTTGGAGATCCCTCAGGCCGCGTACACACGGTCGTTCCAAACCGATGAGAATGGACCGAAGTTCAGTTTCATCGGTCCAAACGACCGTGTGTATGGCCCATCGGTCTGTTGTCCTTCGGTCCAAAATTTTAAAACATGCTTTAAAATCGAACCGATGGACCGCTGACCGATCGGTCCAAACCGATGGTTAGTACAGAAAAGCATCGGTTCAAAACCCGCGCATGCTCAGAATCAAGTCGACGCATGCTTGGAAGCATTGAACTTCGTTTTTTTCAGCACGTCGTGTGTTTTACGTCACCGCGTTCTGACCCGATCGGTTTTTGGAACGATGGTGTGTACGTACATCAGCCCGGCAGGCCACTTCAGCGGTGAGCCGATGGAAACGGCCCGTCGGACCATTCTCATCGGTTTGGAACGACCGTGTGTACGCGGCCTCAGAGTCTTGGGTGGGATGGGATCTCCAACCCTGTGTCTGGGTCTTGAGGACAGCCAGCAGGGTGTGTGCCCAGGTGCAAACAGCTCATATAATGAGGGGCTGGTGAGAGCAGAGGTGGAGTTGGAGCAGTGGCTGCTAGTGAGTGTCTCTGTGTGAAGACAGAATCTGTGTGCATTGAGGGGCTTGAAGCCTGAGTGGGTTTAAGAAGCCTGAAGCTGTGCGCATCCAACACTGTGGGCCTGGAAGAGCTGGTGGTTTGAGGGACCAGTACCTATAGCACGAGTGCTGTTGAAGAGTAGCCAGGTAGGCTTGTATTTTCAGTTATGTCTGAATGACGTATAAACCCCTGCGTGGGATTCCTGAGTGTTTTTTCATTTAATAAACGTGGGCTAACCAGGCCCCTAACTATAAATGTCTGTCTGACGTGGACTCACTACATGAAAACATATCTACCACTGAGCTGAACAATCCCCCAATATTACAATATATAAAAACGTTTCCTCATATGCACTTATTCTATCTGCACTTCGGCATGTTTATTTTTTTATTGGCTATTTTACATTTACACAGTGCTTTACATATTGTACATTCAGTGGCATCGCTATGGGAGTCTGTACTGTACCCTGGTGACACGCACCAGAGGGGTGACACCCAGGGCCAGCCCCCGGATTGCCTCTGCCATTAACACCCACAGTGGGAGACACAGCAGCTCTGAATAGAGGGAGCAGCTAGAGTTAACTTTCCAAGTTATCCAGCGGGTGATTGGTTGCTAGGCGGTCTTAGCAACCAATTACCAGCTTGTTAATATGAAAAATTAACTCCAGCAACTCCTGCCCTCTATTCAGCACTGCTGTGTCACCTGCCCTGTGTGCCCAAGTAAAATAGGAAGGGGCAGAGTTTCAGAGGTTGTTTAATGTGAAGGAGGTGGAATAGTTGCAGGGGGCTTTGTAATGTGCAAAGGGGCTGTGTAATGTAAAGGAAGCCTGAGTTACAGGGGTCCATGTAATCGGGCCGGATTTGCTCTCCCTGCCACCCCAAAGCCAGGTTCCGCAATGCACCCCCTGCCCGCCAACCAAACTACCCCCCCCCCCAAATCAACAGAGAATGGCACCCGGATGGCAGGGGCGGTCAAATATTTTCTTTCTTTTTTTTTTACTTTTATATCACTTTTTTTTATTTTTATTTGTTTGTAGCTTGTCGCTTACTTTTTTTTATTTTTGTATAATTTTCTTATTATTTTTCTTATTCTTTACTTTTTAATTACTTTTTTATTTTATTAATTTAATTTAATTATTATTTATTTATTTTTTTATAAAAAAATTTTACTTTGTGTGATAGCAATTGGAGGTGACAGGTTCTCTTTATTGACCCTGTCACCTCCAAAACAGGAGTCCTAGCACTGTGCTCGAACTCCTGTCACAGCTGAGATGGGAAGAGCACTGTATGTTACGGGCATCGGGGGAATCCATGTCACTGCCGCCCCAAGGCCTGGCCTCAATGGCCTTGTGGGAAATCCGGGCCTGCATGTAATGTAAAGGGGACCAGAGGTGCAGCGGCTGTGTAATGTAAAGGGTGTTTTCCTGCATTTTACCTGCAGTTAAAGCCGCAGTCCTATAGATTTCTTTTAGACTGCATGTTTTTTTTTCTGCATTTTCTAAAAGCGCACCAAAAGCCCCACATGCTGCATCTTTGGAGTACTTGCAGAAAACTGGAAAAAACTATTGGGGGGGGGGGGGTGACATCATGTCTTGCCGGACCAGGTGACACCAATCCTAGTGACGCCACTTTTGTACTTACAATCTAAAGTCTTTGTTTCACATACTAGGGCCAATTTAGAAAGGAGGCAATCAACCAGTTCCTGCCCGGGCCATAGACAAATGACGGCTGGACAGGACATTTGTTGCTCCAGGTGGATGTCATATGATGTCCTCCCGGAATGAGCCCCGATGGGGTGCAATCTGTCTTCTGCTGTGACTGCCAGACACAGCGGATGACTGATTAGTTTCCCAGCTGCTGCCGGTACCATGATATCGCTGTGACCAATCACAACAGATCACATGACAATTGTATACAATTGGTCTATGTGAATGGGTACAGACAAGGCCAATCACAGCTGATCTGTACCATGTGATCAGCTGTAGCCAATCAGAGCCAACTACAATAGTAAACACAGAATGACACAGAATGTATCAATTTCATTCAGTAAAAATGGTTGCTTATAACAGTGAAATTCACTTGTATAAGCAATCATAATGTGTAAAAAAAAAAAAAAAAAAAACAGAGTAGTACATTGTTACTATCATGAATAGTTTGAGGTGTTGATTTGACCTCCAAATTCTCCAGAACGCAATCCAATTGAGATTTTAGTCCATTAGGACATGATAGCATCACGCAGTTGCTGCAGATTTGTCGGCTGCACATCCATGATGCGGAATCTCCCATTCCACCACATACTAAGGTGCAGCCATGCTTTCATGTTGTTTACGCCAAATTCTGACCCCACCATTTGAATGTTGCAGCTGAAATAGAGACTTATCAGACCAGGCAACCTTTTTCCAATATTCTATTATCCGATTTTTGGTGAGCCTGTGCGAACTGTAGCAGACAGGAGGGGCATCAGGAGGGGCAGGAGGGGCATCTGGTGTGGTCTTCTGATGCTGTAGCCCATCTGCTTCAAGGTTCTATGTGTTGTGCATTCAGGAATGGTATTCTGCATATCTTGGTTGTAACGAGTGGTTATTTGCTTTATTGTTGCCTATCATCTCCAACCAGTCTGCCCATTCTCCTCCACACAATTCGATCACGTGATATTTTCTCATTTTCGGACCATTCTTTGTGAACTAGAAACGGTTGTGGTGAAAATCCCAGTAGATCGCCAATTTTTGAAATACTGACACCAACAACCATCCAACGTTCAAAGCTACTTAAATCACCTTTCTTCCCCATTCTGATGCTCGGTTTGAACTTCAGCAAGTCATCTTCACCACGTCTAGATGCCTAAAATGCATTGAGTTGCTGCCATGTGATTGACCGATTAGCAATATGTGTTACCAAGCAATTGAACAGGTGTACCTTATAAAGTGGCTGGTGAGTATATATATATTCAGTATTTAGTGATATGCAAAAAGACAAGGGAGACTTGCATAGCATAAAACCTTAGGGACGTTTAACCACTTGACCACTGGGCACGAAAACCCCCTTAATCACCAGACCAATTTTCAGCTTTCGGTGCTCTCACAATTTGAATGACAATTACTCAGTCATACAACATTGTACCCATCTGAAATTTTTGTCCTTTTTTTCCCACAAATAGAGCTTTCTTTTGGTGGTATTTGATCACCTCTGCGGTTTTTATTTTTTGCGCTATAAAAGAAAAAAGACTGAAAATTCTGTAAAAAAAAAAAAAAAAATCTAGTTTCTGTCATATTAGCAGGTTATTTCTCACACACAGCATATGCATACTACAAATTACACCCCAAAACACATTCTGCTATTCCTCCCGAGTATAGCGATACCACATGTGTGCGACTTTTACACAGCGTGGCCACATAGAGAGGCCCAACATGCAGGGAGCACCATCAGGCGTTCTGGAGCACCCAGGCCAATTTTGACATTTCTCTCCTACATGTAAAAATCATCATTTATTTGCTAAAAAATTACATAGAAACCCAAAACATTATATATGCTTTTTTTTCAAAGACCCTAGAGAATACAATGGCGGTTGTTGCAACTTTTTATCTTGCACGGTATTTTCGCAGCAATTTTTTGAACGCGTGTTTTTTTAAAAAAAACAGTTTTGTGCTTAAAAAAAAACAAAACAGTAAAGTTAGCCCAATGTTTTTGCATAATATGAAAGATGAAGTTACGCCGAGTAAATAGATACCCAACATGTCACCCTTCAAAATTGCACACGCTCGTGAAATTGCGCCAAACGTTGCTACTTAAAAATCCCCATAGGCGACGTATTGCAAGGTATTGGAGTATTGAGGGTATTGCGGAGTATTGGGGGGGTATTGCAGAGTATGGGGGGGTATTGCAGAGTATGGGGGGGGGTATTGCAGAGTATGGGGGGGTATTGCAGAGTATGGGGGGGGGTATTGCAGAGTATGGGGGGGTATTGCAGAGTATGGGGGGGGTATTGCAGAGTATGGGGGGGTATTGCAGAGTATGGGGGGGTATTGCAGAGTATGGGGGGGGGGGGTATTGCAGAGTATGGGGGGGGTATTGCAGAGTATGGGGGGGTATTGCAGAGTATGGGGGGGGTATTGCAGAGTATGGGTGGGTATTGCAGAGTATGGGGGGGTGGGTATTGCAGAGTATGGGGGGGTGGGGTATTGCAGAGTATGGGGTGGGGTATTGCAGAGTATGGGGTGGGGTATTGCAGAGTATGGGGTGGGGTATTGCAGAGTATGGGGTGGGGTATTGCAGAGTATTGCACTCATCATTATTTTTATTTTGCAGAGTATTGCGCAGGGATGGCTGGATCTGTGACTGCAATTGTCACAGATCCAGCCCACAGTGCGGCAGCTGCTGCTGCCGCCCGATCCCCCCCCCCTCCCTCTCCTCTCACACTGTACCGAACGGTACAGAGAGGAGAGGGAGGAACCGGCGTCATTACATGACGCCGGTTTGTTTACAAGTGATCGCGCCGTCATTGGACGGCGCGATCACGTGGTAAGGAGCCGCTTCCATTGGCTCCTTACCGCGATCCGTGTTGCTGCGGGTCCCGTGGACCCGCCGAGCGCCGGTGATCGCGTGTGCGCGCCCGCTCGGGCGCGCAATTGTGACTCTCTGGGAGGACGTATATTGACGCCCTCCTAGAGTTAGGGAACCGCCTTGTAGCCGTATTTCGGCTATAGGGCGGTTACCAAGTAGTTAAGATAAAAAGATTTGCACTTACAACAGAGCAGATAAAAGCTTATAAAAATCTCAAGCCGGCCGGCTGCCAGAACGTGTAGCCCGTCTCTTCCGGGTCAGATCAGAATGGGCGTAGCATAAGGAGTTGCAGGGGTCACAATCGCAACCCCACCCCTAGCTCCAGGGGGCCCCTGCAGCCTCCCTGTCATATTATAATATCCTCCACAAAGTCCAGCTCACTCTCTACCCAAGGGCCCCCACAGCCACACTCCAGTACTGAGCTTCCACTTTGCCTTCCACGGTCCACACCCCTCCGTTCTCATTGGCTGGGGACAAACTGTGAGCTATTTCCTGAATGGAGAGGCGCACAGGGTGAGAACAGCCCAGGGACCAGGTCAACTTTTGCATTGGGGCCCAAAAGCTTCAAGCTACGCCTCTGATGTGCAGGGTATATTGCAAGGCAATTGCTTCCTCTTCCCTGTAGGTGAAACATTTAAAAAATTATGATGAGAGAAGTGATTTTCAAATCATATGAGACAGCAAATCACAATTGTTTCAATTTGCCTTTATATAGGTATAAAAAACCTAACCAACCTGCCGAGAATCATAAAATGCCTGAACCCCTATTGCCCGGATTCTGTAATTTGGTGACTTTTTTTAAATGAGACCGATCTGCATGCAGATATCCAAGTGAGTCCAAAATTTTACATCCCTATTATCTCTAATAGAATCACAAAACGTACCTAAGAATAAAAGGATCTTTGACGGTGAGACCTTTGGCTCTTCTGCCATCTAGTGGATATCGATGAAATTAGAGTCTTATTTGACACTAAACTCTGGTTTAAAAGAAATATTCAAATATGTATTCTTAAAGAGGAATTCCACCTAAAAATGGACCTCCGCTTAACCCACTCCTCGCTCCCTTACATGCCACATTTGGCATGTAATTTTTTTTGGGGGGGGAGTGGGGGCTTCAGGAGAAGGAGACTTCCTGTCCCACTTCCCCCTTCCGCCGAGGGGCTGGAAAGGCGATTAGCTTAATCGCCTTTTCACAGCCCCTCCCTGTAGGCGAGCGCCTGTCCAATGGGACGGCGCCGCGCCGCTCACACATGCGCACAGCCGCTCGCGCATGCGCAGTGGGTGCCCGGCCGTGAAGCCGAAAGCTGTCACTGCCGGGTGCCCACACTAAGAATGAAGACGCCGGCCGGCGAGGGGGGGGCGAGGAGCGGAGCCCCGGCCGGCACGTCGCTGGAGCTGTGGAGCAGGTAAGTGTCAGTTTATTAAAAGCCAGCAGCTACACTTTTTGTAGCTGCTGACTTTTAATAAACTTAAAAAAAAGGTGGAAAACCCCTTTAACTCAGAAAAGTACTTTCTATTAGTATCAGCCTCCTCCGAATTTCTATTTTTTGCTCCTGTGATCTGACTTCCTGTTCATTTCCCATGGTCCCATTACATGTAGGAATGTTGTCACCCTCTCTTGCTTACTTCCGAGGTGGACTAGGGATTGCGGAATATGGGGTTTATAGTGTGCACATGACTGCAACTAACCTGTACTACTAATTCTAAACAGATGTGGGGGGGGGGGAGGTTTGAAAGCTCACAGAGGACGTTACAAGGGCTTTCTTTCATGTTACCCACTTTATTTCTTTGTGCCAATGGTCACTAGTACAAATTGAAAGAACCTTGATGGCAATAAACAACTTGACAAAGGGTCTAACCCTTCATGACCCTAACCAACAAAAAAAAAAGAAAAAAAAAAGTTTTGTCTAGAGATACACTTTAAGGCCTTGTACACATGAGAGGATTTATCCGCGGAAACGGTCCTCCGGACCGTTTCCGCGGATAAATCCTCTGGCGGATTTTGATCTGATGGTTGTACTAACCATCAGATCAAAATCCGCTCGGAATTCCCTCCACGGTGACGTGTCGCGCCGTCGCCGCGATGATGACGCGGCGACGTGCGCGACGCTGAAATATAAGGACTTCCACGCATGCGTCAAATCATTACGACGCATGCGAGGGAGGGATCGGACGGATTGATCTGGTGAGTCTGTACAGACCACCGGATCAATCCGCTGGACTGGATTCCAGCGGATAGATTTCTTAGCATGCTAAGAAATTTTTATCCGCTGGAAATCCATTGGCTCGAAAAATATCCGCGGATCTATCCGCTGAAACCGATCCGCGGATAAATTCCAGCGGATAGATCCTCTCGTGTGTACGGGGGCCTTAAACAAAATTATAGTGCCACATTTTTGTAGAGATATTTAGATATTTGTATAGCCAAATGGACACCTGAGCATTACACTTCTAGAAAAAGAGCATACTTCCCCATATTGGCCACTAGATGTGACCACAAATCAGAACTCCACAAAATATCCCAAAACAACTCAAAAGCAACCCTTTTCCAATATTATGTATGCACTGCTGCTGTAGTATACTCCCTTAAAATATGTGACAAAAATCAGTGTACAAGATGAACTGAAAATGCAATTCTGTGTCAAGTAATGCTGAAATATAAACAAATGTAACAAACACTGAAAAATCAAACACTCCGACATTGGGAGCTCATGTCGCATGTCGTGTGAAAATCAATGTTTCCCTATGAGAGCCGACTTAACTGGTCCGACACAAGTCGGTCCGACTTTGAAAATGCTCTCTGCACTACTTTGGTCCGACTTTGATCTTACTTCAGTCCATTGAATATCAATGAAATCTGATCGAAGTCGGATCGCCATCTTAATTGATTCAACTTAGTTGATGCAACGCTCTCTCCCACTCTAATCCTAGGTGCTGGGTTTGCCACTACTTTTATTGACATCACCACCCCATCATTAGAGTGGGAGAGAGCGTCGCGTCAACATTGGAAGAAGAATAGAATGAGAAGGCAAAAGAGTGAAAAGACATTGGAGAAGACCCGGCAGAGGCAGAAGACAGCAGACAGAGGGAGAAGAACTGGAGAGGGGAGAAAACCCGGCAGAGGCAGAAGTTCAGAAGAGGGCGAAAAGCCGCAGAGGGGAGAAGTCGGAAGTAGAGATGGCCTGCCGGTTCGCCCGGCGGTCGTTTTGTGGCAAACTTTGCATGTTTACGGTCCGCAATGTTACATGGGTAAGAACTTTGACCTATGACTCCTCCATCAGGTGGTGCAGGACAGCCAATTGAGACATTTCAGCACATGGACATACCCCCTACCTTATAAATAGACCTGATCTGGCGACCATCTTACATTCTGCTTTTTGTCAGTGTAGGGCAAGGGTCTCAAACTGGTGGCCCTCCAGCTGTTGTAAAACTACAAGTCCCATCATGCCTCTGCCTGTGGGAGTCATGCTGGTAACTGTCATTCTTGCAATGCCTCATTGGACTTGTAGTTTTGCAACAGCTGGAGGGCCGCCAGTTTGAGACGCCTGGTGTAGGGAGAGGGTGTTTGGAGCAGGGACAGGCTGTATTCAATCAAATAGCTATCTAAAAGGTCCACACAAGTCCTTTTAAGGACTAGTATAGGTGTGCTACTTGCTCTGCAGTATATAGGTGTCTAATACATTCTTTACTTTTTGTCAGTGTAGGGACAGGTTGCTGTTTCCAGCAGGGACAGACTTTAGCGACACAAATCGCTACCCAACAGGTCCACAAAAGTCCTTTCAAGCACTGGTATAGGTGTGCTACTTGCTCTGCAGTATATAGGTGTAATATACACTTATAATATACTTTTGAATATAGAAAGCATATGTAGCGCCCCTTTACCTTCAGAAAGGACGCTGTGTTAAATTTAGTGGGGGAATGAGAGAGTTATGTTGCTCTCATTCTTGATTTTGGTAAATTTGGCTGTCGCCAAATCCTGGATTGTCCTGTGGGTCAGTCTGTGCGACCAGAGATGCGGTTTCATCTCTGGACGGCAGATGGCTCCAGAGGGATCCAGGCGGAGCCACTTCTTCCCAGCGGCCAATGAGAGGGGTTGGACCTCGCTGTGCATGCTGGGGAGGGGTATTTCTGTGGCGGAGGCCGTTGTTCTGAGCTCTTCGCGGGTTCCTGGTTCCGGGTGCGGCACCCACCTTTAGGGTGTGCGCACATCACGGGCCCCACCATTATGGCCTACCTGGCCTGGGGTCGCGTGCTGCATGGAGTTCCTGACTCTGGGCCCTCCTGGCTTGGAGCAAGTGATGCCACTAAGGGGCCCCAGTGACTTACTGGATCCCCACTTCTACTGAGGAGATCCCAGGCTGTATGCCGTTCGGTGGGGGGGTCGGCTTGAGGAGAACCGGGAGGCAGGTGATCCAAAAGGGCTTGAACGAACCATCGGGGATCTGGTGACCGGACATTGACAGGTACACTTATTCTGTCAACCGATGACCCTAACAAGATTTATTGGGAGGATTTGCACAGTCGTTCAACTCAATCTTGTACTAGGCCTGTGGCAGAGGCCTCAAACATCCAATCAGAGCCAAGTCTGTGGCAGAGACTTGTTTCTCCCAGCAACCTAAAGTGACGCTCCAGCTGCCAGGCCTGTGGCAGAGGTCTGTCCGGGGGAAAGTTATTGCGAAACACGTCGGGACTCCACTGCTGCCATGCACATTTCGTTTTTGATGTCCTGTTTTATCTACTTAATTGTAAGTGTTTTTAACCGTCATTAAAGCGTCTCTTGTTTTACGGAATT
Source organism: Rana temporaria (assembly GCF_905171775.1). Taxonomy (NCBI): domain Eukaryota; kingdom Metazoa; phylum Chordata; class Amphibia; order Anura; family Ranidae; genus Rana; species Rana temporaria. Next base: position 158,381,084 of record NC_053495.1, on the reverse strand, counting down.
ACGCTACGTGCCTTTCCTTTTCTCTCTGCACATTGGGTACAGTTTTGATCATCTGTGAGTCGTCTCCAAGCTGTTGATACCTTTCCTCGAGTGGCGGCTTCATTGCACCTACTGGTTGGATATCCGGTTCCTTGCCTATACATCCTCCATATACAGCCTTATTGACCCTGTGAGGCCGAGTACTCACGACAGGACATGTCCGATGAAAACGGTCTGCAGACCGTTTCCATCGGACATGTCTGGCCGGGGACTGCCCGGGGACTTCTGTTCGATGGCTATACACACCATCGAACAGAAGCCCGCGCGTAAACATTACGCGGGGCGTGTCCGCGGTGTCGCCGCGTCGATGACGCGGTGTCGCCGCGACAATGACGCGGCGACGTGGGCGGGCCGCCTTAAAAATGCTTCCACGCATGCGTCGAAGTCATTCGACGCATGCGAGGGATGCGGGCAGCAGGACATGTACGGTAGGTCTGTACAGACGACCGTACATGTCCGGGCGGACAGGTTTCCAGCGGACTGTTTTAAAACAAGTCCGGGAAACAGTTGTCCGCTGGAAACCTGTCCGATCCGTCCCAAAATGGTCCGCTCGGGCCAACACACGGCCAAACATGTCTGCTGAAACTGGTCTGCGGACCAGTTTCAGCAGACATGTTTGGTCGTGAGTACGGGGCCTGAGCGTAGGCTCATTAGGGTTCAATACTTCCGGTAAGCCTCCCATTCTGGTGGCCGGTTTTGTGTTATTGCACGTTAAGTCCATTGGGAATTCATGTTGGCCTGGAACATTCTGCACTTAGTTCCATTCACCTATCAAGTTTCACCATAATACTACATTGGGACTTTTATTTATTATTTTTTTGCACTGGTCACTTGGGGCTAGATTCAGATAGCCCGGCGTAATTTTCTGCGGGCGTAACGTATCTCAGATACGTTACGCCGCCGTAACTTAGGGCGCAAGTTCCGTATTCATAAAGAACTTGCGCCCTAAGTTACGGCGGCGTAGCATATGTGGTCCGGCGTAAGCCCGCCTAATTCAAATGTGGATGATGTGGGCGTGTTTTACTTAAATTAAATGTGACCCCACGTATTTGATGTTTTTTACGAACGCGCATGCGCCGTTCGTGAAAGAATCCCAGTGCGCATGCTCAAAATTACGCCGCAAATCGTCAATGCTTTAGACGTGAACGTAACTTACGTACAGCCCTATTCGCGAACCACTTACGCAAACGACGTTAAATTTTCAAAATTCAACGCGGGAACGACGTCCATACTTAACATAGGATACGCCTCATATAGCAGGGGTAACTTTACACCGGAAAAAGCCTAACGTAAACGACGTTAAAAAATGCGCCGGGCGGGCGTACGTTTCTGAATCGGCGTATCTACATAATTAGCATATTCCTTGTGTAAATCGACGGAAGCGCCACCTAGCGGCCAGCGTAAATATGCAACTAAGATACGACGGCGTAAGAGACTTACGCCATTCGGATCTTAGCCTAATTTCGGCGTATCTTGCTTTCTGAATACAGAAAGAAGATACGCCGGCGCAGCTTTGAATTTTACGCGGCGTATCAATAGATACGCCGACGTAAATTCTTTCTGAATCTAGCCCTTGGTGTTTTATATAGACCATCAGTGTCTTCTTATTATAAAATTTAGGGCTACTTTTTTGTATATTGTGTTTACCGATTTTCCTTTGTTCACAATTGTAGCTGCTCACTGTTCGGATAGCGCAGATTTATTTTGTTTTTGTATAGAGTGGCGACGTACTGACACAATTACAGAAGGCAGGACTGCTTTCCTTATCCAAAGCCTGATACTGCAAAGTTATTCTGATTTCATCAACCTATCCTGTCTACCTCAAGTTGATGTGTTGGTCGTGTTGGATCAGGAAAATAAAGCATTCAGAAAACCCTTATCTACAGATTGGACATTCGATTACTGCTCTACTCACTACCTTCACCCTAGACATCACATAGAGGTAACTTAATACGCCGATCCCAAATCAATCAGCGGCTCCTGAGGAGGTAGCGCTACACATATTATAGTGGATTTGTATTGTGCAGCATTGTGACTGGAGGTGTATTTGGTTACTGCTGAATTTTTGCCGCTTTCGCTGTGTTACCTCTGCTACACACATTAAAAAAAAAATCCTGAAAAAAAAAGTTTCATAATTGGTGCGATAAACCAGTGGCCCCCCAAAACGACAGATTTTGTTATATACCTTCTTCCACATATATTGCGCTTCTCTAGAGACTTTTGTCACAGGGTCATTTAAAAAATGACAGGCAGAGAAAGAGGCAGGCCCTTCTGCAGGGATAGTAGGGCAGGAGCACCAGGCCAGAGCCTAAGTGGGAAGTGGCACCATGCACAATGTTACGTCAAAGGACGCACCAGACTTGGTTGAGTGGCTCGCCACCAACACCACCACCAGCACCATATACCCTCCGCTTGAGTCACAGGAATTATTTTCCGATCCATCAGAAGACATTACAGATGCGCAGCCATTCTTGGCATTGGATCAGGAAGAGGAGGTAGCAACAGCCGGCACTCAGCAGTCTGACGACAGTACTCAGATCAGCCCAAGGAGGTTGGTTCCCGCTGTTGCTGCCTACTCCGAGATCTCTGTTAGTGATGGGGAAGGTGACGTTAATGATGACGTGTCTACAGACGTCACGTGGGTGCCCACAAGAGAGGAAGAGGAGGGGCGTTCAGAGGGAGAGATGGACCAGCAGATAGGCAGGAGAAGCAGGCCGAACTTACATTGCACAGGAGGGACAATCCAGACTCCTAATGTATCAGGAGCGAGCCATCAACCATGTACGGTCACATCTGGCGCTCCCAGGACGCTGGCTCATGGCTCCGCAGTGTGGGCTTTTTTTTTTTTAACGTGTCCGCTGCAGACAATAGTGTTGCCATCTGCAGCCATTTCAGTCAACGCATAAGTCGCGGTATGCCCAACACTCACCTAGGGACAACCGCCTTAAGAAGGCACCTGGCCTCCCATCACAAGCCCAGTGGGAGCAACGCCCTCAGAACCCACAAAGCCACACTCAAGGCTCTCACCGTCCAGCCTCTTCTCCTTCTCCTTCCCCTCTATGCTCACAATTGTCCTCCACTCCACCTTCCATCATGCCTTCCTCACGTTTTTCTGCAAAAAGACAAGCTCCCTTGGCCCAAATGTTCGATTGTAAAAGATGACGCCGCAAAACCCTCTTGCCCAACGGTTGACCGCTGGCTTGTCGGAACTGATAGCCCGCCAACTACTGCCATATAAACTGGTGGACTCGGAGGAATTTGAAAATTTGTGGCCATTGGAACACCACAATGGAAGGTCTCAGGAAGGATATTTTTTTCACAGAAGGGCATCCCAGAGCTATATGGCCATGTTCAGCGGCAAGTGAATGTATCTCTGGCACACAGTGTCGGTGCCAAGATACATCTGACCACAGACACGTGGTCTAGCAAACACGGGCAGGGAAGGTATATAACTTTAACTGCCCACTGGGTGAACCTTCTGACGGCCGTCAAGCATGTAACCCGTGGCACCCATGTAGATTTGGTTTTACCACCACGGATTACATGCAGGCCTGCCTCTTCTTCTCCTCCTACTCCATCCTCCCTCTCCTCCTTTGACATGCCAGGTGAGACGTTGCCATGCTGTGCTGTGTCTGTTGTGCCTGGAAGACAAGAGCCACACTGGTCCGGCACTCCTTTCAGCTTTGCGTTCACAGGCAGATCACTGGCTAACACCGCTCAATTTGACAGTTGGTAAAGTGGTGTGCGACAACGGTGCCAATCTGCTGAGCGCGCTGAAACAGGGCAAAATTACACACATGCCATGCATGGCACACGTCCTGAACTTGGTTGTGCAGCGATTCGTTGCCAAACACCCTGGGCTCCAGGACGTCTTGTGGCAGGTCAGGAAAATCTTGGCCCATTTCAGAAGATCTTACACGGCCATGGCTTGCCTTGCTAACATTCACCGGCGACACAACCTGCCTGTCAGATGTCTTATTTGTGACTGCCCGACGCGATGGAACTCAACATTGTATATGCTTGATAGGCTGCTCCAGCAGAAATGTGCAGTTAACGACTACCTGTACGAACTTTGCGTAAGGACAGGTTCTGGGGAGCTTGTTTTTTTTTGCACCGCACCAGTGGTTGCTCATGCGCGACTCACGCAGACTTCTGCGGCCATTTGATGAGATCACCAAACTGGTCAGTCGCAGCCAGGGCGCCATCAGTGACATCGTACCTTACGCCTTCTTTCTGGAGCGTGCATTGCGTTGTGTCATTGATCAAGCCATCGAGGAGCAGAAGCAGGAAGATGAGGAAGTCGCAATGCTGGATGAATTCCAAGGGGGGGCTACTCCACCTGAGACAAGTCAACAACGGGAGTCTGAAGAGGAGTCAGAGGAGGATGGTGCCGGGGCGGAGGAGGAGGAGCAAGAAGAGCATGCTTTAAACCTTTCTGGGATCCCTGGTGTTGTCCGTGGATGGGGGGAGGAGAACAAGGACGACATTATTCTGGATGATGAGCAGGACCAAGGCCAGTACAGCGCTTCCAGTTTAGTGCAAATGGGGGCCTTCATGCTCCAGTGTTTTAAGAGGGACCCCGTATAAAAAGCATAAAGGGCAAGGACCAGTACAGGGTGGCAACGTACTTAGATCCCCGGTACAAACAAATCTTGGCGGAAATGTTACCACCATCATAGAGGGCTATCAGAATGCAGCACTTCCAGGCCTTGCTTAAAAAAAATGCTGCATTCTGCTTTTGCGCCCGCTGGCAGAGGAATTTCCACTCACAGAGAAACAGTTTCTGGTACCAATCCAACAGCGCCTGCAAGAAGAGGGCGGTTTGAAGATGTCTTGGTCACTATATGTACTCTCTATATGTACCTGAGCTATATTGCCTCTCATACATTTCTATTAGTTGCCAGTACAACTTGTGTATTATACTCTCTCATATGCAGTTAATACTTGCTAACCGCAGGTGTTTCATTTCATTCACCAGTGCTGTTACAATGCCTAAAGTACCACCAGCCACAGAATACAAGGTTGTTTGCTGTCAGGTGAACGCCCGTGGGCTAATTTTTGGGGCCTGTAATGGCCGACACTTACTTCTGTATCCGGTGAATAGCTTAATGTACCTCCAGCCACAGAATACAAAGTTGTTTGCTGTCAGGTGAACGCCTGTCGGCTAATTTGTGGGGCTTGTAATGGCCGGCACTTACTTATGTATCCGGTTTTTCACTTAATACTTCTGGTAGGTCAGTGTCCATGTTGTGGGACTATTTGTGCACAGCTAATAAGTATTTTGTGGCTGCAAATATGACCTGCAGGTTTTTAATATTCACCTGCCATTAAAGTCAATGGGGCCCGCCGCGAACTTATGGTTCGCGACATTTGTGAAAGTTTGCGGTTAGCGTTCGCAAACCGTCCCATCATATGTTCGTCCATCACTAGTCAGAAGAGACGTTGGAGTGATAAAAACTTACGTTAGATCTACCGGTAACGGTATTTCTACGAGCCTTCCAGGACGGCACACCAGAGAGATGAGGGCTCCTCCCACAGGAAACACAATCAATTGACAAGTTTGTTATAAGTCCCCACCCACCCCCTTGCTCCTCAGTATTTATTAAAGTAATCTTGAACTGGTTCACAAGGGGCACCCCCATAGGTACTTACCATCTAGCATATAGCTTACCTTTTCCTTTTTTCACATAGGGTGGGTAGTAGGCCTGCCGTCCTGGAAGGCTCGTAGAAATACCGTTACCGGTAGATCTAACGTAAGTTTTCTCCTAACGCCTTCCAGGACGGCACACCAGAGAGGATATTAAAGAACCTCAGGCCTACCTCAGGGTGGGACCACAGCTTGGAGGACCTTCCGACCGAAAGCCAGGTCTTGCTGTGACAACAATTCTACACGGTAGTGCTTCAAGAAGGTGTGATGACTTGACCAGGTAGCCGCACTACGGATTTGGTCCCAGGAGGCACCTGCTTTCTCAGCCCAGGATGTCGCCAGAGATCTGGTTGAATGAGCTTTGATATTAAGTGGAGCTGGTTCTCCTGCGCACTGATAAGCCTCTGAGATAGCTTCTCTAATCCATTTTGAGACTGATGGCTTTGAGGCCTGCAGTCCCTTCCTGGCTCCAGCACAGAGAATTAGGAGATGGTTAGATTTCCAAAAACTTTTAGTTCTCTCTAGATAATTAAGAAGACATCTTCTTACATCCAAACAATGAAACTTAAATTCCTTCTCGTTCTTTGGTTCTGAACAAAAGGACGACAATATTATTTCTTGCGTCCTGTTGGGTAAGGATGCTACTTTAGGTAGGTATAGGGGATCTGCCCTAAGAGTGACCCTGTCTGGTTGTACCCTAAGGAAAGGCTCTTTCATGGACAGAGCTTGCAGATCTCCCACCCTCCTAGCTGTAGTAATAGCTAACAGAAAGGCTAATTTTAAAGTAAGAAACCTAAAGGAAACTTTCTCTAAAGGTTCAAAAGGGGGCATAGATAATGACTCTAATACCCTAGTAAGGTCCCAGGGCGGACAGTTATTTCTAAGGACGGGGGACATCCTTTCCCTAGCTAGTAAGAATCTCTTAACTAGGTCGTCCTTAGCTAATCTTTTGTCCAGGTAAACGGAGAGGGCTGCTACCTGTACCCGAAGGGTGCTAACCTTAAGCCCGGCGTCTGCTCCATCCTGGAGAAAATCCAGGATAACCGGAACCGACTGGGAAGACACTTGTCTTTTTCTACTCCAGGTCTGGAAGGTTTTCCATACTTTTAAGTAGATTTTCCTGGTGATCGGCTTTCTACTTGTAAGGAGAGTATTTATCACCTTTTCTGAACAACCTTTTTGTTTCAGGATCTGGCGCTCACTAACCAGGCTGTTAGTTGAAACAATTCTGGTCTTGGGTGAAAAACTGGACCCTGCCTGAGGAGATCTACTCTGGCTGGCAGTTTCAGAGGTTCTGCTACTGACATGAATCTCAGATTCGCAAACCACGTCCTCCTTGGCCACCATGGGGCAATAAGGAGGACCTGACCGGGGGACCTGCTGATTTTCTGGAGTACCCGCGGAATTAGAGCCAGGGGTGGGAAGGCGTATGCCAGTCTGAAGTGCCAATTCTGGGACAACGCGTCCAGGCCCTCGGAATCCCGTTCTACGGAGGTTGAGAAGTACCTGTTCACTTTCCTGTTCTTCCAGTTTGCGAACAGGTCTATGTCTGGTTCGCCAAACTGAAGAACTAGGGCCTGAAAGACTTCGGGATTCAGTTCCCATTCTCCCTGTCTTATCTGTTGGCGACTGAGGAAGTCCGCTTCTATGTTGTCTGTCCCCTTTATATGTATGGCTGAGATGGAGATGACCTTTTTCTCCGCCCAGCCCAGAATTTCCATGGTTAGTTCCAATAAGGGGCCGGATCTGGTACCGCCTTGGTGGTTCAGGTAGGCTACTACTGTAGCGTTGTCTGAGCTCACCTGGACCTCCCTGTCCTTGACATCTTGTTGGAAAGCCTTCAGGGCTTCTCCCACTGCTCTGAGTTCCCTGAAATTGGAAGATTGGTGAGCTAGAAGGTAGCTCCATCTTCCCTGGGCTTTTTTCCCCCCCAAGTGGGCACCCCACCCCCATGTGCTGGCATCCGTAGTTAATTTCACCGAATCCCATTGGGCCCAAGGTCGACCTTCCCTTAAGTTTTGGTGACTGGTCCACCACTCTAGGGACGACAGGACCTGAGGGGTGAGTAGAATCTCCTGATCCAGGGATTCCTTCTTTTTGTCCCAGGAGGACAGAAAGAAAAAATGGAGTGTCCTGGCATGCAACTGGGACCAGACTACCGCTGGTATGGTTGCCGACATTAACCCTAGGACTCTCATAACTGACCTCCTGGGAAGTCTGGGGAATTTCACCAGATTCTCTGCTGCTGACGCCAATTTTTTTATTTTTTCCTCTGGCAGAAAAAGCGTCTGAAGCCTGGAGTCTATAGTGTAGCCCAGGAATATTTTCACCTGTTCTGGTATGAGGGACGATTTCTCTAGATTGATAATCCAGCCTAAGCTTTTTAATACCTCCATAACTTTGTTGGTATCCCTCTGAACCTGTGATTCTGTCTGACCGGAGATCAGCAGATCGTCCAGGTACGATATAAGGCATACCCCTTGTAGATGTAGAAAGGCTATTGCTTCTGCCAGTATCTTTGTAAAGATTCTGGGACTGGAGGTTAGGCCGAAGGGCAGTGCCCTGAACTGCCAATGGCGGATTTCCTTCCCTACCACGACCGCAAACCTCAAAAGCGCCTGATGGTCCACGTGAATTGGTACGTGCAAGTAGGCGTCCTTCAGGTCTATGGTCGTCATGAAGGCTCCCTTCATGAGGTTCTTTCTTACTGAGTAAATACTCTCCATGGAAAACCTTTTTTGTTCCAAAAATTTGTTTAGTTTTCTTAGGTTTACTATCAGGCGGAATTTTCCTGATGGTTTCTGAACCACAAACACGTGGGAATAAAAACCCCGGTATTGCTGTTAAAAACCCCGGTATTGCTGTTCCACTGGCACTGGTATTATTACTAGCTGCTCTGCCAGCTCCTGAATCCCTTCCAAGAGGGCCTTTCTCTTTAGGGTATCCTTGGGGAGCTGCGTGAGGGTGATCATAGGGGGGGGAGGGGTAATAAATTCCAGGCGGAACCCGTCCTTTATAATTTTGCGTATGTAGGGACTGTCTGAAATGCTTTCCCACTGTTGTACAAACTGGGACAGCCCCCCCCCCCCCCCCACTTTGACCTCGGCGTCACTTGGTTTGTTTAGCGTCAGTTTTGGCAGGGGGAAAGAGCAAGTTATTCTTTTTGTTCCCTTTGCCATAAAACCAGCGCCTGTTGGGTTCTTTTTTATACTTCTGTTTGTTTTGCCCCTGGGGGCCTCGAAAAGTTTTTTTAAAACCATCTTTTTTAGGTTCCACAGGAAATTTCTTTCCCTTCTCTGAAGACCTAACTAGGACATCATCCAATCCTTGGCCAAACACGAGTGAACCCTGGAAAGGGAGTCCACACAGTTTCCCCTTTGATGTGACGTCCCCTTCCCAAGCCTTAACCCAGATAGCCCGCCTGGCCAAGTTGATCAAGGCCGCTGTCTTGGCTGAAGCTTTAGCAGTCTCCAGAGCGGCATCTGCTAGGTACGCGACAGCTTTCCCTGTCAAAGATAGAGACCCCAAGATTTCCTCAGACTCCGTAAACTGGGCAAGATGTTCCGCCAGTTTCTCTACCCAGAGGTCTGCATTCCTGGCTACACAGGTAGCAGCTAAGGCCGGGGCCATAGAAGCTGTGTTAGCCTCCCAGGCTTTTCTTAGGAGTGATTCGGCCCTACGATCCATTAGGTCCTTAATACTGCCAGCATCTTCAAATGAAAGGTCTGACAGTTTTGTGACCTGAGACAGGGCCGCATCCAGTTTGGGGAGTTTGAAGAAGACTTCCCCAACAGACTGGTGGAACGGGTACTTCCGTTTCCAGGTCTTCTGAGTGGTCAGTCTCCTTTCTGGACTTTTCCACTCTTGTAAGATTATTTTTTTTAGTGATTGGTGAAGAGGAAAGACTCTATCCTGTGTTTCACTGAGCCCCCTATACACCTTATCCTGTGCAGAGGTCGTTCTGGGAACCTCTGGAATCTCTTCAGTGGCATAAATTGCCTGAAGGAGACTGTCCACATCCTCTGCTGAGAAGAGGAACCTTTTCAATTTTCCTTTCTCCTGAGACACAACTGAGTCTCTATCTTCCTCACCCTCTGAGCTGTGTCTAGTGACCTGGCTCATAACCTCACTTTCCTCTTCTTCCTGATCATGAAAAAAGATTTGGGAGGGTAGGAAAGGGGTACTGGGTCCTGCAAGGAGACTTCCTTGGGAGGGCAGACCCTCTCTAGGGACAGGTTCCTCCGTATTAGGGGCTGTGGCTGCCTGTGTAGCCGTCTCCCTAAAAGCTCTAACCGTAGCCAACATTTCGGACTGCATTGATAAGAGAAAATTTTTCATCATGGCAGCCGCTTCTTTCCCAGCCAGCTGGTTAATACACTTGTGGCAGAAGGGTTTGGTGTGGGATTTTGGGAGCTTATCTTTACAGTTTCCGCACTTTTTAGAGGAACTGTAACTAGCTGAGGCTGAGGATTGAGCAGAGGCCCCCTGGGTTTCACCGGGAGATTCTGTTAGAGAGGAAACATAATAAACAGTAATGTTTTTCCCTCCCGCTCGGGGCTGCTGGCTGTACTGGGGAGAAAAGAGAGAGAGAACGAGGAAGGCAGCCGATACCAGCTGTATCCTGAAGTTCAGGAACTCTCACTCTCCTCTTTTCTCCCTTTCCAGGGGGGACAGTACTCACCGACCCCCGATCTGGATTTGGTTGCCGCAGCGCTTGTCTTCCCGTCCTCTTCCATCATGAGGAGGTTGACTGGGTCCTTGGCTTGCCGGTACCTGCTGTAGGGTTTATCCGCCGCCGACCCCCGCCGCTCCACGCTGCTCTCCACGCCGAAGTGTCACTTCCGGGTTGCCGTGTAGGAAACGCCCACTCTCCGGTGACGCGCTTCCTGTTCCTCTCAGAGCGAGGCCTGGAGCGCAATGCTCCTTTGCAAACCCCCCCCCCCCCCCGGGAAGGAGAGATCAGCAGCGTGGCGGCTTTTTTGCAGAGGGACGATGGCTTTTTCACCATAGCTCAGAGTGCCCATGCATACCTTTGTGGCGACCTGTGAGCGACCGAAGCCAACAGGTTAGTTCAGCTCTCCCCGGCCTCCCTAAACCTGCCTCAACAGGGGTACCCTTCGACCTCACCGTCTCCAGGTAACAGAAGAAAAACAAACGTGTCGCTGTGTTCGGGAAGAAACACAATCAATACTGTGGAGCAAGGGGGTGGGTGGGGACTTATAACAAACTTGTCAATTGATTGTGTTTCCTGTGGGAGGAGCCCTCATCTCTCTGGTGTGCCGTCCTGGAAGGCGTTAGGAGAAAAATACTTTAAAAACCTGTGTACTGTGTTTTATTATTGACACTTTTTTTTAGGTGAATGGGTAGGGATACAATGTACCCCATACTCATTCACATAGGGTGGGGGCCAGGATCTGGTGGCCTCTTGTTAAAGGGGGCTTTCAGATTCTGATAACCCCTGTGCCCACAGACCCTGAAAACCCACCAGCAAGGGTTGTTGGGAAGAGTCCCTTGTCCTCATCAACATAGGGGCAAGGTGCTTTGGGGTGGGGGGCGCAGGGCACTCGCTCATCCCCACCCTCTTTCCTGACCTGCTGGGCTGTGTGCTCAGATAAGGGTCAGTTTTGGATTTTGGGGGGACCCCAGGCCGTTTTTTTCCTGCGTGGGGGGTTCCCCTTAAAATCCATGCCAGACCGAAGGGTCTGGTATGGCCTTGGGGGCGAACCCATGACATTTTTTTTTTCATTTTTTGCGTTGAATTTCCCCTAATGGATCATACCAGAAACAGTGCCTGGTATTTGTACCGGGGGTCTAAGTACGTTGCCACCCAGTACTGGTCCTTGCCCTTTATGCTTTTTATACGGGGTCCCTCTTAAAACACTGGAGCATGAAGGCCCCCATTTGCACTAAACTGGAAGGCTGTACTGGCCTGGCTCCTGCTCATCATCCAGGATAATGTCGTCCTTGTTCTCCTTCCCCCATCCACTGACAACACCAGGGATCCCAGAAAGGTTTAAAGCATGCTCTTCTTGCTCCTCCTCCTCCGCCCCGGCACCATCCTCCTCTGTCTCCTCTTCAGACTCCCGTTGTTGACTTGTCTCAGGTGGAGATGTTGTGAGAGCGGTAAAGGTTTATCTGCAAGCTATGGCTCAGATAAGGAAGACTGATTGTCTATTCATTCTGCCACAAATCCACTATTTCAAGGTTGATTCGACAAGTCATTATTCAGGGCTATGGTTTAGAAAAGAAGATCCTTCCTTTTCAGGTGAAAGCGCACTCGACTAGAGCAGTTGGTGCTTCATGGGCAGTGCATCACCAGGCCTCCATGGCTCAGATCTGTAAGGCTGCTACTTGGTCTTCGGTCCATACATTTACAAAATTCTACCAGGTAGATGTGAGAGGTTACAAGTAGAGTTGAGCGGACACCTGGATGTTCGGGTTCGGGTCCGAACCCGAACTTTAAAAAAAAAGTTTGGGTTCGGGAACCCAAACCCGAACCCGAACTCCGAACCCCATTGTAGTCAATGGGACACGGACTTTCAGAAAAAAAAATGTGCGGAGGTCCCCGCAAATTCAATAACCAGACCCTTTAGGTCTGGTATGGATATTATGGGGAACCCCGCCGTCAATTTAAAACAAAAATGACGTGCGGTTCCCCCTAAATATCCATAACCAGACCCATTATCCGAGCACGTTGACCTGGCCGGCCGCAGAAAAGAGGGGGGGACAGAGTGCGGCCCTCTCCTGAACCGCACCAGGCCACATGCCCTCAACATGGGGAGGATGTCCCCATGTTGATGGGGACAAGGGTCTCATCCCCACAACCCTTGCCCGGTGGTTGTGGGGGTCTGCGGGCGGGAGGTTTATCAGAATCTGGAAGACCCCTTTAACAAAGGGGACCCCCAGATCCTGACCCCCCCCCTGTGTGAAATGGTAGTGGGGTACATTGTACCTCTACCATTTCACGAAGGAAGTGAAAAGTATTGTAAAAAAAACACACTGACACCGTAGAATAAAGAATAAACTCCAGCGCTGAAAAATCCACTCGTTCCCGGCTTCCAGCGTTGTCCTCATCCTGCGACGGTGATCTCCCGCGATGAGAAGATCCTGCGGCGTCCATGTCATCTTCGATCCATCGCTGAGAAGATCCATCCGGAGCGCAGCATCCCCGACCTCCTCATCGCCGGACACAGCCCAGCGGAATGACGCGCTGGGGCTGTGTGACATTACTTATATAGAGGAGGCAGGGGCACCCGTCACGTGACCCCGCCCCCTCTGACGTACCCTCTGCTACGTCACTGGCGAAGCCCGGGTTCCCTCTTTTTGGGCTTCCCTCCGATGAAGTCACGTGTCGTGACGTAATGCATAAGGTTAGATGTGACCGGAAGTGACGTGACACCCTGACCGTCCACCGGAAGTGCCGCTGTTTGGCGTTTTATTCGTTTTTTCAATGTAAGCACATTTTTACCTTTATTAAATTTTAAAGTGCTTGCATACTTCACCATGAGAGCTTTTTATTTCTACATTTGCTCCTGATACACCTTGTGGCTATCCTGTGGAGTCGACTTCGCTGCGCCTGGACCTATACTGGTATTGGATACAGAGAACGCCCCTCGATTCTATCTCAGCACTGGGAAGATTTCGTGCAACACGTGTTACCCACTGTTTGGATTCTGTTCCAGTTTTGGGAGGATTTCGTTGACACGCATGACCTAGTGTCTGGAGGTAAGCGCACTGTGAGCCCAGGCTAAGCAAAGAGTTATCAAGATTGTCCACATTGATGCCCGAAGTGCAGAAGTTTTGTTTATCACTGGCACACTAGATTGATTTATCCAAACTTTGATTTATATATTTGGACTTTTATTTTTGGATTTATTATCAGTTTTGGGTTATTTCACTAATTTTGAATTCACTGCATATCTTTATTGATTGTTATCAGTCCCCTATGGACTGTCTTTATATTCACTTTTAGATTTTCAGTTTGCGCTCATCATTCTTTATTCAATGCATTGCATGAACAACAATAAGCACAAGTTAACACCGATTAATGCAATAGAACTGAACAAATGCCTGTGCTCAACTCCAAATAGCTTACGGCTCTTAAAAGGCATGACCATGTTAACACAATAACACATTTAATTAAAAAAAGGAGGTCATACTCACCTGCTATGTGCAATGATATTGCACAGAAAGGTCACATACTTCCTTTTCCGTCAGTCCCTTGCTACCACTGTCCGATCTTCCCTCTTTCTGTGCCTCCTGTATCAATCTGTGTGCTATGAAGGCACCTGTGTGTGTGCACTCCCGAGCCAGGTTGTGTGCTTTTATAGACATACACTCCCGAGACAGGTTGTGTGCTTTTATAGACATACACAGTACCCATGAGCCACACCCCGATCCCTCCTTGCAGGAATTGGACTGGCAGCAGTATCGATATCACTACAACTTCATATAAACAAGTCCAAAACTCAGATACTGCATCAACATTTTTCAAAAATTAAACTGTCAGAAGAATAAAAAAGTGTTAGATAGAAAAAAAATACTGATTAACAACGTGGAGAAAGAGCAAAAATAAAAAATTCCAATTGTATGTCATATTCCCTACTTATTTCTCAATTGCTTTTTTAGCTGTAAGAAATGGCACTTAACATGATTGTGGAAGTTCTGAAACCTAATTAATTATAGACACATTTAACTAAAGAAACTGAGAGGTATACAGTTCCTTGAAAAAGTATTCATACCCCTTAAATATGTGCAGTGTCGTCGACGTGCAGTGCGCACTGGACGGGTGCAGTGTGACACACAGTGTGCACTGGATGGGTGCAGTGACGTGCTGTGTGACATGCAGTGTGCACTGGGTGGTTGCAGTGTGACATGCAGTCCACACTGGATGGGTGCAGTGTAAAGTGCAGTGCACACTGGATGGGCGCAGTGTGAAGTACCGTGTGCACTGGGGTGGGGCAGTGTAATATGCAGTGCGCACTGGATGGATGTAATGTGTCATGCAGTGCGCACTGGATGGGTGCAGTGTGGCATGCAGTGCGCACTGCACTCGCCCAGTGTGGCATGCAGCGCACACTGCACTGCCCAGTGTGGCATGCAGTGCAGACTGGATATGTGCAGTGTGCACTGGAGGGTGCTAAGAGACATGCAGTGTGCACTGGATTGGTGCAGTGTGCCATGCAGTGTGCATTGGCTGGGTGCAGTGCACACTGGGTGAGTGCAGTGTGACATGCAGTGAGCACTGGATGAGTGCAGTGTGACATGCAGTGTACACTGGATGGGTGCAGTGTGCACTGGTTAGATGCAGTGTGACATGCAGTGTGCACTGGTTGTGTGCAGTGTGACATAAAGTGTGCACTGGATGGGTGCAGTGTGACGTGCAGAGGACACTGGATATGTGCAGTGTGACATGCAGTGCGCACTGGGTGGGCGCAGTGTGATATATAGTGCGCACTGGATAGGTGCAGTGTGACACACAGTGTGATGTGCAGTGTGCACTGGGTGGGTGCAATTTGATGTGCAGTGCACACTGGATATGTGCAGTGTTACTTGCAGTGTGCACTGAGTGGGTGCAGTGTGCCATACAGTGCACTGGATGGGTACAGTGTGACGTGCAGTGTGACATGCAGTGCATACTTGATTGGTTGCAGTGGCGTGATGTGTGACCTGCAGTGCACACTGAATGGGTGCAGTGTGAAGTGCAGTGCGCACTGGATGGGTGCTGTGCGAAGTGCAGTGTGCACTGGATGGGGCAGTGTGGCATACAGTGCACACTTGATGGGATTCAGTGCAAAGTGCAGTGCACACTGGATGGGTGCAGTGTGAAGTGAAGTGTGCACTGGATGGGGCAGTGTGACAAGCAGTGCACACTGGATGGATGCAGTGCGGCATGCAGTGCACACTGGATGGATGCAGTGCGGCATGCAGTGCGCACTGGATGGGCGCAGCATGGAATGCAGTGTGCGCTGCATGGGCACAGTGTGCCATGTAGTGTGCACTGGATGGGCGCCGAGAGACATGCATTGTGCACTGGATGGGTGCAGTGTGACATGAAGTGTGCACTGGGCGGGTGCAGTGTGATGTTCAGTGCACGCTGGGTATGTGCAGTGTGCACTGGATGAGTGCAGGGAGATGCGCCATGTGACATGCAGTGCACACTGGATCTATGCACTGTGCACTGGTTGTGTGCAGTGTGACATGCAGTGCACACTGGATGGGTGCATTGTGATGCACAGTGTGACATGCAGTGTGCACTAAGTGGTGCAGTGTGATGTGCAGTGCACACTGGATATGTGCAGTGTGATATGCAGTGTGCACTGGGTGGGTGCAGTGTGCACTGAATGGGTACAGTGTGCCATGCAGTATGCACTGGAAGGGTGCAGTGTGATGTGCAGCGTACACTGGATTTGTGCAGTGTGACGTGCAGTGCACACTGGATATGTACAGTGTGACGTGCAGTGCAGACTGGATATGTGCAGTGTGACATGGAGTGCGCACTGGGTGGGTGCAGTGTGCCATACATTGTGCACTGGATGGGTACAGTGTGACATGCAGTGCATACTTGATTGGTTTCAGTGATGTGTGACATGCAGTGTGCACTAGAAGGGTGCAGTGTGAGATGCCGTACACACTGGATGGGTGCAGTGTGAAGTGCAGTGTGCACTGGATGGGTGCAGTGCGAAGTGCAGTGTGCACTGGATGGGGCAATGTAGTGTGCAGCATGGCATGCAGTGCGCACAGGATGGGTGCAGTGTGCACTTGATGGGTTCCGTGTGACATGCAGTGCACACTGTGCACAGTGCAGTGTGCATGGGAAGAGCGCAGTGTGACATGTAGTGCAGACTGGCTATGTGCAGGGAGACATGCAGTGTGCACTGTATTGGTGCAGTGAGACATGCAGTGTACACTGGGTGGGTGCAGTGTGACATGAGGTGTAGGGCCGAAACAACTAATCGATTAATCGACAACTAATCCAGCATCGCTGGACTGCGCAATTGGCAGTTAAAGGAACGCGGTGCCGTATTGCAAAAAATGGCCTGGTCAGGAAGTTAATAAATCCCTCTAGGGCTGAAGGGGTTAACTGACAATTGCGCGTTTGTGCGACGCTGTACCCAAATAAAATGTCCTTTTTTCCCCACAAATAGAGCTTTCTTTTGGTGGTATTTGATCACCTCTGCGGGTTTTATTTTTTGAGCTAAAAAAAAAAAAAAAGATCGTCAATTAAAAAACATTTTTTGCCTCCTACTCTTTTGGTAATAACTTCATACCTGTCACGTACCTGGTAGCAGAGCCTGACGTGCTGGGCTGAGCTGGGATCCTGTGCACTCCGGAGAGAAGTCAGCGGTGCTGAGGAAGACTGGACAGCAGGTGACTGGAGCTAGGTGCAGGAAACCGGGATCAGCAACTGAGGTAGGTGTATCGTAGTACAGACAGTAGCAGGTTCAGGCAGGCTGGGTCATACACTGGTGGGCCGATCAGGTGCAGGGTCAGAGCAGAAGCGGAGTCGTGGTCCAAGCCGGGGTGGAAACTGGCGGGAAGCAGACAGACCAGAGGGACAGGCAGAGACGTGGTCAGACAAGCCGAGGTCAGGGCAGGCAGAGATCAGGGGTAGTCGGGCGCAAGCCGGGTCTCAGGAACAAGCAGGTAACGGAAAACGGGTATCAGGTTTGTCTCAGAACACGCTGTAGACCGAACAGCAAGAGGCCCCAGAGTCAGCTCCCTTAACCACTTAAGACCCGGACCATTACGCTGGTAAAGGACCTGGCCAGTTTTTGCGATTCGGCACTGCGTCGCTTTAACTGACAATTGTGCGACGTGGCTCCCAAACAAAATTGGTGTCCTTTTTTTCCCGCAAATAGAGCTTTCTTTTGGTGGTATTTGATCACTTCTGCGGTTTTTATTTTTTGCGCTATAAACAAAAATAGAGCGACAATTTTGAAAAAGAAAACAATATTTTTTGCTATAATAAATACCCCCAGAAAATATATAAAAAAAAAGTTTTTTTCTCAGTTTAGGCCGATATGTATTCTTGTACATATTTTTGGTAAAAAAAATCGCAATAAGCGTTTATCGATTGGTTTGCGCAAAATTTATAGTGTTTACAAAATAGGGGATAATTTTATTGCATTTTTATTAATAATTTTTTTTTTTTACTACTAATGGCGGCGATCAGCGATTTTTTTCGTGACTGCGGCATTATGGCAGATACATCGAACATTTTTGGGACCATTGTCATTTTCACAGCAAAAAATGCTATAAAAATGCATTGTTTACTGTGAAAATGACAATTGCAGGTTGGGAGTTAACCACTAGGGGGCGCTGAAGGGGTTAAGTGTGACCTCATATGTGTTTCTAATTGTAGGGGGGCGGGGCTGGACGTGTGACGTCATTGATCGCCTTTCCCTATATCAGGGAACAGACAATCAATGACAGTGCCACAGTGATGAACGGGGAAGCTGTGTTTACACACAGCTCTCCCCGTTCTTCAGCTCCGGGGACCGATCGCTGGACTCCGGCGGCGATCGGGTCCGCAGGTCCCGCGGCCGCGGAGCTTCGGACCGGGTCGCAGGCGCGCGACCACGACCCACGGCTGGGCACTTAAAGAGGACTTACAGGTACGTGCTTGTGCTCAGCCGTGCCATTCTACCGACTTGTGCAGGAGGCGGTCCTTAAGTGGTTAAATAGTCAAATTTGTCGCAAAGATGGCATCAGCACGTGCCAGCGCGCCGCCGCCGCTCGTGCGTGCGCCTGTGCGCGTCAAAGTGCCGCCTGTGCGTGCGCCTGTGAGCGCCAATGTGCCGCTATCGCCATCTAGTGGGCAGACTCGCCCATGACAATACCTCTATAAAGATACAGGTAATATATTTACAAGTTGGGCTATTGATATAATACTTAATAAGGAGGCTCTTACAGACACTCCTCGTTAATGCCATGGCATACAAGTAAACTCTGTATACTAATACATATTCACTATTCCCAATACTCACCAGCATGTGCCCTCCATGGGGTATCTATAGGGCTCCTGTCTCTGGTCCACCTGGGCATCTCTATACTACATCCTCTGCAGCAGTGACATATGGCTATATCTGATCATACATTCAAGGTGGTAGGTAATACAGTCACCTACCTGTGTCACATGTCTGTATGTTTTGTATTATATGTCATTATGTCATGATATATCTCTTTCTATCGAAACAAATGAATGTAAATATCTCCTTCATAAACACCCCTAATGAAAGGTTACCTACCTGAAATGCGTTGGGTTGAACGGAGAAACCAACTTACTATACACCTTGATATCTGTGTAAAATAGCAATTTCCTCTTTTATGTAACTATATTTGTTTTGCATTGTGTTCTTCTTAACATGAATTTAACATTTCCAATAAATTGTTATATTTTTAAAAATGTTGGTGTATTGCTTGTCGTTAAAATCCCAGTTCTATGGGGTTTAACCTTTTCAGTTATCTACTTCTCATCTTAATCTATTGGACTCTCTAATTTCCCTTGAGGAAGTCCAAGCGGTGAAGAGTTTGGGCCAGATTCAGGTACGAGTTACGACAGCGTATCTCCAGATACGCCGTCATAACTCTGAGTGTCTCGTATCTATGCGCCTGATTCTTAGAATTGCGCATAGATTTCCCTAAGATCCGACTGGCGTAAGTCTCCTACGCCGTTGTATCTTAGGGTGCATATTTACGCTGGGTGCTAGGTAGCACTTCCGTATATTTCCGCGTCGAATATGCAAATTAGGTAGATACACCGATTCAGAAACGTACGTGCGCCCGGCGCATTTTTTTACGTCGCTTACGTGAGGCTTTTTCCGGCGTATAGTTACCCCTGCTCTATGAGGCTTAGCCAATGTTAAGTATGGACGTCGGGCCAGCGGCGAATTTTTTTACGTAGTTTGCGTAAGTCGTTCGTGAATAGGGCTGTGCGTAACTTACGTTCACTTCGAAAGCATTGACTTTTTGCGGCGTAATATGGAGCATGCGCACTGGGATACGTTCACGGACGGCGAATGCGCCCTATGTAAATAGCGTCATTTACGTGGGGTCACGAGCATAAAACACGCCCACCTCTTCCACATTTGAATTAGGCGGGATTACGCCGGCACAGTTACACTACGCTGCCGTAACTTACAGCGCAAGTTCTTTCTGAATACAGGACCTGCCGCTGTAAGTTACGGCGGCGTAGTGTATCTGAGATACGCTACGCCCACCGAAAGTTACGCTATTGTACCTGAATCTGGCCCTTTGTTTTCAAACTGTAAATCACAGGGAGAAGACGATCTGCCCGTGGAAGTATATAAAAGATATGTAGACTGTATACTACCACAGTTAAAAAAAGTATATCATAAGGCCTTTGAAAGGTGATGTCTTCCTAATTCTATGACAAGAGACAATATTATACTTATTTTAAAGCCAAGTAAAACCCCAACAGATCCCAGTGCATATAGGTCTATACCAATTTTACAAACAGATATTAAAATATTGGCAATGACTTTGGCCCTTTGGCTTAACAAAGTTATATCTAGCATGATACACTTGGATCAGGCTGGATTTATGCCTCCAAAGTCTATGGCAGTTATTCTCAAAAGGCGGTTTATTAAATATCCAAATTCCAGCAGATAATAAAGTTACATGTGCATTTCTGTCAAAGCATTTACACCAAAAAGTGAGAATATCTGGGTCAGTGCTTGAGAGATTTGGGAAGGTATTGATTGCCTCGGTTAAACTGTTGTACCATGCCCCACAAGCAGCTATACGGGAGGTTGCGAAGGGGCACTCGTAAGGGCCACTTTAATCTGCTCTCACAATTGAGCCTTTGGTGGCCTTTATTTGGTCTCATGAGGGAATAGTTGGCTTAATTTATGGTTCCATCCAAGAAAAATTGTATGTTTTATGCTGATGACATGGTTTTGCTTCTGGGTGACTATGGCTACAATTTCCCGATTTGAGAAGTATTCGGCTTTATTCGTGAATTGGTTGGCTCTTTTGCCTCTAGATAGGATCCAAATATCTCCTCTTTTTGTCCGGTCCAGATAACAGGGGGTAGATTCAGATAGATTAGCGGATCTTAAGATCCGCGTAATCTATCTGATTTACGATCCGCCGGCGCAAGTTTGAGAGGCTAGTGCTGTATTCAGAAAGCACTTACCTCAAAACTTGCGGCGGCGTATCGTAAATCCCCCGGTGGAATTCAAATTCCGTGGCTAGGGGGAGTGTAGTATTTAAATCAGGCGCGTCCCCGCGCCGATTTAACTGCGCATGCGCCGTCCACGAATTTTCCCGGCGTACATTGCTCCCAATGACGTCGCTAGGACGTCATTGGTTTCGGCGTGAGCGTAACTTGCGTCCAGCGCTTTTCTGAATCGACTTACGCAAACAACGTAAAAATTCAAAACTCGGCGCAGGAACGACGGCCATACTTAACATAGGATACCCCTCACATAGCAGGGGTAACTATACGCCGGAAAAAGCCGAACGCAAGTGACGTAAAAAAAAAGCAACGGGCGGGCGTTCGTTTCTGAATCGGCGGAAATCAGCATTTGCATATTCGTCGCGTAAAAAAACGAAGCGCCACCTAGCGGCCGGCAGGGAATTGCAGCCTAAGATCCGACGGTGTAAGTCACTTACACCTGTCGGATCTTAGGGAGATCTATGCGGAACCTGATTCTATGAATCAGCCGCATAGATCCGACCGTCGGATCTCAGAGATACGACGGCGTATCAGGAGATACGCCATCGTATCTCTATCTGAATCTGCCCCCAGGTGTCTTACCTCAGTATAATTGTCACTGCAACTCCTCTAGATTACTGCCGATTGAAAGTAATACCTTTGTTATCTCGTTTTAGAGACAAAATTAATTGATCGGTTGGGCCAATCTTGATAAAATTATTCTAATACCTCAATTGCTCTACCTTTTTTTTTTTTAATCAAGAAAAATATTTTATTGAGACAAAATAAACATACAATTCCATAATAGTAGGATATTAATCAAAGATCAAGGATACAAGCAGAAATTACGCACTTTATCTAGGCAAACTTGGGTATGTTTACGTGTCTTTAGAACATTATGACTAAGAAAAAGAGAACTCCCGCTTAACTCTAAACACACGGTCTAACCAAATATTACAGTTGTCTTTCTTATGCGCCCATACGCCTTTAGTGTAAATCCTGTCATACTGTTAACACAACGTACTATAAACCTGGACCCCCATCCATAGTACAACTTATTGTATACCTCTCAGTTGATTTTTGTCCTACCTCATTTCTCAGTACTACCTGTTAGCCCTGTAAAAGTCTATCCATAACCAACTCCGCCGGACCCAGCCCAGGGGTGTCTAGCCAAGGCTGCCATAAGGAATAGAACTTCTTTGATGCATTTCTATGCTGATATGTAATTTTCTCCCTTATCAACATGCTGTTTACCATCTTCACCCAAAGTCCTTCTGTAGGTACCCTGGGAGTGATCCAGAATCTAGCAATGGCCTTCCGGGCCACATAAAGCAGCCGAAGTACGGCCGTGTGACCATGTGGGGAGAGAGAGGGCACTTCCAGTGCTCCAAGGAGACATACCACTGGATCATGCGGTGCCGGAAAGCCATATGCCTGTGATATAGTGTTTGTGATGTATTGCCAATATCTAAAAAGTTTCGGACATTTCCACATCATATGTAGCAAGTCCCCCTCCTGCGCGTTACATTTTGGGCATAGTGGAGAGTCTCTCAGACCCCACTTAAATAGACGAGTAGGTGTCCTATACACCCTATGGAGCAGAAATAAGTGTGACAGTCTGTGTTGTGCTGATACCGATACCAAAGGGGCGGAGGTCAAGCATAGTTCCCATGTATCCCCGTCTATGGGTCCCAAATCTTTTTCCCACTCCTTTCTGCATGGCAATGTCGTAGCGTCATGGGTGATACCAATCAGTCTGGAGTAAACCTGCGAGATCATACCCTTCTTGTCTCTATTCGCTAAAACGTCAGTATGGAGGGGGTGTTTCACTAACAAGAGGGGGGAAAGCCTACTCTCACTCTGGATAGCGTGTCTTAGCTGTAGGTATTTGTAGAACTGTGTTCTAGCTAATGGGAACTCATCTCCCAGGTCCGTGAAGGACTTTAGAACTGATCCTGCGTACAGCTGGGCGATGTAGTGAATTCCCGCCTCGGTCCATTGCCTGAAACCCCCTAACTTAGAAAGTTCCCGAAAGTTGGAGTTCTTCCAAATGGGAGTAAAGGGGCACACTCCTTTAATATTAAATGCGGACCTTATATATTTCCATAGGGTATTCAGCAAGGTGACAGTGGGTAGCGATTGGTCCAAGTGCGATAGCCCTGCTTCTAGATGTGATACCGCCGGGAGAACAGATCCCTTGGGTATTAGTGGTGTCCGTACAGGGTCCCCCTCATCTATCTCTCCCCAATGTCCCAAATGTTGTATCTGTGATGCTACAAAGTAGTACCTAGCGTGCGGAACCGCCATGCCCCCTTGATCCTTAGCAAGCTGCAGTGTTTTGAGGCCAATTCTAGCAACCTTTCCGCCCCAGATCAGATCCCTGAACTGGGCATCAATCTGTGCGAACCATTTATGCGGGATCCAGACTGGAGAATTGTGGAAGACATACAGGAGCTGCGGGGCCCACACCATCTTAATAAGATTAGCTCTACCCGTAACCGACAGGGGGAGTTTTTTCCAAACCGCGCATTTCTGTCTAAACCGCGTCAATAGTGGGGTCAGATTCATTTGAAGGAACTGCGTGGGGTCGGGAGTGACCTGTATCCCCAGATACTTAAATTCTTTCACCACCAATACATCCTTAGCACATTCAGGGAGAGGGCTCACTATCGGGTCCAAAGGCATGAGAACTGATTTATTCCAATTGATGCTGAACCCGGACAGGCCCCCAAAGTCCGCAATTAACGACATCGCGTTCTTCAGTGACTCGCCCGTGTCTCCTAGATAAATCAAGGTGTCGTCCGCAAACAAGGATATGACGTCTCGCCCGGCACCCCTGGAAAAACCAGTTATGCCCGGCGAGGCACGCATATGAATCGCCAGAGGTTCCAGTGCCAAGGCGAACAGCAGGGGAGAGAGTGGGCACCCCTGCCGAGTCCCCCTGAACAACCGAAAAGATTCTGAAACTTCACCATTGATTCTCATTCTAGCCCTCGGGGAGCTATACAACAATTGGACCCACTTCAGGAAGGAAGGACCCACACCAAATCTATCTAGCACTTCCCATAAGTATGGCCACTCCACACTGTCAAATGCCTTGGCGGCGTCTAGGGAGAAGATGGCCCTATTACCCGGGTTATCCACTGGTATTTGTAAGTTAAGGAACAGCCTGCGTAAGTTCTGTGCGGTTGATCTAGTAGGGATGAATCCAGATTGATCCCTATGCACCACTAGGTGGATACACTTAGATAACCTAGTAGCTAACACCCTAGCCAATAGTTTCACGTCAAATGTCAATAGGGATATTGGCCTGTATGAGTCCGGGGAAAGAGGGTCCTTCCCCGGCTTCAGCAGGACCACTATAAGAGCCTCATCCATGGAGGGTGGGAGCCGTCCAGTTTCAAGAGCAGTGTTGTAGACCTTCAGTAAAATTGGAATGAGTTGTTCCGAGTACTTACTGTAGATTTCAGACGGAAGCCCGTCAGCCCCAGGTGCCTTCCCTTTGTGTGCTAGTGCCAATGCTTCCAGCAGCTCCTCCCTGGTAAGAGGGGCGTTAAGCAAGGCCATCTCCGCAGTTGGGAGACACGGCATCTGGTATTTATCCAGAAATGCGTGTATCTGGGCTACAGTGGGGCTAACCTTCGATGTATAAACATCCTGAAAAAAGCTTTTAAAGCATTCAATGATGGATTGTGTGGAGTGGCACGCCTCCCCCCTGGTATTTCTAACCTCAATTATCTGTGAAGGCGGTTGCTGTGACTTAGCCAAAATCGCCAGCAAGTGGCCGGTGTTTTCCCCTTCCTCAAAATGTCTCTGCTGCAGAAAAAACCTTTTATTTTCGGCGAGCTGCAATGAGAGGTTCTTGAGCATGGTCTGTGCTGCTAGCCAGCTCCTCCTGTTATTATCAGAGGGGTCCGCTATATAGTCTGCTTCCGAGCGTTGGGCATCTGCCAAGACTCGAGTCTCCCATTCCTTAGTATTAGACTTAATCTCATTAATGGCTCTGATAAGCTGGCCCCGCATATATGCCTTAGCAGAGTCCCACACAACTTGTAGAGTAGTGGAGCCTATGTTATCCTTAAAAAAGTTAGTTAGTAGTAATGGGAGTGGGTCAGATTCTGACATAAGAGACAGCCAGAACGGGTTGAGCTTCCATAGGCTATTCCCCCTTTCCAACCCCAGGCCTAAATCCACCGTGAACGGAGAGTGATCGGAAGTGTGTCTCGGGTGATAGTGGGATGACTTGACCATGGGCAACATCGGGCCATTCCCCAGGCCCAGGTCAATTCTGGATAGCCCCCCCACCGAGGCTGACTGGCAGGAGAATACCTTTGCATCAGGGTTGTGCATTCTCCATACATCTGTTAATCCCAGTTCAGTGACCAACCGAGCGAAAGGGGTAGGTCCCCTCCTCCCATGTACATCCCCCCCCCCTGTACACCCTCGCCTATCCTTCTCAAAATCTAGGAGATTATTAAAGTCCCCGAGGACCAGCACAGGAATACCAGGGAGACAGGATATAAATTCAACCAGCAATTTTATAACGTAGGATGAGAACGGTGGCGGGATATACACCCCCGCCAACACGCACTTCATCCCATAAAGGGAGCAATATAGGAAGACGTATCTACCCTCGGGGTCAATCTTGGCATCAATATACGTGTATTGTGTGCCTTGCCTAATCATTATGCTCACTCCGCGTGAGTACACGGTATGGGTGGAGTGGTACTGATGGCAAAACTGCCTTGGTGCTAATTTTAGTGTGGACCCCGCTGGGAGATGAGTCTCCTGTAAACAGATCACTTCCGCGCCCAACCTCTTGATGGTACGCATCACCTCCAGGCGTTTAACCGGGGCACCTAGGCCACGAACATTCCATGATAAGCATCTCATTACCCTTGACATTGCATACCATACAACATATTAGCAGGATCATAACATAGTAACATGTATAAGCGACAATTATGATACAAGCAAAGGCAATTGGCAACCCAAAGGGCAAGAAGTATGTCCGGGGGGCTCGAGATATTGGGAGAACTAGGCAGGCACATATCACGGTTTGGGCATAGTAGAACAGTAGTCATATGGACCAGGATCAGATAGCACAAAAAGTTAACTTGGATACATAAGGGGGCATCCATGGGGGCTGCCGTGGTAGAATCCACTTTCAATTGGGTCAAATGCATTTCGGCCAACAGGGCCCGGATGACTTCAGTCAACGGATCTAGGTAGGGCCTAACAAAGCCCTCCAGGGGGCAACAGTGGAAGTGCACTTTATAGCGTCTTAAAACTTCTCAACAGCCAACTTCTAGCCCACAGCAACCAAAGTGAACAGTAACCGCCTTGCGACGAGTAACGTGGAAAGTATAACACGGGTTCGTCTTGTAAGAATAGTTCTCCTCTTCAGTCTGCGGGGCGTCTACCCCTAGCCTCCCTGATCGACTGTTCCTCTCGGTCTAGCCATTGTGCAGCAGCATTAGGGGACTCAAAAAATTGCACAGTGCCAAACACCTCCACTCGCAGTTTGGCCGGGTACAGCATAGCATATTTCAATTCAAGGCCTCTCAAACGACGTTTAACATCCATAAACTTGCCCCTCTTTTTCTGCAATTCAGCTGAGAAATCCGGGAACAAGGACACTTTGGTATTGTCCATTTTTAGGGCAGCCGGATTAATTCTAGCATTATATAAAATGGCATCTCTGTCCCGATAGTGCAGGAGCTTAAACAGAAAGGGTCTAGGTGGAGCACCGGGCTGCAATGGTCTGGACGGCACCCTGTGAGCCCGTTCAACAGAGAACATGGGGGAGAATGCTTCCCTCCCGAACGCAGCGATCAGCCATTTCTCAATGAATTCCACAGGGTTCTTCCCTTCCAGCTTTTCAGGGAGGCCTATAGCCCTCACATTATTTCTCCTCATCCTGTTCTCTAATTCTTCTAAACGAGAGGAATGCTGATCAATGATATGGTTGTTATAGGAGAGATCCCTCTGCATAGGCCCCAAGTCATCCTCAATGGTGCTCACCCTCTCCTCCAGAGCGGAGGCCCTCTCCCTCAGCTTCTGAGCGTCCTGTCTGAGAAAGGAGATCTCAGACTTCATCCCCTTGATTTCCGTGGTAAGGGCCGTGATAGACATATTGCAGGATGTTACAGCGGCAAATATGTCCCTCAGGGTGGGCTCTCCCTCTGTAGCAGGGCTCACTGGGGTTTGGGGCCTAGTGGATTCCGGGTTAGGAGTACTCACTGTGTCCCATATCAAGCCGGCCTGTACCGAGTCCTCCAAGGGCACTGTATCGTCCGCTTCGGATCCTCCACCCGGCGAGTCCTCTGGAGAGCTGGAGGAGGCCACCTGATCTTTCGGTGGTGGTTTGGAGAACAACTTCTCCGCCGCCTCGCGGTGCTTCTCCTTGGCCGTGCGGGCTGTGTACGCGCCATTTTGGGACATGTGCTCTGCGGATCTGTTCACCAGCTGCTTCTTGCTGGACGACATCGTGGGACCGGAGCGCCGGAAAAGGTATGGGTGTGATCCAGGTAACGTGAGGGGCACAACCGTGTGCCTTGGGTCGATGTGCGGTGACTTCCCCAGGAGTTTATCCAGGATTCTCGGCGGAGCTCACTTCAGCTGCGTCCGGCTACATACGCTGCCTGGCCACGCCCACAATTGCTCTACCTTTTAAATAAATTTGTTCACCTACACTTGGATGATGGTACGTTTTTATTCTCATTATAACTTTGTTACCAGAGGCTATACTCTTTTTGCTCTACCTTTTACATAATACTCCAGTTGTAATTCCATTGAAGGCATTTCACGTAATCGACACACTATTTCATTCTTTGTAATGGCCTGCCAAAACATCTAGAATTAAGCTTAAACAATGTCCTGAGGATGAGGGAGGTGTGGCTCTTCCAAACCCTTTTATATATTAGATTACCAATCAGCTGCAACTTTGATTTGAGGAATGGCATTATTACGGACTATGCCCAATAATTTTCTTGATCATGTTCTTGCAGTAATATTACATTTTGCTAAATCCAAAACTTTAACGGCAGTGTTGGAATCCATATCTCTGTGTGGAGCTAATAAAAGTTTTCCTACATATAGACTTATGCATAAAAAATGTGAAAAAGCAAAGCAATTGAAGAAAGTTACTGGTTTTACTTTATATAGCGCAATATGGTCAAATGATACATATCCTGAGTTAGCTAAGTTGCAATATAGCAGTAAATGCAAACAAATGGTGTCTCTCACCTGCATCATATTTTTAATGCCGGAGAGCTCTTACCTTTTTTCTACGCTCCAAATAAAATTTGATCTCCAGGATAATATATATTTCTACCATTTACAACTCAAACATGCTATAGCCCCTCTATACCCCAGCATATGACTTCTAGGCAAATTTTCAACCTAACGCAGAACATTACTACAACAAAGGACTTTAATAGGTAGATTCAGGTACCTGGGTGTAAACTTGCGGCGGCGTAGCTTAGCCTGTTTAGGCTACGCCGCTGTAAATTAGCTAGGCAAGTACATGATTCTCAATGTACTTGCCTGCTAATATACGGCGGCGTAGCCTAAAGCGGGCG
The DNA here is from genome assembly GCF_905171775.1 of Rana temporaria. NCBI lineage: Eukaryota > Metazoa > Chordata > Amphibia > Anura > Ranidae > Rana > Rana temporaria. The sequence goes on along the minus strand of NC_053495.1, from coordinate 158,352,634 downwards.
GGCGTAAAGGCGCCAAATTCAAATGTGTTGGAGGGGGGCGTGTTCGATGGGAATGAGGCTTGACCTCACGTTTGTTAATTTTTTTTTGTAATGAGCATGCGCCGGGCGCCTACATTTCCCAGTGTGCATTGCGGCTACGTACGCCGCACGGGTCTATTGATTTCGACGTGGACGTAAATGACGTAAATCCCGATTCGCGGACGACTTACGCAAACAACGTAAAAAATTTGAATCTCGCGGCGGGAGCGGCGGCCATACTTTAACATTGTTATTTCACCTAATAGGTGGAATAACTTTAGGCCTGCTAATGCCTTACGGAAACAGCGTAAATCGACTGCGGCGGCCGGGCGTACGTTCGTGAATCGTCGTATCAACTCATTTACATATTCTACGCTGACCGCAATGGCGCCACCTAGCGGCCATCCGAAAAATTGCAATCTAAGATAGGACGGCGCAAGCCGTCCTATCTTAGATATGTTTAAGCGTATCTCTGTTTGAGCATACGCTTAAACATAGGTCGGCGTAGATTCTGAGTTAGGTCGACTTATCTACTGATAAGTCGGCCTAACTCTACCTGAATCTACCTATATATCCGGTGCTATGCATTAGTTCTGAAAGGATATTTGGAAGAACATCTGTATAGTGCTATGGCTAAATGGGAGGGAGATGTGGGCAGTATAGGGTCAGAACAGTGGGGAGAGGCTCTGCAGTCTGTACAGACAAGCTCTTTAAGTACGTCTCAGAGGCTTTTACAAATATTTATAATATTATGGATACATTACACTTCAGCTAAGCTAAATATTATGGGCCTACGACAGGAACCTACTTGTGCTAGATGTCACAGGAAGCATAGTGGTTTGATACACATGCTCTGGCAATGTCCTAGGCCAGTGATGGCGAACCTTGGCACCCCAGACGTTTTGGAACTATATTTTCCGTGAAACTCTTGCACTCTGGAGTGTAGTTGAGCATCCTGGGAAATGTAGTTCCAAAACATCTGGAGTGCCAACGTTCGCTATCACTGTCCTAAGCTATACGGATATTGGGAAGCAGTTATAAATATCATTAATGGTACATTTAAACTAATGTTAAATTAGATCCCAAACAATGTTTAATAGGTATCCTGAGTATCTACTAGAGAGGCAGTTCCTAGAGCCTTGTTCAAAAATGGTTTGTGTTTGTACTGTTTATATAAAGTGCTTGTTGGTAAATTCAAATGATACTATACAAAAAGAAAAAAGTTTTTTCTGTTACCTGTAGTACTTATTTTCTACCACAAGATGTCCTCGGTCAGCCTAGGTAAAATGATGGTCAGCAGCATTCAGCTCATTTCCTCAGTGGTCATTCACTTGACCTTCGGAAGATTTACTCCCCTTCATGACCAGGCATAAGTGTGCACAGCATTATTGCATTAGGGTGTGCACCCCAAAGCTCAGACATATTTGTGTTTGTGTATGCATGTGTATATACAGTATACTGACAGTGTCAGCAGAGCAATGGACGGTGTCAATAGGGCCGAGATGGGGGTCATTAGGACAGTGGACAGTGTCAGTAGTTTTGATATTTACTATTTTTTTACTATTTTATTAGGCGCCCCTTTAGGGAGCTTTGGTGAAATATCAGGAGTCTAAACAGGGGGAATCTGCACCACACATGGTGATTAGGGTGTGCCCTGGCACACCTGGCACACCCTGATGCGCACACCTATTATTTAAATACAGCAATGCACTACTTTAATTGACAATTGTGCGAGGTCATGCAATGCTGTACATAAATGAAACTGTATTTGTCATTGGAAATTTAATTGTTTATCGGGCAGACACAATTTTGAAGTGTGATATGTTAAGTAATTTTTTACTCAGCATAACATCATTTTTCGCATTATACAATAAAATTGGGATAAATATTGTGTTTTTATTAATTAAAGTGTATTTTTTTCCAATTGTTTTTTTTTTTAAAAACACTGCGCAAATACCGTGTGACATAAAAAATTTGCAACACCCACCATTTTATTCTATACCGAATCAGAATTGACCCAGATACAAAGGGCCAGATTCACAAAGAGATACGACGGCGGATCTCCTGATCCGCCGTCGTATCTCTGAGTCCAGCTGGTCGGATCTATGCGACTGATTCATAAGAATCAGTTCCGCATAGATCTCCCTTAGATCCGACTGGTGTAAGTGACTTACACCGTCGGATCTTAGGCTGCAATCTCCCGCCGGCCGCTAGGTGTCGCCTCGGTCTTTTACGCGTCGGATATGCAAATGAGGAGAACCGCCGATTCAGAAACGAACGCCCGCCCGTCGCTTTTTTTTACGTCGTTTGCGTTCGGCTTTTTCCGGCGGATAGTTACCCCTGCTATATGAGGGGTAGCTAATATTAAGTATGGCCGTCGTTCCCGCGCCGAGTTTCAAATTTTTACGTCGTTTGCGTAAGTCGGTCTGGAATACGGATGGCTGCAATTGACGTTGCCGCCGAAAACAATGACGTCCTAGCGACGTCATTTGGAGCATGCGCACTGGGAAATTTCGCCGGCGGCGCATGCGCAGTTAAATCGGCGCGGGATTTAAATTGTACACTCCCCTTAGCCGCGGAATTTGAATTCCGCCGGGGGAGTTACGATCCAACGGTGCAATTTTCGAGGTAAGTGCTTTGTGAATACTGCACTAGCCTCGCTAAATTGCACCGGCGGATCGTAAATCACATAGATTACGCGGATCTAAAGATCCGCTAATCTATGTGAATCTAGCCCAAAGTGGTTAAACATGTAAACACAGCTAAGAACTGTTAGAATCCCAGGATTTTAATGAGCGTGCCATCTGATCTGGCATCTCAGGCCGCATACACACGATCGGTCCATACGATGAGAATGGTCTGATGGACCGTTTTCATCGGTCCAAACTAATCGTGTGTGGGCCCCATCGGTTAGTTAACCTTTGGTCAAAAAAATAGGAACTTGCTTTAAAATTGAACCGATGGACTGGTAACCGATAGGTCAAAACCGATTGTTAGTATGCAAAAGCATCGGTTAAAAACCTGCGCATGCTCAGAATCAAGTCGACGCATGCTTGGAAGCATTGAACTTCGTTTTTTTCAGCACGTCATTGTGTTTTACGTCACCGCGTTCTGACACGATCGTTTTTTTAACCGATGGTGTGTAGGCACGACTGACCATCAGTCAGCTTCATCGGTTAACTGATTACAACGGTCCTTCGGACCGTTCTCATTGGATGGACTGATCGTGTGTACGAGGCTTTAGTCCAGGAAGCAGACCCTGGATGATGCCTGAACAAACATGGCTGAAAAGAAAACCAGTTGAAAGCATTGTCGGGGGGGAACACTGTGATATATGTGAGACATAATAAATATCTCTAAGTGTCACACATAGTATGTTATGTAATAAGTATATCTGATGTCAAGTCCACTTTGCATTCCTTAGCTTTTTATGTGTTTTGGTGCAATTTTAATGACCATAACCAAGTGACTGCAATTGAATGCAGCAAGGTGCTGCATGCAGGATTTTTTTGCCAGTACACATTAGCTTAGTCCACTAGCGTTAACTATGTTGATTGTTGATTGTAAATAACATTCTTAGGCAGATTCAGAAAGACTTAGGACGGCGTAACCAGATACGCTTAAATTAGGCTGAGATACGAGCGGCGTAAGACACGTACCTCGTATCTTAAAGTGTAATTTTTAGGCTGGCCGCTAGGTCCATTGCGGTCGGCGTAGAATATGTAAATCACTAGATACGCTGATTTATGAACGTACGCATGGCTGACGCAGTACAGATACGCCGTTTACGTAAGGCATTTTCAGGCGTATGGTTATTCCATCAAATAGCTGGACTAGTAATGTTAAGTATGGCCGTCGTTCCCGCGTCAAAATTTGAAAATTTTACGTCGTTTGCGTAAGTCGCCCGTGAATAGGGCTGGACGTAATTTGCATCCACGTCGAAACCAATACGTTCGTGCGGCGTACTTAGCCGCAATGCACACTGGGATATGTACACGGACGGCGCATGCGCCGTACTTAAAAAACGTCAATCACGTCAGGTCACACTTCATATACATAAAACACGCCCCCCCCCCCCCACATCCTCATTTGAATTAGGCGCGCTTACGCCGGCCCCATTTACGCTACGCCGCAAGGATGTGCCCGCATACCTGAATCCAGCTATTAATGTAGAAAAAAAGCAAGATTCCAACATTAAAAAATGATTTCAGAAGTTCACTAGTGTGGTTTAATCCACAGTTAAAACTAATGACCACAGTATCTGAAGACTACAGTGAAACCCACCTTGTTTCTGCATGCCATCATTTGCGAAAGTTATATTATTATATTGTAAAGCACTGTGCAAACTGTTGGTGCTACATACATTTTGTATAATATCATTAATATTCATAATAACAGTAATACTTTTTTACTGTATAGAGTCTATGTACAATATAATACATGTACACATGTACTTGAACGTCAGTCATCTCTACATTGACCAGTAGAGGTCACTAGAGTATCAGGAGATAGTTTCATCAATATAGGTAGAGGTTTTTTTTGTTGTTTTTTTTTTTTTACAAGAGTTTAAAGTTAGCTTCCCCCTTTTTTCCTTTTTTAATTTTATACACAGTTTGCTGTTCTTATTTCTACCTGTTTTTGCTATATTTTATTAAAAAGACCATAAAATTAGGATTTGAGAAACATCTGGAGTTCAGTAGAGCGCTGTAATAGTGGCATTCGTTTACATCGTTACTTACGTAATACAAGCATCTCTGTGTAAAGTTGTCCAATTAAAAAATAAATAAAAATGTCAGTTTTGCTGTTAGCTGTGAAAAGTCTCTTTACTGCTTTGATAGATGAGCAGCCTGTAAATCACCAATTTATAAATAATTGGTCAATGAACCCCGGTGAGTCAACAAGTTGGAAATATGATTTAGTTATAGATGAGCCTCTGTAAATAAATAAAAAAAAATGAACAGTTCCATATTATCATCTTTTTAACCACTTGAAGCTTTACCCCTTTCATGACCAGGCCACTTTTTGCGATATGGCACTGCGTTATTTTAACCTACAATTGTGCGGGCATGCAACTCCGTACCCAAATAAAATGTATTAAAAAAAATCCCAAAAATAGAGCTTTCTTTTGATGGTATTTGATCACCACTGTTTTTTTTTTTTTTTGCTATTAACAAAAACATACCGTATTTATCGGCGTATACCGCGCACTATTTTGCCCTGAAAATCAGGGTAAAATCGAGGGTGCGCGATATACGCCGATACCCGCTTTCCCGCCACGAGTTTGAATACTGCGCCGGCATATACGGAGCGCAGTACACTCGTGAATCTTTGGGCAGTCTCGGCGCCTCTCGCACTGACGTCCTGTACGTACAGGACGTCAGCGCGACAGTTGCCGAGCCTGCCCGAAGATTCACGAGTGTACTGCGCTCGGTATATGCCGGCGCAGTATTCAAACTCGTGGCGGGAAGGACGCGAGGACGCCGCAGAAGGACGCAGGACCCGCCGAAGAGGACACCGGACCCGCCGAAGAGGACACCGGACCCGCCGCAGAAGGACGCCGCACCCGCCGAAGAGGACACCCGAAGCCGCAGAAGGACGCCGGACCCGATGGACGCCGCGCAAGACACCAAAACTGTAAGTACAAAAAAACAAAAAAACTTTTTTCCACAGGATTGGGGGCCACTTTAGCGGGAGCGCGTTATACCGCAATAAATGCGGTACTCACAATTTTGAAAAAATATATATTTTTTTTTACTTCCTGCTATAGAACATATCCAATAAAACATTTTTTATTGCAGTGTTTCTTTAAGTAAAAACAAGCAAACGCAAACACTACCATGAGCTTGCCTGAGAAGACCTGCATTCCAGAACCTCATCCCCAAACACACAGGGCCCTAAATGCTGGTACCACTCAGCTGGATGGCCCCGTGTGCTAGAGCTCTTAAACACATGAGTTGAGTTGAGTTGAGTTGAGAGGTATCTTAATATAGCGCGGTCATACCCCGAAGGGTCCCGAAGCGCATAGCAGAGTTCCTGGGAAAAGAGGACCCAGGAACCAAAAGCAGGAAAGGCTTGCATGAAAAGCCAAGTCTTCAGTAACCAGCTCGTTGCACCCCATTCCCGGCAATGGAAGCGTTCAAATGTTCAAATTGCCATGACTCATGTTGCAGCGCCTTTGAAAAATTTCCTCTACTACGTTTTTCCAATTTCATTCTATAGACTTCTGTTAAATGAGGTTGCAATTAAATCAGAGGTCTCACTGGGGCCCATTGGCGTGCGCAGGGGGTGTTCCAGGTGTGCCTGGGCACACCCTAATCTCTGTGTGGTGCCAATTCTCCCTACTGCCTGGGCTCGCCCCCACCCCCCTATGCTGCACCGCCTCCACCGCAGTGCTACTAGCTTCCTTCCACTCCTTCCCCGTGGCTGCTGTGGGGGGATGTTTCAGGATGGAGAGTGGGAGAAGGGGTTTATCAATATGTCATTTACCAGCCCCTTTCTTTTCTAAATGAACACAGTGAACACACTCACCCACTGTGTTCAATCATAAACAAAAAGTTTGTGAAAAAAAACAGGAAGCCACTCAGCACAGAACTCTTTCTATTCATTCGTTGTCCAGTGCAGCTGAGGCTGCAGAGAAAGGCATGTGTGTTTTTGCTTTGGGGTGCACACCCTAATGTAATAGGCTACGCACACCTATGCTGGAGCCATACTGGTGTGAATCAGGGTATAATGAAAAAAAGAATGGCCTACAAAGCAAATTCAAAATCAATCATGTCATCCAGCAGTGTAGATTTGGTGTTGACCCGACGCAACAACAATCTATTCACCAAAGAGGCTTCCCTGCTGTTACACCCATTGATCCTGAGTGATGTTATTGACCATCTACGATCATGACCCTAGTTGGTCAATGATGTTACTCAGAACCACTTATTTTACATGCAGAAGCGAACCATCATTTAGTGGTGGTACTGCTACCACCACTAAATTAGACTTCCATCTGATGCGTACAAATATTTCTTTGCCCGTTCACCAAACTGAGAATAGGCAATGTTTGTGACAAACTCTTGTTCGACTCAAACCAGAAGCTTATTCTTCTTCTGAATATGAAGGAGCATGTGACACACTCACAAGGTACTTGCTGATTGGCCCAGAAGTGTCATCAAGGGGGAAAACACAGAGAACCCTCCTCAAGTTCCTCCTGTGCACTAACCATAGGCGTGCGCACAGGGTGTGCCAGGTGTGCCTGGGCACACCCTAATCACCCTGTGTGGTGCAGATTCCCGCTGTTTGAACCCATGGTATTTCAGCAGTAAAAAATAATGAAAAAAATAAATCATAAAAATAAAAACTACTGATACCTGTCACTTACCTTCTGACGCCAATCTCTGTCCTACTGACGCTGTCAGTATATATACACACACATATGTGTTTTTAGTTTTGGGGCGCACACCCTAATGCAGAAGGCTGTGCACACCTATGGCACTAACCTAATGATGAAACTCAAAGAATTGCAGGCAGTTAGTCAGAATTGGTCAGGGCTAGATTCATGTACCTGCGCTTGTTCTTACGGCGGCGCAGCGTATCGTATTTACGCCGCCGTAACTTACAGGAGCAAGTGCAGTATTCACAAAGCACTTGCTCCGTAAGTTGCGGCGGCGTAGCGTAAATGGGGCCGGCGTAAGCGCGCGTAATTCAAATGTGGAAGGGGGGCGTGTTTTATGTAAATCTATGATGACCTGACGTGATTGACGTTTTGTACGGACGGCGCATGCGCCGCCCGTGTACATATCCCAGTGTGCATTGCTCCCAAGTACGGCGCAACAACGTATTGGTTTCGACGTGAACGTAAATTACGTCCAGCCCTATTCGTGAACGACTTATGCAAACGACGTTAAAAATTCAAATTTCAACGCGTAATAGCAGGAGCAACCTTACGCAGAAAAAGCCTAACGTAAACTACGTAAATAAATTGCGCCGGCCGTACGTACGTACGTACGTTTGTGAATCGGCGTATCTAGGTAATTTGCATATTCTACGCGGAAAACAACGGAAGCGCCCCTAGCGGCCAACGTAATATTGCACACAATTAAACGCCGCCGCATTCAAGTTACGTCGGCGGAGGAAGCCTATTTTTTAGACGTATCTGCCTTGGAGAATCGGCGTAACGATACGCCGACGCAGATTTGAAATTACGGCGGCGTATCTGGAGATACGCCACTGTAAATGCTTGATGAATCTAGCCCTCAATGTGCAGAATTATAGTATGGCTGCCTGCCCTGGTCACAGCAGTGCCATTTTACCAACTTTATTACATGACTGTAGAGACGCAATGTTGCAATGCCACATTACTAGCCTAATATATTAAAATGATGTAACAGGTATGATTCAGCATTCAGTCAGTGATTTCACATCACTAGAGAAAACAATAGTATCATATATCGAAAGCTACCTTGGAAAATTGATGATTGTTAGGGACTTTAAATGAGACATAAAACCTGTAGGTCAAATGTCTCCATCCCTATTAAGCCTTATTATAGGCTTACCTGTAGTCAAAAGTGGATTGTAAGGGTTTACAACCACTTTAAATGGAAATCTCCCCCGGCACCTACCTTCGATTTTTGGAAGTCTATTGTTAACAAAATGGTCCCTTTGTATAAATTTACTTACGAATCTAGGGGATGCCCACAAAGTTCTCCAAGGTGTAGGATATTTGGACAGAGTCCAGGGATACTGTTGGGTCATCAGCAACGTCTCCATAGAATGCCCTGTTTTATTCTCTCTTGCCGAGTTCTGTGCAATGAGGAAAATCTTCGAATGTCTACTTTGCACTCTCCAGCTACCGGTTACCTTGGTTACCAATACCATGTTTATTAGGTTATAATTATGTTTTGTTTTTTTTCCTATTTTTCATTTTTTTTATTTCATATTGTTTACAATTGCAGGCCTGGGTATGCCCAGTAGGCTGTGTTGTTGTTTTAGTGTTTACCTTTAAAGCTTAATAAAAAGAATTTATAAAAAATGAAAAAAAAAAAAAAACAGCTAGCTAGCTTGGCACTCTAGATGCCTTTCAAGCTTCACCCCTGCTAACCAGCTCAGTCACTGGCTTGACACACACAAGGCTGCTCTGCAAGCGTCACCTCATGGGTGGCATTGAAGGGCATTTTTATAGGTGGCACTCGTGGGCATTGATAGGTGGCACTGTTTTGCACTGGTGGGCACTGATTTGTGGCAATGTGAGCACTGGCAGGTGGCACTGGCAGGCAGTAATGCTTGGCACAGATGAGGCGGATGTGCCTCTTCCTCTTCGGGACCGATGTCCCTTGCACAGAAGCCAGCGATCGCGCTGTAGCACGATGAAAAAAAAAGATTACCGAGCTTCTGTTTACATCACATGATAAGCTGTCATTGGCTGACAGCTGATCAGGTGGTAAGGGGCTGGGATCTGTGATCACCCGAGTCTCAGTGACTCGGTGATCACAACATGCGCTGCACGTGCCCTGCAGGAGGCGCGCTGGGAGCGTGCAAAGGAAAGGACGTCTATTGACGGCCTCCCGGCAAAGAAGGTCTGTACTGTAGGCGTCATTCGTCAATGGCTTGGGTTGTCGGTAGGAGGCTCTTGTCCCCATCAACATGGGGACAAGGTGCTTTGGGGGGACCCTAGAGTGAGTGAGTGAGTAACTTGTATAGCGCAGCAAATGCAAACTTAATCGCCTCAACCATAGAGCAGCCTCCCCACGTTGAGGGCATGTGGCCTGGTATGGTTCAGAAGGGGGGCACTTGCTCGCTCCCCCCCCCCCCCATCCTGTCCTCCAGGCTGCATGCTCGGATAAGGGTCTGGTATGGATTTGGGGGGGGGGGCACGCCATTTTTTTATTTTATTTTGGCATGCAGTTCCCCTTAAAATCCATACCAGACCCGAAGGGCCTGGTATGGACTGTGGGGAGGCGAACCCATGACAATTTTTTTCTTGATTTTTCATCTATATTGCCGGGAGACGGCAATACATTACAACCGCGAGCAAGTTTAAATACATTTTTTTCCTTTAGAAATGTAATTTTGCTGCGGCATTGTTCTACACATTTACACATTTACGGGCAGACGATATTTAAAGGAATTTTTTTATTTTTATTATTTCACTTTAAGCATTATTAAAATCACTGCTCCTGAAAAAAAATGTTGTTTTAATTTTTTTTTTTTGCATTGACACATGTCCCCTAGGGCAGTACCCTGGTCCCCATACACTTTTTATGGCAATAACTTACATATAAGTCTTTAAGATTAGCACTTTTGATGTTCTAATAGACTTGCATGTTCGCTAGACCTTTTTGCCTGTTCGAATGTTCTGGTGCGAACCGAACCGGGGGGTGTTCGGCCCATCCCTATTTATAATCTGTTCGAATAGCAATATAGTACAGCCTTGCAGCCTTTGCAGGGGAGGGAAGATATTGCAGAAGGAAGAGTTTTGGGAACTATCGTTGCTATGGGTCCCGATAATGGTTCCCAGCCAATGGAGGTTAGCTGGGAAGTGGTAATGGGGGCACTGCGGGCAGTGGTTGTCTCTAAGCCAGCTTGTCGGCTGGAGGCCTATCAATACACTGGGAAGTTACCGCAGTGTAATATGGTTTTCTCCCACATAGGGGTATAGAGTTCCTGCTAAGACCAACACTAGATAGATTTATAGTTTGTTAACAGATGTTTATGTTAATTTTGATTATTTATATATTTGTTTAATAAAATAAGGCTGCTACGGCCTTTTATAACTCCAACACTGGTGTGGTCTCAATTAATAAGGTTAAGGCCTTATACACACGATCGGGTTTCTCGTCAAAAAACAGCAAGAAAACTGCTTCTTGCCGAGATTCCCGTTCGTGTGTACGAGGCATTCAGGTTTCTCGTCTGGAAATCTGGCCAGAATCTCGAACCTTCTTTTTTTTTCTCGTCGAGATTCCCGGTTGCCTGTTTCCAGACGAGAAACCCGAGAGTGTGTCGCCGTGGAAACCTGCGCATGCTCGAAATGACTTTGACGCATGCGCGGTAGCTTCCACGGCATAGGTAGGGTGAAGCAGGATGGCAGCGATGGCATCGAATGTGATGAGTACATGATCGTCTTACGCAATGACGTCACCACGTTCTTTCCTTTCAAGAGAACCGCGGTTCTTTTGAATTGAAAGTCAGTACACTCCGGCGGCAAGAGTTTCTTGCCAAGAATTTCGTCAGGGAAAATGACGGGTTTTTCCTGACGAGATTCTCGTTGTGTGTACGAGGCCAAAGAGGAATAGTTGGGGTTGGATTAAAGGGGGGAATAGTTAGTTCAATCTGTTATACATCAGTCATGCAAATCTCAGATAAAATACACATCTGTGTCCAATTTATAGTATTGTTTATTCCCTAATATTATTCTCTTTGATTACTTTTTAGTGAAATAAATGACAAGCTGTCTGCCCCTAATTTCTTGGACCCCTGAGGGTGTCTGAGCAAATATGAGGCTATAAACTTAAGATATACTTTCCCCTTCTTTACATCTTATTTAAGAAACCAGTGCAAGCATTCTCACTACAGTATATTCGAGGCCTGCAATTTCTTCATTCGTTGCTGTCCCTGTTCCCAACGCATGTCTAGACTCTGAATAAATATGAAATGTGAAACTGTCAGAGCCTGGGTCTGTGCACTTTAGCTAACCCCAGCAATAGATCATTCATTCAGGATCTCTTCTTGCTCTCATTTCAGCAACCAATGGAGATCTCTGTAAGGCCTCGTACACACGGACGGACAGTCCGCTGAAAACGGTCCGCCGGACCGTTTTCAGCGGACATGTCCGCCCGGAGATTTCTGTCTGGTGGTTGTACACACCATCAGACAGAAATCCGCGCGTAAACAATACGCGGGGACGTGGCCGCGCCGCGACGATGACGCGGCGACGTGGGCGGCCCTGGAAGTTCAAAGCTTCCACGCATGCGTCGAATCAGTACGATGCATGCGAGGGATGGCGGTCGGTCGGACGTGTCCGGTGAGTCTGTACAGACGACCGAACACGTCCGACGGACAGGTTTCCAGCGGACAGATTTGTTAGCAGGCTAAGCAATTTTTGTCCGCTGGAAACTGTCCGATCCGCTGGACAATTGTCCGCTCGGGCCTACACACGACCGGATCTGTCCGCTGAAACTGGTCCGTCGGACCAGTTTCAGCGGATAGATCCGGTCGTGTGTACGGGGCCTAAGTCTAACTGGAAGCTTCAGCAAGTATACAAGACAGTGGACATTTAATGGCACGGACAGGCAAAAGGACGTAAATATACATCCCCTTTAAGAGCGGGTTTGTGGACGATCGTTGGGATACCCGCGATCGTCTCACGGTAAGGAAGAATGGGAAGATGCTGATGTAAACAAGCATCTGCCCGCTCTGCCTAGTGACAATGACAGTGATCACCGCTTCCTGTAATTGGAAGCGGTGATCACTGTCTTGTCACGTGTAGCCCATCCCCCCTACAGTAAGAATCACTCGCTGGGGCACACTTAACCCCTACAGCGCCACCTAGTGGTTAACCCTTTCACTGCCAGTGTCATTTTCCCAGTAATCAGTGCATTTTTATAGAACTGATCGCTGTAAAAATGACAATGGTCCCAAAAATGTGTCAAAAGTGTCCGCCATAATGTCGCAGACACGATAAAAATCGCTGATCGCGGCCATTACTAGTAAAAGAAAATATTAATAAAAATGCCATAAAACTATCCCCTATTTTGTAGACACTATGGGCCAGATCCACGTAGATAGGTATAAATATAAGCGGGCGTAGCGTATCGTAGTTACGCTATGCCGCCGCAACTTTGAGAGGCAAGTGCTTTATTCACAAAGCACTTGCGTCTAAAGTTACGGCGGCGTAGCGTAAATGTGCCGGCGTAAGCGCGCCTAAATCAAATGAGGAACGGGGGGGGCGTGTTTTATGTAAACTAAGCATGACCCCACGTAAATGACGCTTTTTTTTGAACGACGCATGCGCGCGCATGCTCAGTATCACGTCGAATTTTCAAATTAAATTACGCCCGCTCAATGCCTAGACGACGTGAACGTAACTTACGCAAAGCCCTATTCGCAAACATTTTACGCAAACGACGTGAACAACGGAAAATTCAACACTGTCCCGACGTCCATACTTAACATTGCGTACGCCTCATGAGGCAGGGGTAACGTTACGCCGAAAAAAGCCTTACGTAAACGACGTTAAAAAATGCCCCGGGCGGACGTACGTTCTGAGAATCGGCGTATCTAGCTAATTTGCATGCTCTACGCGGAAATCAACGGAAACGCCACCTAGCAGCCAGCGTAAATATGCACCTAAGATCCGACGGCGTACTAAGGCCCCGTACACATGACCGAGAAACTCGACGGGCGAAACACATCGTTTTCCCCATCGAGTTCCTTGTTCGGCTGTCAAAAAAGTCGTCGAGACAAATTTTCCCATTGCCCAACGAGGAAATAGAGAACATGCTCTCTATTTGGCTCGACGAGTTTCCCGACGGGTTTCTCGGCGAAAAGTGTACACACAACCGGTTTTCTCAGCAGAATACGTCTCCCATCGAGTTTCTTGCTGGATTCTGCCGAGAAAACCGGTCGTGTGTACGGGCCTAAGACGTACGTCAGTCGGATCTAGCCCACATTCAAGCGTATCTTGTTTTGTAAATACAAACAAAGATACGCCGGCACATCGTAGAACTTATCTATCAATAGATACGCCGCCGTAAGTTCTTCGTGGATCTGGGCCTATAACTTTTGCGCAAACTGATCAATAAACGCTTATTGCGATTTTTTTTTTTACCAAAAATATGTAGAAGAATATGTATCCGCCTAAACTGAGAATTTTTTTTTTTATTTTATAAATTTTTGGGGGATATTTATTATAGCAAAAAGTGTAAAATATTGCATTTTTTTCTAAATTATCGCTCTATTTTTTGTTTATAGCGCAAAACATAAAAAATGCAGAGGTGATCAAATACCACCAAAATAAATTTATGGGGAAAAAAGGATGTCAATTTTGTTTGGGAGCCACGTCGCGCGACTGCGCAATTGTCAGTTAAAGCGGTGCAGTGCCGAACTGAAAAAAGTGGTCCGGTCATTTGGTTGCATAATGGTCAGGGGCTTAAGTGGTTAAAGCAGAGCTCTACTCAAAAAGGGCAGCTCAACTTGTTTGCACCTTCCCCCCACATTTGTCACTTTTTGTGATAAATTGTTTTATTACCATTATTAATCCATTGTTTGCTTTGCTTAGTTACCAAATTGGGTGACAATATATTGGCCCAGATTCAGGTAGGGCCGCGCACTGATACGGCGGCGCAGCGTATCGTTTTTACGCTACGCCTCCGTAAATTACTGGAGCTACGCTGCATTCACAAAGCATTTGCTCCGTAATTTGCGGCGGTGTATCATAAAAGGGGCCGGCGTAAGCGCGCGTAATTTAAATGATCCCGTAGGGGGCGTGGATCATTTAAATTAGGCGCGTTCCCGCGCCGAACGTACTGCGCATGCTCCGTCGGGAAAATTTCCCGACGTGCATTGCGGTAAATGACGTCGCAAGGACGTCATTAGCTTCGACGTGAACGTAAATGGCGTCCAGCGCCATTCACGAACGAGTTACGCAAACGACGCAAAATTTTTAAATCACGACGCGGGAACGACGTCCATACTTACCATTGGCTGCGCCTCCTAATAGCAGGAGCAGCCTTACGACGAAACCGACTTACGCAAACGACGTAAAAAACTACCGTCGGGCGCGCGTACGTTTGTGAATCAGCGTAAGTATGCAATTTGCATACTCTACGCTGACAACTACGGGAACGCCACCTAGCGGCCAGCGTCAGAATGCACCCTAAGATACAACGGCATAAGAGACTTATGCCAGTCGTATCTTAGGCTAAAGTCGGCGTATCTAGCTTTCTGAATACAGAAAGTAGATACGCCGGCGCAACTAAGCAATTACGCTGCGTATCTATGGATACGCAGGCGTAATTGCTACCTGAATCTACCCCATTGAGTTTGCTTTTACTACCTGATTTGGTGCCTATTTTAGCTATAGCACTACTATGTGATTTCCTGTGATATTGTATGTTTGTACGCTCAACCTAGCGTGTCAGAGGGTCTGTGGGTCTTGATAAGGTCCAGTCAAAGAACAGAGGACCTATTCTATCCAGCAGCTTCTATGGAGGTAGGGCTACACTCAGTTTTACAATGGCATCTGAAGCATTTCTGATGCAAAAAAAAAACAAGATTCTCGTGTTTTTTAAGGAATTTTATTTACCGGCAGCTTTGTAGTTAAAGTCAAAGGTCAAAGAACTTGTTTGTGATAGGCAGGAACTCCCTGATAGCGGAGCAGAACCTCATCCTCTGCCATGGTCGAGCATTCTCCTGATTATCTGCAGGCTGCTTTTTCGATGAGTTCATTCACATTCTTCAAATTCTCCTTCTCAAGCTGGTGGAGGTTGTGATTGATGGATTCCAAACAAATGTCTGCTGGGAGCCTGAACTAAACTGGTACTGAGGGGAGAGGCAGGGTGGAGCCCTCTATAACACAACAGGTGCTTCATCTCATTTGGGGAAAATGTCCCACAGCCCTAAAGGATAAAAGACAGAAGAGATGAAAAAGAACAAGAGAGAAGAACAGGAGCTTCCATCGCTGACCATAATTTGCAGAAGACTGGCAAGGACTATCATCTGGTTTACTACCTAGTTAGTCACTGTCCAGGATCAAGCATGTATACATCTTGGGTCCCTACATTTTACAGACTGCATGCTTGTTCTAGCTAGGTGAGTGACACATCATATATAAAGTTAGAATTAAGACGTATTACAAAAGTCTTACATTATCTAAAGAGAAAGAAACTTATTTTTAAGGCACCACACTGACAACTTAAAAAATAAAAATAGAAATGTATTACAGTAATCATTTAAACAGCTAATCACATAAAGAAGCATAACAACATGAGGTGTCCTTTTTTTTTTTTTTTTATATCAGCCTACAACTCCTTATCCTAAGCCTCCACCCATTGCCACGGCTTATCTACCATAACATACAAATGGTTTCAGCAGAGGCGTAGCTTGAAGCTTGCGGGCCCTGATGCAAAAGTTGACCTGCCCCCCCCCCATTACCACCCACCACTTCCACCGTGCGTGCAGATGCATCCACCGCACGCCAAGATACTCAAAGTGGTTTAAAGCGGAAGTAAACCCATCGATTTAAGCCCCCGTTCACACCTAGGCGTATATACGCCTGTAGTGCGACGCCGCAGCCGCCCCTGAGACGCTGGAGGGATGATTTCACATTGCCCTCTATGGAGACGGTTCACATCTCCACGCTGAACGCCGAACGCCGTACGCCTGCCGCCTGAAAACAAGTCCCGGACCTTTTTTTCAGGCGGCTTTCGGCGTTCGGCATAGGAGATGTGAACCATCTCCATCTCCATAAAGGGAGATGTCGCCGCAAATCGTGGTACAAAACGCTGCAATTTGTCGCCGCAATTCGCGGGACAAAACGCCGCGATTTTGTACGCCAAGGTGTGAATGCAGCCTAACAGTTTCAAAAAGCAGTTACATTTCCGGCATGCCGGGATTGCTAACTGTCCCATTGGTTGTGCTCTCAACCAAACGGTCAAACCATCCAATGGCTGGTGTCATAACTGATCACATGTGGAGCACCATGGCAGTTGAAGATTAAATATAGGCCAAAATGGCAGCTTCCTTGGCTGAAAATGGTAGGTGGGATTACTTACACTTTAAGAGTTTTGAGTTCCCAGAGTTCCACTTTACATTAGAGGACAGGGATTACCGCTGTAGAATCAGAGGACAGGGACCCCTGGCAGGTCACTAGCCAGAGCTACTTTCCCATCCCAGCACTGTAGACAGCTCCCACACTACACAGGGCTGAAATCACATTCCTTAACACACAGTCTGTCAGTCTTCACACAGTGTCCCTGGTGTCTATTATGTTGCCCTTCTGACCTGGCCAGGATGGCAGTGTAGTTGCAGTAGGCAGATACACCCTGTGCAGATCATGGCTAACTGGCTGTGTTGTAAAGGAATGTGTATATGAGTGCTGTAATGGGAAAAGAGCTCAGCAGCCGGGCATAGTATCCAGGGCAGAGGAGGTGAGGTGGTCAGGGGGCTTTGGAGGGGGGGTGCAAAGCCATGTGACACAAAATCTGGGGCCTGCAGCCCTTCAGGGGCTCCCTGAGGAGGTGTTAAGGGATTTGATTTATCAATTTCTGAAGGTTTCTCTTGTCAGTGTTGGCCGGTGTTGGGGGAAGGTCTCCTCCTGGAGGTGTGTCTTTTCCCCAGTTGTCAGGGAAATGGAGTAAGCGGACATCCCCGGGTGGGGGGGGGGGGGTACAGCGAATCCCAGATGGTGACCAGGAGACACTGAGTGGTGTCTTACTTGACCAGTGACATCGGTCTCATTGTGACTATAGGACGGCACTCTCCTCCTCTTGCCTCGCTAAGCATGGTTACCATTCCACGTTGCCAACACAGAGCACAGACAATTCCCCATTCTGGGCTTGTGCTCCTCTCCATTCAGGAAATGCCTCACAGCTTCTCCCCAGCCAATGAGAACGAAGGGATGTGGACTGTGGAAGGCAAAGTAGAAGCCTAGTACTGGAGCGTGGCTGTGGGGCCCCAGGGCAGATCGGAGCTGGACTTTGTGGAGGATATAATAATATGACAGGGAGGCTGCTGGGGCCCCCTGGAACTAGCGGCAGGGTTGCGATTGTGACCCCTGCAAACCCTTATGCTACGCCCATGGGTTTCAGTAATGAATAATTGAATGTGTCAGGATATTGCCCAGATGCTAGCTACATACAGATGTAGGATGGGCACGGTTCAACGCTTTTTGCAGCCAGCTAATGCTACTTCATCAGGAGTTTCAATAACAAAAATATATAATATATGGTAGAACATAGAACACAAGAAAAAGGAATACACTACTTATTGCATGGTTACCTATCACCCTACAAGTAAGGCAGGTACAGGAAAATCTTTGGGATAAGTCCCACCCCCCCCCTAAGATCACATCAGGGGTACCCTATGTTTAATACAATATCCCCCATTATGTAACCATGTAGGTAGCAGCTCAGCAGAGTGAACTAGTATCATATTGCAGGCAACAGAGGCAAATTACTACCTTGTTTATATATACAGTTGTGCTCATAAGTTTATATACCCTGGCAGAATTTATGATTTCTTGAATTTGTAATTTTTGATAATACAAAAACGTTTCTTTCACTCATGGTTTGTGTTTGGCTAAAGCCATTTATTATCAACCAACTGTGTTTACTCTTCTTAAATCATAATGGCAACAGAAACTACCCAAATGACCCTGATCAAAAGTTTACTTACCCCAGTTCTTAATACCGTGTATTGACCCTTTAACATCAATAACAGCTGGAAGTCTTTTGTGGTATTTGTGGATGAGGCTCTTTATCTTCTCGGATGTCTCTGGATGTGTCCAAAAAGCTTTTGGTCTCATCACGTCAAATGAATTTGTGCCAGAAGGTTTGAGGCTTGTTTCTGTGCTGTTTGGCGTATTGTAAGCGGGATACTTTGTGGCGTTCATGTAGTAATGGCTTTCTTCTGGCGACTTGACCATGCAGCCCATCTTTCTTCAAGTGGCTCCTTATTATGCATCTTGAAACAGCCACGCCACATGTTTTCAAAGTGTCCTGTATTTCACCCGAAGGTATTTGTGGGTTTTTCTTTGCATTCTGAACAATTTTCCTGGCACTTGTGGCTGAAATTTTAGTTGGTCTACCTGACCGTGGTTTGGTTTCAACAGAACCCCTCCTTTTCCAGTTCTTGATTAGAGTTTGAACACTGCTGATTGGCATTCTCAATTTCTTGGATATCTTTTTATATCCCTTTACTGTTTTATACAGTTCAGCTTCCCTTTCCCGCAGATCCTTTGACAATGTTTTGGTTTCCCCACTCAGAATCCAGAAACGGCAGTGCAGTACTGGATGAAAGACGCAAGGGTCTGTCAGGAGTCCAGAAACTCATTGACCTTTTACACACACACACTAATTACAAGCAAACAGATCACAGGTGAGGATGGTTACCTCTAATAGCCATTCAAACCCCTTTGTGTGCATGTTATCGGGCCAAAATCACCAGGGTATGTAAACTTTTGATCAGGATCATTTGGGTAGTTTCTGTTGCCATTATAATTTAAAAAGAGTAAACACAGTTGATTGATAATAAATGGCTTCAGCCAAACACTAACCACGAGTAAAAGAAAAGTGTTTATGTTATTCATATTCTCTGAAAAATGGCCAAGAAAATTAAATAAATTCTGCCAGGGTATGTAAGAGCCGGTTCGCACTGCAGCGGCACGACTTCGGGGGCGACTCGGCAAGGCATCCTGAAGACGTTTTCAGAGGCCCCGGGGTCGCCCCCGAAGTCGTACAAGAACCTTTTTCTAAGTCGTCGCTCCTATTAGAACAGTTCTGGTGAATAGAATGGGACGCGACTCGTCAAGCGGCTAAGTTGCCTGACGAGTCGCCCCAGTGTGAACCGGCTCTTAACGTATGAGCACAACTGTGATTACACATAACAAATAAGGATAGTTGTGCGCATATATACAATATATATATATATATATATATATATATATATATAGCAACAATATATAGCAACAAAGGTCTAACCTGTCTATATGATGGTTGGAAAAGGCTTCTTCACCATCTCCCATGATGAAAACCCATTAGTTCCCGATAAGAACTCATGCTAAAAGCTAAAGCTATACTGTAAGCTTATCTGCACCCCCCACCCACCCACACTTATACATTTCTGGATGGAAAAAATGGCATCATTCCAGTGTCATTGCTCCTAATTATAGAGGTCACTGCCAGCCTACATATGCCTTAAAAAAAACACTCAGGCTGATTAAAGAAAACCTGTGCTAAGAAAAATACAGTGCTTGTTATTGATCTTTCTTTCTAAAAATTTAAATTGCCTTGTTGTTATGCTGATCAATTACTTTGAATCACTGACCTAGAGCAAGTAAGGATATCAGGAATCATGTCTTTATTCTGAAATTCACTGGCTGCACACTTGTTCAATATCAATGTCTCAAAGTACTGAAGCCAGAGACAGCCAGGCAAGTAGCATTTGCATCTTGCATATTTTTTTAATTTCAAGTTCCCTCTTTGCACACCTGATCATGAACAGTATAATTTACAGAATTAATAAGGTGAATGTTAGGTTGTAATAAAGAAAAAGCAAAAAAATCTGCACATTTGACCTGGAAGACTGTATCAGAGATGAGGAGCACCGTAACAGAAAAGAGTTGAGAATTGTAGCTAAAGCTGCTTTTATGTGTTTTATTCCTGCTGGTTGTAAAACAAAATGTATCTCAGCATTTGACTTTAATAGTGAACAAATAACCAATAACAATATTATATAATTATAATATACCATTGAACCCTACAATCTTTACCCAGGACAGTACCTTATGCCCTGTACACACGATCTGAACTTTGTCCGACCAAATTCACATCGGAATTCAGACAGAATTCCATCGGAGTAAAATAGAACATGTTCTCTATGTAATCTCCGATGGAATTCATCGGAATTTCAGATGGAATTACTTAATGGGGCATACACGCGGTCGAATTTCTAATGGAAAAAGTCCAACGGACTTTGGGGCATACACGTGTAGCGCCCCCTTTACTTTCAGAAAGGGCACTACGCTAAAGTTAGTGGGAGAGTGAGAGAAAATAGGTTGCTCTCATTCTTAATTTTGTTCAATTTGGCTGTCGCCAAATCCTGGATTGTCCTGTGGATCAGTCTGTGCGTCCAGAGATGCGGTCTCATCTCTGGACGGCAGATGGCGCCAGAGGGATACAGGCGGAGCCGCTTCTTCCCAGCAGCCAATGAGAGGAGTTGGGCCTCGCTGTGCATGCTGGGAGGGGGTATTTCTGTGGCGGAGGCCATTGTTCTGGGTTCTTCGTGGGTTCCTGGTTCCAGGTGGGGCACCCACCTTTAGGGTGTGCGCACATCGCGGGCCCCACCACTATGGCCTACCTGGCCTGGGGTCGCGCGCTACATGGAGTTCCTGACTCTGGGCCCTCCTGGCCTGGAGCAACTGATGCCACAAAGGGGCCCCAGTGACTTACTGGGTCCCTGCTTCTATTGAGGAGATCCCAGGCTGTATGCCGTTCGGTGGGGGATCGGCTTGAGGAAAACCCGGAGGCAGGTTATCCAAAAGGGCTTAAACGAACCATCGGGGATCTGGTGACCGGACATTGACAGGTACACTTGCACTGTCAACCGGTGATCCTAACGTAATTTACTGAGAGGATTCGCTCTGCTGTTCAAAGTAAATCTTGCACTAGGCCTGTGGCAGAGGCCCCAATATTCATTCAGAGCCAAGTCTGTGGCAGAGACTTGTTCCTCCCATCAACACTCCGGCTGCCAGGCCTGTGGCAGGGGTCTGTCCGGAGGTACTTCACCCACTCTGGCTGGAGTGGCGACGTATTGATGCAGCTACAGAATAGCAGGATTGCTTTTCTCTATCCAAAGCCTAATACCGCAAAGTTCCTTTATTTCGTCAACCTTTTCTGTCCACCTCAAGTTGATGTTGGTCGTGTTGGACCAAGGAAATAAAGCATTCAGAAAACTTCATCTACCGATTGGACATTCAATTACTGCTCTACTCACTACCTTCACCCCTAGACATCACATAGAGGTAACTTAATACGCCGATCCCAAAACAATCAGCGGCTCCTGAGGGGGGTAGCGCTACACACGCGGTCGGAATTTCTAATGGAAAAAGTCCAGCGGACTTTTTCCATTGGAAATTCCGATCGCGTCTACGGGGCTTTAGTGATGCGTAGTATATAAATGCATCTGCATTTCGCTATCTCCTAGTTTCCCTGCAAAGTCCAATAGTTACCTTTTGATATTGCCAGCGAAGTCTCCATAGCTTCCTGTGTTGTCCTGAGGAAGACAAGCTTGTGCCTCGTCGAAACGTCAAAATAAAACCTTCATTATGCATTTTCCATTCATCTTTAAAGACCCATGAGTTTGCTGTGCATCTGGGCCCTTTTTCTATCTCAGATGAACAACCGGAGAGGTAAACCGGAGGCAATGCCCTCAAAGTTGTTAATTTTATCCATATCCTGAATCATTGCAAAATTCCTGGCTTTCTTCTCGCCCTGAATATATAAGGCATTTGACTCCCTGTATCTACAAATTACGCTCACTTGCTGGGGCTTTGGGGAAGCTATCCTAGCCTTGGTTAAGTCCCCATACTCAGCTCAGTCTGCTCCGGTCAAATACGCTGGTTACCTCTCCGCACCGTTTTTTTCTATTTAGAACCCTGATATTTCACCCCAGTCCCCCAGCGTATTTGACCGAAGCAGACTGGGCTGATCTCTGCTATGCGCATCGGGACCCTTCGGTGTAAGACCGCACTATATTAAGATACCTCTCAACTCAACTCAGTGGGGCTCCTTTAAAAAATAAATAAAAATCAATAATAAAAAATTATCGTAAAAGAATATTGTAAAATACTATAACATTCTAAAAAGTAATAAAAAAATATCTAAAAATAAACTACTGACACTAAGGCCGCGTACACATGGTCGAACATGTCCGCTAAAACTGGTCCGCGGACCAGTTTCCGCGGACATGTCCGATCGTGTGTACGGCCTAGCAGACAGGTTTCTTGCAGACAAAAGTTTCTTAGCAAGCTAAGAAACTTGTCCGCTGGAAACATGTCAATCGGACATGTCCGATGGTTAGTACATCTAATCGGACATTTCCGCTGGTTATGACGTGTAACCAGCGTCCCGAAATCCCGTGCATGCGTCGAATTGATTCGGCGCATTCGTGGAAGCATTGCACTTCCGTGTTTGAGAACGTCGGTGTCTTCTACGTCACCGCGTTCTCTGTCCGCGGGGATTTTGGTCTGATGGTGTGTACACACATCAGACCAAAAGCTCCCAGGAGACATGTCCGATGAAAACGGTCCGTGGACCGTTTTCATCGGACATGTCTCCTCGTGTGTACAGGGCCTGACAATCTCTGCCCTTTTGACACGGTCTACTGACATAAACCTCTGCCCTACTGACATCGTCCACTGCTCTACCGACACTGTTCATTTCCCTACTGCTATATATATATATATATATATATATATATATATATATATATATATATATATATATATATATATTGTATATACACACATATGCAGACACGTATGTGTGTTTGCGCTTTGGGGTGTACGTCCTAATGCAAAAGGATGCGCACACCTATGGCTTGGGCGAGACACTTTACAGGAGATGAGAGCTACATACCTGCTGGGAATAGGAAGACAGCAACTGCTCTAAACCCTCAATCCCTTAGGGTTCCGTAACTACTCACAGAGAGCATGGGTTAAGGCCCCTATGTGCCTCAATGTTTATTAAGTTCTAGGCAAGAATTTCAGAGCTGCTAGTGCATGGGGCCAACGGCTATATAAGAGGACTCTGCTTCAGGAGTGGAACATCTGAAGTATTGTGTCCTGAACAATAAAGGTGGTCTTATGCAACCAGTTTGTCTGCAGGAAAAAATTTGATCCTTTTCTGCTCATAAATGGCCCATGCATAGGCCACCACAACAGCCACCACACAAGGAAAGAGATACCCACTTGGATACAGCTGCCAGGGTGAATTTGTGTTTATCCGGGGGACACATTGGTAAGTGCATACAGCTTATAAAAAAACGCTCCCGTTGTTTCCCAATGAATAACGATGGTCAACATCTGCCTGACCTGTTCCTATTTCTCAGATTTTGACATCATAGGGTGATGTTTAATCCTTTGTAGGTCAGCCCACCACCAAGAAGGAAAAATCTCTATGGGCAGCTGCAATGAGAACCTTGCACTAGATTTATGGTAAAGACATGAAAGTAGGGGTCATTTTTACCAGCCTGCACTGGGTTCCATTACCATATTGGAGCACAGTGTTCTATGTATGTACTTTTATAGCTTGCTAAAACAACAGCTGGATGAAGAGTGACTAGTCAAAGTCTGTCTGGCAGTCTGATTTCTGGAGGGCAAATGATTTGTACTGGCCCAGATCTCGCACCATCTGCAGCCCGCACGCACTAAGAACAGACACGAACACCCAGTGGAAAAATGAAGGTGACATATAAAATATCCCAGCTGTTACACAATCCGCTGCCGACATCTCATCTTGACGTCTGCCACAGAGCGGCCATTTTCATTTTCGTATTAAACTTTATTGCCCAAATGTCACATCCCCCCAGAACATGCTTTCTGCTGCATAACCAACTGACCTGCACAATTAAATAGGAAAGGGACTGTGACTCCCAAAATAACGATTACACAATTGGAGACAAAACAGTAATTAGCATAATGATGTCCTTTTATAGTTACATAGACAACATTTATGCCTGCTTGCCTCAGACACCTTTCATTATAGCCAAGCCTGACCTTGTAGGGTGACTAATTAATGCTTATGATGTTGACTATCTGGTCTTTCCTGTTTTGTTAAGTCACTTTGTCAACGTATTCAAAGGATAGCTAGTACAAAGGTGACAGTGTGGACACGCTGTAAATCTTTGTGATAAATGTTAGTAAAGAAGGCCATTGACCAGCTGCATTTTAGTGTTGTTTGAAAACAGTTAATTGAATAGGAAAGATAATTGTATCAAAAATTACTACCCACTGAAGAAAAAAGGTCAAAATTATTTTCAAAGGCTAGAATTTTTTTCTTAACTGATTATAATTTGTCATTTTTATTATTTCAAACAATTCTGTACAGGCTGCAACAGCATAATCTCATTGACTGTTGTGAATCATCTAGTTTAAGGAAGAACTTATAATCTGGAAAGCAGTATTTTAGACCATTTAGTTGTGATCATTTTGATATCACAAAGATATTTCATCACTGACCCCCTCATCCCTTAAAAAAACATGAGATATTATAAATAACTATTATTAATGCATGTATCACCTTCAACTCCAGCAGCACTGTGCAAAGTTAGAAATACACACAAGAGAGCGTAAAAGGTTAAGTTAAGAGTTAAGAGCCCCACTACATCTCTGCAGTGATAGGATAATAGGGGGCGTATTTAGTAATGATGGGCTGTGCTGCTAACATGGGGGCAAGAAAACTTACCTGGTTGATGCTAAATGAACGGTTATCAGCGTTGTCGCAAGACAAGATGGAATTATTTAATAAAGTGTGGGACCCATGGATTTCGTACCTTACTAATGACCCTAACAGGATCACACCTTAGTATATCCCTAGTCAGTCTTACGGGTGCAGGACTGAGACCCCCCCCCATTCCCCCCTCCCTTTCTCTCAGGTATTCTACCATCTTCTTCTTGACTTTCCTTTGTTTCTTGCCTGTCCACCTACTCCTTTTCTTACCTTATAATCTAGTAAGTATTATTAGAATGGTTTGCTGTTGGCTTTGACCGACGGGCTCGGGGTCTGCTCGGCCTGGGGGATGGGTTCCCCTCCCCTACTCATTCGGGTGGGGGGGGCCCTAGTGTAGGGGGGGCCCCCTGCGGTGAGCAGCGTTTTTCCCGGGTGATATCTGACCCCAGAGGACACAAATTTGAACCTGCTAAGTTTGTTTATTGCTGGGCCTGTCCCTGAGGTTGTGCCTTATACTGTTTATTTTTGCTACTTGGGCCGCAATATGCTGCTCCTGCAGGGTTACTGTCATATTGTTAAACAAATTTTGTGAATGTAACGCATAATTTTGTAAACTTCAAAATTATTTAATAAACACCATTGAAACCAAATAGAAGGTGGAGGAGTGCAAGGTCTCTAACATCCACCAGCTCTGTGATGTCGTCATGGAGGAGTGGAAGAGGACTCCAGTCTCAACTTGTGAAGCTATGGTGAACTCGATGGGCAAGAGGGTTAAGGCATTACTGGAAAATAATGGTGGACACACAAAATATTGACACTTTGTTCCCAATTTGGACATTTTCACCTAGGGGTGTACTCCCTTTTGTTGCCAGCGGTTTAGACATAATAATGGCTGTGTGTTGAGTTATTTTGAGGGGACAGCAAATTGACACTGTTATACAAGCTGTACACTCACTACTTTACATTGTAGCAAAGTGTAATTTTTTTAGTGTTGTCACATGAAAAAATATAATAAAATATTTACAAAAATGTGAGGGGTGTACTCACTTTTGTGAGATACTATATGTATGTATTGCCACTGAATTCTGTATTGAGTATGATAGTTTATTGACACCACAAGAGGGCACTAATATACTTGGCTAATGATATGGAGCTACACAACATAAGTACAGAACAAATGTTATGCTTAAATCATGACTATATGGGAGATTTGAAGTTTTTATGTGGGGGCAGGAAATAACACTTCTATGCATAAGACCAAACAACAGGGCTATGGATAAATTTAAATTACATAATAAAAATAGAGTTAATTATAGATAAATAAATCATAAATCATGAAAATTAATGAATACCAGTAATCCTACTGAACGGTACCATCCCAGCAATGCTGAGTAGGGGGCCATCTTTAAGAAAAAATTGTCGGAATTGTTAAAAACATATATAAGAGCGGGGGGAGGATTAGATGACAGTGTTTATCTCGATTTCTCCATTATGACCTCCTGGAGACAGGGAGTTCAGACAGATGATCCAATGTCTCCCTTTCGCAGAGCCTCTTCAAACGTTCACCAATGAAGGATTTTGGTGGAATGGACTCAACACACACACATACACAATTACAGGATTTTTGATGATGTTCAGTAAAATATCTTGAGACACAATGTTTTGTGTTACCTTCCTCGACAAACCTTCTGTGTTCACCAAAGCGAGCCCTCAGAGTCTTTATGATGCTTCCTACATATAGAAAGCCACAAGGACATGTGAGGCAGTAGATCACATACCATGAGGAACAGGTTAAGAAAACGGTATAGGGCAGTGTTTCCCAACTCCAGTCCTCAAGGCACACCAACAGGTCATGTTTTCAGGATTTCCCTCAGATGAAACGGCTGTGGTAATTACTAAGGCAGTGAAACTGATCAAATCAGCTGTGCAAAATAATGGAAAGCCTGAAAACATGACCTGTTGGTGTGCCTTGAGGACTGGAGTTGGGAAACACTGGTATAGGGGATAGGATTTTCCATTCGCTACAAAGCTCTTTTACCCATGTGACACATGTTTGGAGGTCTTGCATTTAAGCTTACTACACATAACGATCAAGTTACCAAATAGGTCATTAGTTTGTATGATGGGTTCGGAGATTCACAAGATCTTACTACATGCGATTTTATCTTTAAGGTTGGGAGCCCTTCTGTAGGAGTGGGTATTGTCTCTTGGGCCGGGTGTGCGGTCCTCCAGTTGCTGGGCGGGACAGAGGCAGTGTTCCTTGCCTCTCTTGCACCCCACTGTTGTCAGTATGGCCTCACGAGAGGGCTTTCTGTCTGGCTTTTGACACAAAGCATGTGTGGGCTTTCCATACCTGTGCATGTGATGTCATCTTTCCATGTTTCCTTCCTATCGGAGAGTCTGGTTTTCATTTTCTTTGGGGTGAATTGCAAGTGTTGAGCATGCTTCCATCAGAGTAAGTGCAGGGAGTTTTCCTTTCATGGATCTATTTTTGGGCATTAGCTTATACAGGGCTGGTGCAAGGATTTTTGACACCCTAGGCGAAACCTCATTTTGTCGCCCCTCTGGCTCTACCTCTGACTCCACCCCCTTTGCCCTGCCCATGCATACCCCACCTTTTTAATGAAGCGCCCATCAAATGCAGCCCATCAGTGCCCATCAAATGCAGTCTCACCAGCACCCATCAAATGGAGCCTCACCAGCACCCATCAATGCAGCCTCACCAGCACCCATCAAATGCAGCCTACTAGCGCCCATCAATGCACCCTACCAGTGCTCATCCATGAATGTTTGCTTGTTTCCATTCATTGGGTAGTCGAGACACAGACACAGTCCTCCGCCTCCGCTGCGCCTTTGACACAATGTGCGAACGGAGCGGCAGCTGCCTGCTGATGCTCAGACTTAGTTGCTTGCTGCAGAGAGAAGAGAGTAGGAACACCAGTGGCCGGGCGCCCTAGGCAGCAGTGCACCCTAGGCGGCTGCCTAGTTCGCCTAGTGGTAGCACCCTGAGCTTATATGATCTTTAATGCTGTTGCAGGTTCCAATCCTGTCTCTGGCCCTGGGGAGGTTATTGGTTTTCAGGTGTGTAAACCGTTGTTGGTTTAAGTGTTATTGCTTGGAAGCATTTATTATCCCCCATATGTGCTCCCCTTTTGAGCCACATAATCAAATGACTTTCTTCTTGTGGGTTTTAGGGACAATGTACTAATTAATTTTGATTGTTTTTATGAAATTGCATCTGTACTCCACCTCTTATTGATGGCACGCTTCCACGTCTGCCCCTAGAGGCAAGTTTTATCAAGGGTTTGGGGTGGTTTCCTTATGTGGTTCTGCATTACCCTATAGTGGGTAAGCCTTGGCCCTTAGCCTGGTGTTTACAATCACGTATATGTTATATGTGCTATAATAACTGTATTGTAATGTTGATATGTTTTTTGTTTATTTAGATAATTATATGATCTCTCCTTAAGAAGCATCTGAGACCACAAAACATGTAGAGGATGATACTCAGTTTGTAGATTATGTTTCCCTATACTTGGCTGTGTTGATAAGTGTTGGGTTCAATACGTCTGTAAACTTGTCCAGGGAAGCACTCTGAAACATGAGGGGGCACACTTTGATACATGTTGGTTGCTTTTAAAAGTTGTAATAAAATTGTATTTTTACTCTAATTAGTGCACTGATTTTATGAGTACCAAGGAAGTCCATTTGTTGTTGTATTCATATTTGCAGCAGAGAAAGATCATGTGCGCAGTCTGCTGTGGGGCTGAGCTGTGTACATTTTTAGACTAGATGGACAAAAATCGTTTGACAGGTAAATTATCCCTCATATACGTCATTCATCTATTTAGCTATTTGCCTGGAGTACATGCTTAAATTATCTGCTTTAACTTATTTTGACACATGCTGAACCATCAGTAATTTTATTCCTTGGTCATTCTGCCTAGAGCTAGACAGAGCCATATTTGGGGTAATACAATAAAGAGCAACTACACTTTGGTTGGGAAAAAAGATAATCCCCTCTGGGTGATCAATGTATATTGCTGGGATTTTAACAAACTTTGTAGCAGTTTCCTGCCTTTTGTTGCTCTGAAAAAATATCCCTTAGTTTAACCATGTCCTATGCACACTGATTCTGAATAAGAGGGCCTGGTGCATTATACTCTCCAGATGCACTCTCTTTGTTCCAATAAGAAAAAGCTGCAGGATCTGCGACCCTTTAAAACAGTTTAACCTATGGGGAGTACCAAATTTCTATTACAGGGGAGGCCTAAAATCTGAGGTGCTGCAGACTTCAACTGAAATCTGTGGGCTATCAAACAAGCAGGAAATTACATTCCTAAGGATGATCTGTACACGGCTGCCATATTGGATTGGATTTTACGTAAGATTACAGCAGCTGTAGAATGAAACAAAAGGTAGTTTTTAATAACATCATATTACAATATTAGTTGTGTAGCAATTGCATTTGTATTTGCTATATTATATTTTATTTGTCATATTTACTCATTAAATCTTTCACCCTTACATCGGTAAGGTGGCGTTATGATTGCAAAGACTGGCATTCCATGCCTACTAACATCTGAGACTAAGGCTGTGTACACACGATCGGTCCATCCGATGAGAATGGTCTGATGGACCATTTTCATCGGTCCTAACCGATCGTGTGTGGGCCCCATTGGTTAGTTAACCTTCTGGTCAAAAAAATAGGAACTTGCTTTAAAATTTAACCACGCATGCTCAGAATCAAGTCGACACATGCTTGGAAGCATTGAACTTCGTTTTTTTCAGCACGTCGTTGTGTTTTACGTCACCGCGTTCTGCAACGATCGGTTATTTAACCTATGGTGTGTAGGCACATCAGACCATAAGACCATCATCGGTTAACCTTCAGGACCGTTCTCATCGGATGGACTGATCATGTGTACGAGGCTTAAGGGTTATATTTTTTTATTTGCAGTGGAGACGGTGCAATAAATATTCTATATTCATTCACAAATTTTTGAGCCAACAACTTGTGTATGTGTGTGGGAATTTTTGTGCATGTATTGGAAAACCACAATTTGTAAAGTAAGCACATTCCTGGGTATTGCAATGAACAGCAATGAACAGGTAAGGATGACTGTATGCAACAGTCCCTTTCCCTGCCCTGTTTCACAGTTACTCATGTGTCCTCAGGCTGATATAGAAGCAGGTCACCTCTTAGAAACTTACTGTACCGGTCTGGGAGGTTTCCAACACTAAGGTGTGGGAAAATGCTACTTCATGTAAACTGCATCTATCATTAAAACAATTAACGTATTGTCTTCTGTACATATTACGTGGACTAGAATTATCTCCTATGTCTACATGTTAATTTCCATTGAGTAACAATATGTGTCTGACCACTTTTCTTTTTTCAGTTCTGGGAGCAAGAGGGGGGTTTTTGTTTTAAAACTACCAATATCAGGGTCGTCGGATAACCATAGAGGCTTCAAAAAACAAAGCTTTGGTTTCTACTTTATTCTTGAACAAAGCACAACTCCACCTTTTGGCCATTTCAAAATGTGATATTCTTGGTCAAAATAGCAAAATAATGAAAGTACCTTGGTGTCCGAGGAACTCGACGGGCAAAACACATTGTTTTGCTCGTCAAGTTCCTTGTGAAGCCGCCGAGGATCTCGGCGAGCCAAGTTTCCCCGTAGACTAACGAGGAAATAGAGAACATGTTCTCTATTTGGCCCGACGAGATCCTCGTCGGTTTCCTTGGCCGAAAGTGTACACACGGCCGGGTTTCTCGGCAGAATACAGCTCCGATCGAGTTTCTGGCTGAATTCTGCCGAGAAACTCGGTCGTGTGTACGGGGCCTCAAAGGAGCTTAAAAATCCCAGTGTGGTCTAATATGTAAATGCACTACTTGGATGCAGTGTCAAAGGCTGATGCACCTCCTACTGCTCCAATCTATTGGTCCATCACTGTATTCCACAAGCTACCCCTACAAAGAACACATTGATACTTTTGTGTTAAAGCTATTATATGCTAAGAGTTATATATATAATTTTCTGATTTTTAATGCCGTGTACACACTTCTGTTTTTAATGTCCTAGAAAAAAACGTGTCGTTTTTCTCGACGTGATTTTTGTCAAGCCTGCCTTGCATACACACGATCGTAAAAAAAAAAAAAAAAAAATGCTTGAGCAAAGCGCGGTGACGTACAACGGCACTATAAAAGGGAAGTTCCATTCAGATGTCGCCACCCTTTGGGCTGCTTTTGCTGATTTTTTGTTAGTAAAAGAGAGACGATTCGCGCTTTTCAGTCTTCATGCGTGACGAATGTGCTCTCTCCATTACATACACTAGTTTTACCAGAACGAGTGCTCCCGTCTCATAACTTGCTTCTGAGCATGCACGTGGGTGAGAGGAAGGGGTTGCACCCACAAAACACGTCCATTGATCCCCCATGATGGGAGATAGCACATGTTGACATTAGGCATGGGATCAGAAAATAAATAAAGATTTTGCCTCTCAATTTGTGTGCATCTTCAAAACTCTAAATATCCTGTGATGGCAGATAGCACATGTTGACACACTTGGGTTGATTTACTAAAGGCAAAGAGACTGCACACTTTGCAAAGTGCAGTGGTACTCTGCAAGTGCAGTTGCTCCAGAGCTTAGTAAATGAGCAGAAGCTCTGCTTACTTCTATCATTCAATCATGTACAATCCAAAAATGCTGTTTTTTTATATTGGGAATAAAGATATACCAAACTGATGGCATTCTGTATCAACTGACTAAAATGTATTTATTTATTTTTCACTAAAATTTTATAATATACTGCACTAAAATATACTGCATTAAAGGTGCAATAATGCACTTAAATATACTGCATTAAACGTGCAGTAATACACTGAAATATACTACCGGAAACCTGCTCTGACAAAACAAAATGAGACTAAAGTATAAATGAATGGTCACACTACGCTCACGCTGCACTATCACCAGATTTACACTAAACTGACACTAAAGTAAAAATTAATGTTGGCACTACACTCATGCTGCACTAGCCCACTATAGCACACTAACTCGCTAGTTGCACTTATCAGAGCTCTGCTCTTTCTCTCTCCATGCCAATATCACAGTGCAAATGGCCACTATGGGAAGAATATTTTTATAGTGTGGGGTGGGACTAAGAGCAATGACCCGTGATTGGATAGAGTCACCAAGACAGTGTCCAATCATTTCTCTGACAGTGCTATGTCTCCTGATTTGGCAAAGCTTTCATTGCTTTAGCCCAGGGATCCTCAAACTATGGCCCTCCAGCTGTTGTAGAACTACACATCCCATCATGAGGCATTGTAACACACTAACATTCACAGACATGACTAGGCATGATGGGAATTGTAGTCCCTGAACAACTGGAGGGCTGTAGTTTGAAGACCCATGATTTAGCCAAACAGGGCTTCCAAAGAATTGTGCGGCGGCGCAGTGCATTGTGGTCATTCGGCGGGCCAAACAAACAGTCAAACACCCTGACAAGTCGGATGTTTTCTGCATGGGCGAACAGCCAATGTTCGGCCTGAACTCATGCTCGGGCCGAACCGTTCGCCCAACACTAATCCCTGTATATATTTTTATTGCTGTTTGTGTCCCAATGACCACACAGGAACTAAAGAGAAGGCTCCTCAGTGGGGACAGCCACAGCAAATAAAACTCCAAAATATAAACATTAGCTAGTGGAATTATTACCAAAAAATTATCTTTATATTATCATCCAATAATCTCTTGTACTCTAGAAATCAGGCTAAAAGAAGGAATGTCATCATATCCAGTCAATCAGTCTCTGTGTGTAACATGTTTTTGTTGTTGTTTCATGCACTGAGAGCTAGAGAGAGAGAGAGAGAGGTCTTTAATCAGGCTTAGTGGACTTTTGTAAGTGATATGAAGGAGCCACTGTTTGGATTTTGCACCACAGGAATATAATTTGTGTCTCTGTATGTAGGTTTGTGTGAATTTTTTTTTTCTTCCAATAAAAACATGTTTGAAGGTACCCCATGGTCAGTATTCTCAAGCATATTTTAAATTCCAACCAGGTCAAAGTACATGTAAACTTATTAAAGACTGGTTTAGCCACACAAACAGGTTTCTGAAGGACTGCTGCACATACACCTGCGAAAACAGTAGTCTAATAGTAGTAATTCTATCCCCACTGTGTGCTCCACCCTGACTAGACAGAATTTTGATTTGAGAAACAAGTTAGTATAGAGTAGACCCTGAAATTGAAGAATCACTTGCAGTCAGAAAGCTCATTCTTTTAAGCAATCATAAAGTGCAACAAAGCAACCAAACAAATTGCTCCTTTCATAACTTTGGAGACTTTAGAAAAAAAGTTGGGCAGCATGCAATAGGGGGCCAGATTCACAGAAAAAGTATGCCGGAGTATCTGCTGATACTCCGGCGAACTTTCAAATTTGCCGCGTCGTATCTTTATTTGTAATTCACAAACAAAGATACGACGACTTTTGGCTAAGATCCGACAGGCGACTTTTGGCTAAGATCCGACAGGCGTACGGCTTCGTACGCCTTCGGATCTTAGGATGCAATACTTCGGCGACCGCTGGGTGGAGTTCGTGTCGTTTTCCGCGTCGGGTATGCAAATTAGCTGTTTACGGCAATCCACGAAGGTACGCGCGTTCGTCGCATTCTCTTACGTCGTCGCTAGTCGGTTTTTCCCGTCGCAAACTTAAGCCTGCTATTCCATGGCTTAGATTTAGACCAGCCATGTTAAAGTATGGCCATCGTTCCCGCGTCGAATTTCAAATTTTTTTTTTTGCGTAAGAAGTCCGGGAATACGAAAGGACGTAACGCACGTGGCCGTTCAAAAAACACGTCGGGGCGCCGTAATTTCGCGCAAAGCGCGGCGGGAAATTTCCTAACGGAGCATGCGCAGAACGTTTGGCGCGGGAACACGCCTAATTTAAATTGTACACGCCCCATTTGAATTAGGCGGGCTTGCGCCGGACGGCTTTACGCTACGCCGCCGCAAGTTTACACGCAAGTGCTTTGTGAATCAAGCACTTAGGATGAAAACTTGCAGCGGGGTAACGTAAAGGGGATACGTTACTCCGCCGTAATTGTTCGTGAATCTGGCCCATAGTGTACAGTTACAGTATAAGTGCATAAGGTAGTGCAGTATTTCTCAAAGGGGTTGTAAAGGTTCATTTTTTTATTTTCTAAATAGGTTCCTTTAAGCTAGTGCATTGTTGAGTCACTAACCTTTTCCTTCGATTTCCTTGCTAAATGTTTTATTTTCTTTGTCTGAATTTCTCCCTTCCTGTTCCTCCTCGGTAAGCTGACTAACCCCCAGCCAGAACAGCTTGGGTGATGGGGGCAAGCATACCGAGGAGAAACAGAAAGTGAGAAATTCAGACAAAAAAAAATCGAAGGAAAAGGTAAGTGAACCAACAATGCACTAGCTTAAAGGAACCTATTTAGAAAATAAAAAACTAACCTTTACAACACCTTTAAGTCTAGCTCTTATATACTCCCAACAGGTCATGTTTTAACCACTTCAGCCCTGGAAGAATTGGCTGCCCAATGAACGGGCCATTTTTTGCGATTCGGCACTGCGTTGCTTTAACTGCGTTGCTTGCGCGGTCATGCGATGTTGCAGCCAAACAAAATTGACTTCCCTTTTTCCCACAAATTTTTATTTTTTGTGCTATAAACAAAAAAAAGGGCAACAATTTTGAAAAAAAAAGCAATATTTTAAACTTTTTGCTATAATAAATATCCCCAAAAATATATAAAAAAAAATATTTTTTCCTCACTTTAGGCTGATATGAATTCTTCTACATATTTTTGGTAAAAAAAAAAAAACACAATAAGCGTATATTGATTGGTTTGTGCAAAAGTTATAGCGTCTACAAAATAGGGGATAGTTTTATGCCATTTTTATTATTATTATTTTTTTACTAGTAATGGCGCAGATCTGTGATTTTGTAAGACAAATTGCATAGTGGATCCCTTTCCGTAACGAGGTCGCCAGGCCTATCCCGAGACATCAGCTTGCTTTGCTTGTCTCCTCCAGGGCAGGTCCTCCCCCCGGTTTCCTTCGCTAAGAAGCTTCCCCCGCTTGGATGGACAGCTTGGGATCCCTTGTAGAACCATAGGCCCCATCCAGCATAGCTGAGCCTACCTGATAGGAATACAGCCTCGGACCAACGTGGTCCTGGGGCTGGAATCACGCACACTCACCTCGCGCCATTAGGGCCACTAGGCAAAGGCCCCCGAAAAACGGCATCTGCCCCTAAGTATCCCCTCCCAGCATGCACAGCGGGGCACCACTCTCACTGGGCTGCTGCCGAGGAGGGCCACCCAACACACCATGGTTTGCCCGAGTTCCAACATGGGCCTGAGGTGGTAACGCCACCTACAGGCAACAAGGGAAAACTTCTACTTAGCACAACCACTGCCAGAACAGAGGCAAATTTACATAGAATCAACAGAGTCTGAGCCCAACTATGGCTTAGACTCCCCCTAAATTTATAGTAGCGCCCTTGTCATTGGGAGCTACATGTAATAACTTGGAGACAAAAAATATTGTATGCCACATATTTGCTGTTAAAACTAAGAATGACCAACGAAACACATAAAACTCTCCAGCACATAATGGGTGAAGGAGATGGAATGTACAATTTGGCGGCAGCAGGATAAAATTCCGCATGAGTCCAGGACTTATTGTTTTGCATGCTGGTGATCAGTTTGGTCTTGTCCGTAAACTATGCATGACAATCTAATCCTACCTGGATTACATGTAATGCTCACAAGCAAGCATTACGAAGCTTAAATTGCAAATAACCACTTATGACCAGCCAAGACTTATCTGCACCTGAGAAAGTATTGTCAAGCCCATTGCTGGGAAAAGCACAGTAAAAATTTGTGTATGTCTGTCAGAATTCTCTGGGGAGGAAGAATGTTATATTTTTGGTAGGATGCTAAAAGAGCAAAGTAGTAGCATTGGCATAAATTTAGGAATAATGGGCCAGATCCACAAAGAGCCGGCGTAACGTAAAATTTACCATTTAAGTTACACTGCCTTAAAATTTCTACCTAAGTGCCCGATCCACAAAGCACTTACCTAGAAATTTTCGGCTGTGTAACTTAAATTCCGCCGGCGCAAGGCGTTCCTCTTCAAATGGGGACGATTCCCATTTAAATTAGGCGCGCTCCGGCCGTACTGCGCATGCTTGTGACGTCATTTTCCCGACGTGCATAGCGCGAAATTACGTTACGCCGAGCTTTGTGGATCGCGTCGGGTCAATAAAGTTGCGTCGGGAAAAAAAAAGATACGGCGGAAAAAAACAAAATGTAAAACGCGTCGCTGGACAGAAGGGTCTACTTTTACAAGGTGTAAACAGTTTACACTTTGTAAAAGCAGCCCTAATTTTACACATGCAACTTAATACTTACGGAGAAAAAACGAAGCGTAAAAGCTTTGTGGATCTCCGTAAGTGCTAATTTGCATACCCGAAGCGGCATTTCGACGCGAAAGGCCCCTAGCGGCGAATGCGGTACTGCATCCTAAGATCCGGCAGTGTAAGTCTCTTACACATGTCGGATCTTCTGTCTATCTCTTGGAAACTGATTCTGTGGATCAGTTCCAAAGATAGAAACAGGGATACGACGGCGTATCAGTAGATACGCCGGCGTATCCCTTTTGAGGATCTGGCCCAATAAGTATTCAGAAGACTTTTATTCTACAATTGTCACTGTCCTCAGTGTGGTAGAGTGAGCTTGTTATAACAGAAACATTTGTTGGATGTTCTTGTTTGGTTGTATCCACTAATGTCAAGTGTTTCCTGTAGATCCTGTAGTACTGGTGAAACCAGAGCCTCACTATTAAGGGTTCCTTCAAGTGCCCCACCGTAAATATAATTTATGGTCTTTGGACCAGGGTTACATGTTCAAGTTGGAAGCGCTCATTTAGCCAGATTCAGAGATAGTTACGTCGGCGTATCAGTAGATACGCCGACGTAACTCTGAATCTGCGCCGTCGTAAATTTAAGCGTATTCTGGAAACCAGATACGCTTAAATTAGGCTAAGATACGAGGGGTGTAAGTCTCCTACGCCGTCGTATCTTAGGGTGCAATATTTAGGCTGGCCACTAGGTGGCGCTTCCGTTGACTTTGGCGTAGAATATGTAAATGCCTAGAGACGCCGATTCACGAACGTACGTGCGCCCGTCGCAGTAAAGATACGCCGTTTACGTAAGGCATTTTCCGGCGTAAAGTTATTCCAACAAATAGCTGGCCTAGTCAATGTTAAGTATGGCCGTCGTTCCCACGTCGAAATTTGAATTTTTTATGTCGTCCGTAAATGGGGCTGGACGTAATTTGCGTTCACGTCAAAACCAATACGTCCTTGCGGCGTAATTTGGAGCAATGCACACTGGGATATGTACACGGACGGCGCATGTGGCGTTCGTAAAAAACGTCAATCACGTCGGGTCACCAATCATTACCATAAAACACACCCCCCCAGCCTCATTTGAATTAGGCGCGCTTACGCCGGCCCCATTTACGCTACGCCGCATTTTGTTGTGTTACAGCTTTATTCAAAAATAGATTAAATTCATTATTTTCCTCAAAATTCTACAAACAGTACCATATAATGACAACGTAAGGGAAGTTTGTTTGAAATCATTGCAAATTCATTAAAAATAAAAGATTCAAAAATCCCATGTGCATAAAGGGCCAGATTCTCAGTGGAGATACAGCGTATAGTTACCCCTGCTATATGGTGGCGTAAGTGCGGCGTAACAATGTTAAGTATGGCCGTCGTTCCCGCGTTAAAATTTGAAAAAGTTACGTCGTTTGCGTAAGTCGTCCGTGAATGGGGCTGGACGTCATTTACGTTCACGTCAAAACCAATGACGTCCTTGCGGCGTACTTTGGAGCAATGCACACTGGGAAATTCCACGGACGGCGCATGCTCCGTTCGGGAAAAACGTCAATCACGTCGGGTCACAGTACATTTACATAAAACACGCCCCCCTGATCCAAATTTGAATTAGGCGGGCTTACGCCGGCCGATTTACGCTACGCCGCCGCAACTTACGGAGCAAGTGCTTTGAGAATACAGCACTTGCCCGTCTAAGTTGCAGAGGCGTAACGTAAATCGGATACGTTACGCCGCCGCAAAGATACGCGGTTCTATGTGAGTCTAGCCCACAGTATTCACAGCCTTTGCTCAATACTTTGTTGAAGCACTTTTGACACTAATTACAGCCTCAAGTTTATTTGATTATGATGCTACAAGCTTGGCACACCTATCTTTTGGGCAGTTTCTCCCATTTTTCTTTGCAGGACCTCTAAAGCTCCATCAGGTTGGATGGGGAGCATCGGTGTACAGCCATTTTCAGATCTCTCCAGAGATGTTCAATCAGGTTCAAGTCTGGGTTCTGGCTGGGCCACTTAAGGACATTCACAGAGTTGCCCCGTAGCCACTACTTTGTTATATTGGCTGTGTGCTTAGGGTTGTTGTCCTGTTGGAAGATGAACCTTCACCCCAGTCCCTAGAGGTCCAAAGCACTCTGGAGAAGGTTTTCAGCAGGGATGTCTCTGAACAATGGTGCATTCATCTCTCTATGACTAAGCATTAGTTGTTAATGTGAAACGCGTCAGCTGTCTATCCCACTGTATGCTGTTGTGTGCTGTGCATTTTTTCCCTTTTTACAATAAAGAGCACGTCTTTTTTCAACTAAAATTTTGGGAGTGCGGCTGTCCATCCATTCTCCCACCTGCATTCATCTCTCCCTTGATCCTGACTAGTCTCCCAGTTCCTGCCGCTGAAAAACATCCCCACAGTATGATGCTGCCACCACCATGCTTTACTGTAGGAATGGTATTGGCCAGGTGATGAGCGGTGCCTGGTTTCCTCCGGATATGACGCTTGCCATTCAGGCCAAAGAGTTTAATATTTGTTTAATCAGACCAGAGAATTCTGTTTCTCATGGTATGAGAGTCCTTCAGGTGCCTTTTGGCCAACCCCAGGTGGTCTGTCATGTGCCTTTTACTGAGGAGTGGCTTCTCTCTGGCCACTCTATCATACACTACTGATTGGTGGAGTGCTGCAGAGATGGTT
Source organism: Rana temporaria (assembly GCF_905171775.1). Lineage (NCBI taxonomy): Eukaryota > Metazoa > Chordata > Amphibia > Anura > Ranidae > Rana > Rana temporaria. Next base: position 158,313,343 of record NC_053495.1, on the reverse strand, counting down.
GTTCTTCTGGAAGGTTCTCCTCTTTCCACAGAGAAATGCTGGAGCTCTGTCAGAGTAACAATCAGGTTCCTGTTCACCTACATTGACTTAGGCCCTTGTCTCCCAATCGCTCAGTTTGGCTGGGCGGCCCATTCTAGGATGAGTCCAGGTGTTCCAAACTTCTTCCATTTACAGACGATGGAGGTCATTGTGCTCATTGGGACCTTCAATGCTGCAGACATTTTTCTGTACCCTTCCCCAGATCTGTGTCTCAATACAAACCTGTCTCGGAGGTCTACAGACAATTCCTTTGACTTTGTGGCTTTGGTTTGTGCTCTGACATGCACTGTTAACTGTGGGACCTTATATAGACAGGTGTGTGCCTTTCCAAATCATTTCCAATCAACTGAATTTACCACAGGGGGACTCCAATCAAGTTGTATAAAACATCTCAAGGATGATCAGTGGAAACAGGATTTACCTGAGCTCAATTTTGAGTGTCATGGCAAAGGCTGTGAATACTTATGTATTTAGCACTACCCTCGAAGGAGTTGCTAAATATTTTTCGGGCGGCATGTTACCTCTATCTTCTCACCGTCTAGGGTGGTAAATGAGAGTTGAGAAAGTTCAATGTCCACACGTAAGGCCTCGTACACACAATAGGTTAACCAGAGGACAACGATCTGAAGGACCGTTGTCCTAGGTTAACCTATGAAGCTGACTGATGGTCCGTCGTGCGTACACACCATCAGTTAAAAAAACGATTGTGTCAGAACGCGGTGACGTAAAACTCAACAACGTGCTGAAAAAAACGAAGTTCAATGCCTCCAAGCATGCGTCGACTTGATTCTGAGCATGTGGGGATTTTTAACCGATGGTTGTGCGTACTAACGATCGGTTTTGACCTATCAGTTAGCAATCCATCGGTTAAATTTTAAAGCAAGTTGCCATTTTTTTAACCTAAGGTTAAATAACCTATGGGGCCTACACACGATCGGTTTGGGCCGATGAAAATGGTCCTTCAGACCGTTGTCCTCTAGTTAACCTATCGTGTGTACGAGGCCTGAAGCCTCGTAAACACGACCAAGGAACTCGACGGGCGAAACACATCGTTTTCCTCGTCGAGTTCCTTGTAAGGCTGTCGAGGAACTTGACAAGCCAATTTTCTCCATTCCCGTCAAGGAAATAAAGAACATGCTCTCTTTTTGGCTCGTCGAGTTTCTCGACAGTTTCCTCGACGATAATGTACACACGACCGGTTTCCTCTGCAAAAAAATATCTCCCAGCAAGCTTCTTGCTGGTTTTTGCCGAGAAACTCGGTCGTGTGTACGAGGCCTTAGACTTCTTTTTCTAAGATTTATTTGTAGAACTTGCTAAGGAAAGAAGAAGTGGATGGAAAAGGATGGAAGGGTAATAAGTAGGTTCAGGTGCAAGATTTCAATCCAGAAACACTTCTGCTTCCAGCAACACAGCTTTCGTCGCCACTCTAGCCAGAGTGGGTATTGCGCACCCGAATAGGACTCTCTCACCGGCTTAGCAACCGGACTGGCGCACGGAACAAAGTACAGTCTCTGCCACAGACCTTCCTTTGAGTTGAGACACTTTCGGTCCAGAATCCCCTAGCTCAGCATTCAGCACCCGGATCTCTTTAGGTTAATTCTCACAGAATTCAAGTCTGATAGGCGATCACCATCAAGCCTCTCAGTACACGGTGCATCCTTTGATGAAGCTTCCAGGCTTTTCCCCCCGAGATACCATCCTCCAGCTTGGTCCTCTCCAAAATAGGTCCTTCATCAAGCAGCTTCCTCCCTCCAGCACAGATAGCACAGGATCACCTTGAAACCGTAAACCCAGTCTGCTTACTGGGCCTACTCAACAGATCACAACCCTGGACCAACATGGTCCCGGAGCCAGGATTGCAGGAGCACGCACCCCCGGCCAGGAGGGCCACGAGGTGGTGGAACGACAGACCAAGGATTGACGACCTCGGCTCCGTGGTGTCTGTTCCTTAAGTACCCCTCTGATTGGCCCCCACTGATTGGCTGCCGAGGGGAGACACCCAATATCACCCTGACTTAGCTGCTGCCACCCTTGGCCTGGGGTGGGAACAACACCCCAGACAAACAATGGTGGTCACTCTCAGCACAGCCACGGCTGAAACAAAAGCCAAATTTAGCCAAAATTATACATGGCAGGCCGCTACATGTATATGTTATTTTTTAGTTAATACATTTGCAAATATTTTAAACAAACTTGTTTCACGTTGTCATTATGGGGTATTGTTTGTAGAATTTTGAAGTAAAGAATGAATTGAATCCATTTTGGAATATGGCTGTAACATAACAAAACGTGGAAAAGGTGAAGCAATGTGAAAACTTTCCAGATGCACTGTATCCTTGTGTATCGTTATCCCTGCGACATCTGCTCATTTATGTTAAAATGCGTGCATTGTTATGCTTTGCATTAGGCAGCCTGTTCAATATGATTGAGCTCCCATCACACTAATGCCCCGTACACACAATCAGGCTTTTGCCCGGTCAAACTCACATCATAGTAAAATATACCGTATTTATCGCGGTATAACGCGCTCCCGCGTATACCGCGCACCCCTAAAGTTGCCCCCGAAATTCCTGTAAAAAAAATGTTATATGATTTTATTACTGTACTTACAGTTTTGGTGTCTTCCCAGCGTCCATCGTCCGGTCCGGCGTCCGTCTGCGGCCTCGATGGTGTCCTCCCGGCTTCTCCAGCGCGCGCCTCTCGTCGAGTCCCCGCTTCCCGCGCTCAGTTCGAACGCCTCCGTGGACATATACCGAGTGCAGTACACTCGGGCACATTCGGCAAGGCTCGGCTTAGCTCGCGCTCACGCTCTGTGACGTTTATGCGTGAGCACGAGCGAAGCCGAGCCTGGACGAATGTACCCGAGTGTACTGCACTCGCTATATGTCGGCGCAGGATTTCAAACTGAGTGCGGGAAGCGGCTATCGGCGTATATCACGCACCCACGATTTTCCCCTTATTTTAAGAGGGGAAAAAGTGCACGATATACGCCGATAAATACGGTAATATGTTCTCTATCTAAACTCCAATGGAATTCCTCGGAAAAAAATCCGATGGGGCATACACACGGGTGTCCGTCTGACTTTTTCCATCGGAAATTCCGATTCCGGGGCTTAACACGCAAAAGTAACACCTGCAGTATTTTTTACAATGCAACACTCAGAATATTAACAATTGTTTTTTGTGTTGTTGTAAAGCACACATTTTGGTGTCTCTTGGACTGGGCCATCATTTTTTTAAACATTGTGTAATGGCTGGATCAGGAAAATAGAGGTGTAACTATTAAAATAGCTGCCAATAGTTCAACGTCTAGCTGAATAATTATTTCTGTCAGCCTAGAAGTGCATTTAGACATCGGTCCCCATGTTACTGCATACCTATGTGTGGCACTTGGTAACCTGAATCAGAATGGTATTCTTGCATCTGTGAGGTGTAGTTTAGCAGGTGATAAAAAAAAATCTAATTGCTTACTAATAGGAATGGCAATCTTTCTACAGCTGTGTAGATTTCTTTTGTAATCTTTCTTATAAATGTCCTTATTTGACAAAGTCTACTGAGCGCGCGTAACTGCAAACAAGAGGCGGTGCAGCACAAGTCTCCATTTCTGCTCCAGATTATCCCCCGTCCTCTCCCCCCTTGCTTTTTTTCAATATATTACAGAGCCAAAGAAACGTTGCCAGAACTAACAGCTTCAACCTTTCTTGTGGATCCTGACCAAGACTAAGTCTGGGAGTCAGCTCCAGAAATCCGGACCCATGGCTCAGCTTTCCTTTAAAATGCTTTTAAACAGTGGCAAGTTAAAACTTTCATTGCGTTTGATCTCTACTGGGCCTTCTATTCCATACATTACATATACAGAACATAATAACATAATACGTACTTACTTTACCTGTTAACCACTTGCCAACTGTCCTATAGCGGTTTTACTGCTACAGGGTGGCCATGCTGCGCAGGATCACATATATATATATATTGTGACAGGAAGTCAGGTAAATCTGTGGGTGTTGTCACAGACGGGACATACATTTCTGCCTTGTTTAGACAATACACCAGTTGTTACTGGGCGTCGGCTGCAAACGTAGCCAGAAAATGCTAAAAGCCGTTGGAAGACTTCAGAATGAGGCAATTAAGGCCTCTATAAGTAGTCCAGAGGATTACCTCTAATTTGCTGCATCCTGAGTCTTTCTGAGTGAAAGAGAGCAGTACTGAAAGTCTTCTGAGGAGGTGAGGAGAGGATTGATTTTTCTGTGTGATAAAAATCAAAAGACTATTGTTTTTCTGCTGTATGACCAGCACTGTCTACCCAGCAGTAGGCTGTGCTAGACTCCATAGATAGGTTCCTGTGTGGAAGGTAGACGCCCAAAGTGGCCAGGGTTTATTTTATGTTTGATTTTGTTTATGCTGTTTGGATGCTTGCACTTGTTTCCAGCAAGATGGAAGAATAAACGAAAATCTTTGTTTTCAACCGTCTTTGACTGCCTGTCTGTATAAATTCAGTGTGTGGTGAACCCATCCAAGGGGTCACACACCCCGCTAACCTCTTACAATATACAATGTGATCCTGCATTTCTGGGGATCAGGCATGAGTGAGCACCACCAGAGGCTTGCTCCTGCTGTGATTCCACACAGCGGGAGCTGTTCAGCAGGTTCAGCAGGTCCTTTTTTCCGCCAGCACCCACTGATTGTTCAGGACACAGAAGGCATGGATCCTGTGTTCCTCCAAAGCAGAGACACAGATCTATGCCTTCCACTAGTAAAAGCACCTCCCTCACTACAGTAAAACACCAGCTAAGCACACAGTTAACCCTTTGATTGAACCGTGATGTGAACCCCTTCCCAGCCAGTGTCATCAGTACAGTGACAGTGCATATTCTTAGCACTGATCACTGTATTAGTGTCACTGGTCCCCCAAAAAATTGTCAAAAGTGTCAGGTGTCCGATTTGTCTGCCTGCAATATCGCAGTTCCACTATCACCGAAATTACTACTAAAAAAAAAATTCCATAAATATATCCCATAGTTTGCAAACGCTATAACTTTTACACAAACGAATCAAAATACGCTTATTGGGATTTTGTTTACTAAAAATGTCTTTAAAAAAAACACAACACTCTCCACATGTAGCAAAGTCTGAACACAGCAGACAACAACTTTAGCCTCGTACACGCAATCAGTTTTCCCGACGAGAAACCTGGCCAAAAACCTCCGGACAAAAAAAGAGAACCAGTTCGCTTTTTTTCCGCCGGGAAAACCGGCTGACTTTTGTCCAGCGTTTTTTGGCAGTTTTCCTATGGCAAAAACGGCGCTGGAGCATACACACGGCTGGGTTTCCCGGCCAAAGCTCCATCGCAGTTTTCCTGTTGGGAAAACCGGCCGTGTGTAGGGGAAAGACTGAACCAAGCAGGTTCTCGGCTTTCCCCTCGGGATTTCCGACGGGAACTTTTCCCCGTTAGAAATCCCTTAAGTGTGTACGAGGCATTAGATGAGCTCTAGGCTCCTCCCAAAATAATAGAGGAGAGGGTCAGAGTCTGCAGACGTGATACAAGAGATGGTCAAAGACTGCAGACATGATACAAGAGATGGTCAGAGACTACAGACATGATACAAGAGATAGTCAGGGACTACAGACATGATACAAGAGATGGTCAGGGACTACAGACATGATACAAGAGATGGTCAGGGACTACAGACATGATACAGGAGACGGTCAGCAGGTAAGTATCTTTTTTTTGTAAGAAAAAATCATAATGCCCTTTAGTGTCACTTTAAAAACAGTGCTACAGATCCTCCGGAGCAGGGGGGGTGGCATTCTGACATGCTGTAGCACCCACCTCCTAAGGCTACAGCGTCCAATGAGGGGGGAACAGTGTCGGACGCAGCCAGGCCACCGCCTCTTGTCATTCCAACCATGACACTTCTATGAAGGGCCTGGTATGGATTTTTTTTATTTTGGCACGGGTTCCCCTTAATATCCATACCAGACCCATAGAGCCTGGTAATGGACTGGAGGGGGAACCCACGCTGTTTTTTTTATCTGATTTGTATCTATATATACATTACAGCCGTAAGCAGTTTTAAATGATATTTTGTCCTTTAGAAATGTCATTTTGCTGTGGTCCTGGTATGAACACGGGAAAGATGCGCTACTTTACAGGGAGACCCCCCCCAGGCACGATATTTAAAGGAATATTTAGGGCCAGATTCTCGTAGGAGCGTGTAACTTTGTGCGGGCGTAACGTATCTGATTTACGTTATGCCTTCGCAACTTAGACGGGCAAGTGCAGTATTCTTAAAGCACTTGCTCTGTAACTTGCGGCGGCGTAGCGTAAATCGGCCGGCGTAAGCCCGCCTAATTCAAATGTGGGACAGGGGGGCGTGTTTTATGTTAATGTTCTGTGACCCGACGTGATTGACGTTTTTCACGAACGGCGCATGCGCCATCCGTGGATTGCTCCTAATATGCCGCAAGGACGTATTGGTTTTGACGTGAACGTAAATTAAGTCCAGGCCCATTCACGGACGAGTTACGCAAACGACGCCAATTTTTCAAATTTCGTCACGGGAACGACGACCATACTTAACATTGGTACGCCGCACTTAGGCCACCATATAGCAGGGGTAAATTTACGCCCGGAAAAGCCTCACGTAAATGGTGTAACTGTACTGCGTCGGCCGGGCTCACGTTCGTGAATTCGCGTATCTAGCTGATTTACATATTTTGACGCGTAAATCAGCGTACACGCCCCTAGCGGCCAGCGTAAATATGCAGTTACGATCCGACGGCGTAAGAGACTTACGCCTGTCGGATCTAAGGGAAATCTATGCGTAACTGATTCTGATGCCGCGTACACACCATCACTTTATGTGATGAAAAAAAAAGAAATTTTCTGTGAAGTAAAAAACAACGTTTTTGAAACTTCAATTTTCAAAGACGAAGTTGCCTACACACCACTTTTTTCACGTTCACCACTTTTTTCCATTGAAGCTCGCTTCATAACTAGCTTCTGGGCATGCGCGGGTGTAAAAACGTCATTTTAAACGTCGTTTTTTGCTACACAAGGTCAATTTCTGTGAAGTAAAAAACGACGTTTTGAAAAACAAAACATAAAATTGAAGCATGCTTCAATTTTTTTTTGTCGTTTTTCACAAGACATAAAACAACGTTTTCCCCCACACACGGTCATTTAAAGTTTTTTTTCATCACATAAAGTGATGGTGTGTACGCGGCATAAGAATCAGGCGCATAGATACGACGGCGCAACTCAGAGATACGACAGCGTATCTGGAGATAAGCCGTCGTATCTCTTTTGAGAATCTGGCCCTTAATTTTTATTTTACTTTAAGCATTATTAAAATCACTGCTACTGATAAAACTGCAGTTTTTAAAACTTTTTTTTGCATTGATACATGTCCCCTGGGACAGGATCCGGGTACCCAAACATGTTTTATGGCAATAACTTACATATAAGCCTTTAAAATTAGCACTTTTGATTTTTCATATTCGTGTACCATAGACTTTAACGGTGTTCGCACAAATTTTTTGCCTGTTCGCAAGTTCTGGTGCGATCCGAACCGGAGGGTGTTCAGCTCATTCCTAGTCGGGACATTAGACAGTCAACTCTTCTAAAGTCCACCTCTCTACTATGACCTGTCTATTATTGTTCTCTGATTAGGACGTGGCACTGTATTATTGTATGCACCCACAGTGCCATCATGTGATGGTGTATGTAGCTTTCTGATTCAAGCTCTAGGGAAAGTTGATTTGCAAAGAGCAACCTATCTTGCAAAGTGAACAATCTATTCAGTAAATCAACCCCATTATCTCAGACAGTTCTGAGATACCTTGCAATTCGAAATATACTATCTCTTGTTTGTTAAACTGTATTTTAGAAAAATAAAAAATTACATAAGAACTGTCAGCCAGCTGGGGTTTAAATTGTAATAGCAGACATTTTTGCAGCTCACAATGTAAAAAAGAGTTTTCAAATTCACTATTATTGAACTCCACTGTATCTTTTTAGCATCAGTTTAAAGCAGTATGTGTAATTAACATGGATACATTTCAGGTGTCTGAGGATATATCAGGCAAGTTTACAACCTAATTTCCCACAATTCCCTTGTGAAAAAAACTGCCTGGAGGCTGGGGACAGAGCCATGCAGATGAGCTCATCAAATGTGTGTCGCCTTCAGTCTCTAGCCACTTAAGTCAATGCAGAATCCCTAAGGTACACACTCGCTGATCTAAACATAGCTTTTAAAGCTGTAATCAAGCAATTAAGGTTTGCTTGTATACACAGCAACTATTACTGATTGCATGCATGATAACCTAATGCAAACCCGTCTGGTCCTCAGGGCTACCTTATGAAATCATGGGGCCCTGCACATAGGGTGACCACGTGTCCCGGATTGCCCCGGGACAGTCCCACATTTTGCAGGTCTGTCCCGGGCACCTTCATTTCAGGACAATACAGTGTCCCGGAATGAAACTGACACAGCCACCCCCCCATGCCAAACTAATGCCCCCAAAAAAGGCTGCCACATCCCCGCTTTACTCACTGACAGTACTTTTCCTGGCCGGGAATGCCTGGAGGAGCACAGTCCCCACCCCCTGCTTTTGATTGGAGAAATCATAAATCCCGCCTCTTGTGTCCAATCACTGTGATGTGATTCGTTACAGCACAAGCTGATTTTTGGGAAGGAAGGTGTCCCTGAAAGTTAGTATGGAAATGTGGTCACCCTACCTGCACAGCCTACTTGGCACCTCTTCCCTTCTCCTCCAGTCTACAAATCCTTGGATCTCCCACTTTCCTGCCACCAGTTAGTGGCATGTTTGCACTTGCCTTGCCTTTTTAGTGCCCACCTTGCACCCTGTGTACCCCTTTCATGCTCGTTTGCGCAATATTCTCTTCTAGGATCCATCCTGACCAATTAGTTTAAACCTTTCATTACAACTAGATATGTGCTTGGGCATGTTCAAGGTCCTAGTCCCAACCCACCTGCCTGATCCCGCCAGGAAGCCGACACTGCACACCGTCAATTACAAGCAGTGAGACATTTCCCGGACTGCAGCTGCACAGATCAGGAAATATCTCACTGCCTGTGATTCCCGGTGTGCAGTGTTGGCTTCCTGGCAGGATCTGGTAGGCGGGTTGGGACTAGGATCCCAAACACTCCCGATCTCTATTTACAACCTACTCCTGTGGCACCAGGACTGTTTCACACCTTTGCCCCAGGGCCACCACAAGAAATCATTATGGGGCCCCATACAGCTTCCCGGCCTGGCCCTGACCCCCCTGCTGACCCAGCGCCCGATGCTGGAGAACTGCCTGTAAATCCCTAGCAGCAGTCCAGCTATTCCTACAAAGTGTGCAAATAGGAAAAAGGTTAGTTGCGCTCAGAGTCACAACATAAAGTTGTGAAAAAATTAACTGAAACAAATATGTGCAAGTGTATAAATTGAATATAAATCCGTGAGGATACTCAAATAATATGTGAAAACCTTAGGGGTAATCTGAATACCGTCTGGCATAGAACAAGCACTTAAAGGGATTAATGTCTCTTATAGTCCATTGGAAATTGCGTAAATACCGCAGATATAAGTCCCAATGCAAAAAGACAAATTGTCCAATTTGTGAATAAAGGCAATTGAAAAATAACGGTTAGATCCAGGAACAAATCCACCACCAATCTCTGATTGATACATGGGAGTGTAGGCCATACAAGACAACTTAACTTCTAATGATTTGAATAAAACCATAGACCAAAGTCATTTAAATAACTTTATTGAATAAATATATATAATAATATTAAATTTTTTATTTTTTTATTTTATTTTTTTATTGGTAATAGAAATGGCCGCGGCACCGTTATTGGTATAAATAAATCTATATAATCATAAATATTCCATTTAATATTAATAAAATTCTAATAATAACATTTTCAATATTATTTAAATTCTTAATATAACATTTTCCAAACTTTAATCATCTCTTAAGATCTCGCTCAGTCATAGAACTCGAGCGAATACCATAACTAATAAATACAAAGTCCCCCCTTGATTTCAAGGGTGACATACCACATAAGGTGCTGCGACAGGGTGGGAGGGAGGGGGAGCACACTATACCGTACTAGGCCCTGACTGAATAACCTTCAGAGCAGTGGGCTTATATAGCCCCCCACACGTGTACAAAGCCCGGGAAACATGTGAGTTCAAACACATGCAGAAAGCCCGGGAAACACGTGAGTTTAAACACCTGCACAAAGCCCGGGAAACACGTGACTCAGAAGCCTATTTTGCCCAGCAACATGACTCATCCTTTCAAAGTCACGTTTTTCCCGCCTAAGCTGCCAGCTACAGTATCTTCAATTGACCATTTTTTTTTTTTTTTTTTGAGCAATACTGCCATGTATATATATTATATTAATTTTATGGTTGTTCTGCCAGCCACAATCCCATGATGTGGGCACTAATTAATGCCCCCTTTCCAGGGGAATCCTACAATCACATCAAGGTAAGTAAGGATGTACCTTGGTGCAAGGTGTGTGTGCAGCTGCAGCATGAAAACTGCAATTGGAGGAGACTAGAAGCTGAAAAATCGGTTGTGAGGCAACAAAACACGAAAAATGCCAAGGGGGTGAATACTTTTGCAAGGCACTGTATAAATAGAAGAATGAAAGCCTAAAAAAGAAAACAAATGCAGCCAACACATCTAAGAACAGATCCTGAGCTTCAGATGTTATTATTCAAAGGAAAGACTCCCATTGATTTAGGATGCAGTGATATACAAGCAACAGGAGGAAACATTCAAGTTGGATGTGGAGTCTCAAGTGCAGCGGAGGTTATTCCAGTGGAGACCCCAACTTACCGGAAGTGGTTGAGTTTGTGCCTTTTCTCCATGGTTTCAATGGATCGATATGCCTGATTGAATCTTGGATCTGGTAAGAGTACATCCTTACTTACCTTGATGTGATTGTAGGATTCCCCTGTATCAATCAGAGATTGGTGGTGGATTTGTTCCTGGATCTAACCGTTATTTTTCAATTGCCTTTATTCACAAATTGGACAATTTGTCTTTTTGCATTGGGACTTATATCTGCGGTATTTACGCAATTTCCAATGGACTATAAGAGACATTAATCCCTTTAAGTGCTGGTTCTATGCCAGACGGTATTCAGATTACCCCTAAGGTTTTCACATATTATTTGGGTATCCTCACGGATTTATATTCAATTTATACACTTGCACATATTTGTTTCAGTTAATTTTTTCACAACTTTATCTTGTGACTCTGAGCGCAACTAACCTTTTTCCTATTTGTATTATTGCGTGTATATCACATGTTTAGTGTTGCTGCTGGATATATTAATTTATTCACTTATAATTATTTACAACTTGATTTATGTATTTAATCAACAATTTATTTATTTATTTTCCTTGAGCGCGAGAAATTCCCCTTTGATTGTACTACAAAGTGTGCAAACTAACCAGACTGGTATTGTGGTCCTTGGAAGTACCAGTTTTTATTAAATGAATTCTCGTGTGCCTTAGGAGAAACCTGGATCCCAGGCCCAGGCTAAATACAGAATCGTATTATGCATTCCACCTATATTAAGTACCACTTTCTTCCTGTGCTAAGCCCTATACCTTGCCACTTCACATTCCAATGCCACAGCCTCTGCTGGTCAAAAAAGACTTTGGCCTGTTTGGTGATGGGGTAAGGAGAGAGGGTGCATTTATGTGCCTTTTCCCAGAAGCCTGTTCTGTAGAAAAGGAGTGGTATGTGGAGCAGTACCTCTAAAGCGTACACACGATCGGCCCTTTGTCCGACCAAAATCACATTGGAATTTACGACGGAATTCCATCAGAGTAAAAGAGAACATGTTCTCTATCTAAACTCCGATGTAATTAAAGGGGTTGTAAAGGAAAAAATTGTTTTCATAATAAGCATCCTTTACCTGCAGACATTCCTCATTTCACTTCCTCATTGTTCGTTTTTGCTCAGAAGTTGCTCTATTTCTTCTCTGTTCTGTTCACTTCCTGCTTGTCTGATTTACCTGACCACCGTGATGGGAGGCTTTACGGAGGTGGTCAGTAACGTGCTCGCCCCCTCCTGGGAACTACATCTGTGTGGCAGGACGCTCTCTACATGTTAGAGACCTCAAGGAGGTGTGAATTACTGGGCATGCCGCAATGCATACTGGGAAATGTAGTTCTTACATGAACAAACGATGCAAACCAGGAAGTGAATGAGAGAACAGAAACTAGAATGACTGAGGTGATATAGATAAAGGAATTTAATAGGTATTTACTCGTTTTTTAACAGAATCATTACACTATTCTGTCCGTCTACCTTGCAGACATTAATTTTAGGCAACATTTTTTTTTCCTTTAGTGACCCTTTAACCTCCCTGGCGGTATGATTCTGTCTGAAAAAACATGCTGAAAGCGGTACAATTATTTGCAAGGAAATTTGGTGTTTTATACTGTAGGCCTGTGATTTTTAGGAATAACTCACTTAAATCTGACCAAACAAGAGTCTAATAGGGTATGACATTTTTTTAAAAACAAAATTTTAAATTATAATATAATAAATAATTATAAATAATTCTAACAAATAATAATATAATTAAAATAAAAATTATTCAATAATGTAATCAACTCAAAATCACTGAAATTTGCTCAGTTGCAGAATTGTTGCTGTCATTATTTTTTTTTTTTTTATGACGAATTTCCCCGCAAATCGCTATCGCACAATTCTGCAAGTGATTATAATTTATTATCGCTGTTTTCTAGCTGATCTAAAACCATTTTTGACATAAAAAGACACTTTTGGTTGCTATGGACAATCTACAGTTTTCAGGCAGAAAGAAAGGTTTTTATTAAATAAAATGACATGCAGGGCACTGGGCAGACCACTAGGGACAAGGGGGTGTGTATTTTTTACATACAGTACTGTATTCTATAAGATTACAGTATACTGTATGTACTGTGTTTGTTTACTTTTTTGAATTTGGCGCCGATCTCCGCTCCCGTGCGTCGTAACGTCGCAGGGAACGGAGATCGGCGGCACAGGAGGACGCTGTGTGAATCGAGCGAGGTCCCGCTCGCTCACACAGGGTGGTGACATCGCTGGATCCAGGACAAGGTAAGCCAGCGCACGCTGCAGGCTCTGCATGTCTACCACGAGCGTGACTCGGGGATACCGATCGCAGCAGAAAAAATCAACCCCGAGTCACGCTCGGGGATACCGCCAGGGGGGTTAATCGAAATTTGCGATGGAATTACTCCGATGGGGCATACACACATCCGGAATTTCTGATGGAAAAAGTCCGTCTGACTTTTTCCATCGGAAATTCCGATCTTGTCTACGGGCTAAACTAGTGTGCCTTTTCCCAGAAAACTGATCTCTGGAAAGGGAGTGGTTGTTTAGAGCCGATGACAAGCTTCACCTTGTCATCTCTTTCCCTACAAACATCCCCGTTTTTTCATCCACTAATGACATCAGCGTCCAGTTCAGACCAGTCTGTGTGTCCATTTCCATGTATAGTGTTTTTCTTGTCTACCAGTTCCTCTCCCTCTTCCTTTCCCATCCAGCTATCATCCTTCCTCTAGCTGCCACACTATGCCAGATATCCTGAGGGCTGTGCACTGCTTTCCAGTGACCTTTGTCACTTGGCTGCATGCCTGGCGCTGCTGGCTGCTTCTTGCATTAATCTGACACTAAGCCGCTGTCACCCCAGAGACAGACAGTTATGTCTATCAGACAATCCACTGTACCAGGTGCACAAAGCACACAGACTCGCCAGGGAGGGATGAATAGAATGCAGATCAGGGGATCAATGGGTGCATTAGAAGGATCTCAGGTATTTAGGCATAGGTATTAAGGCTAAGCAATGTCAGATCCCAGAATATTATAAACCCAATCTCTGTACATATGCAGAATGAGAAAAAATAAATAAATTGATATACATTTTTAAAATACACCTTGAAAACGGTTAAACTTTATTCAAATCATGAATTATAAATCGTTTTTTTGGTAAGTGTTTGAAAATATTATCTTTGGCCATTGAACAATTTTAGCCTCTTTCCCTCATTGTAATGCCATTTTTCGATGAGGCCCAGAATGGCAAACTGGCAACTCCTAAGATGTTCCAGAAAGACTGGTTTGTCTGAGAATATTTGAAGCTTCATGAATGTTCTTGGAAGAATGGGTTATTATTGCAAATTACAAATTATTGAGGTTAGCATCACTTCCATTACTTATTAGACCATATTGCAATTGTATGCTCCTTGCTGTTTTACTCTCGTTAGAATATGTATTTATGAGACAAGTATTATACACTCCAGAAAGATCTTTGTTACATAAGGGCTGATTTACTAAAGTAAAGCATGGTCCCTTATCTTAATAAGGCCCCTTTCACACTGAGGAGTTTTTCAGGTGGTATAGCGCTAAAAATAGCACCTAACAGTGGCGGCTGGTGCTCAAAATTTTTGTGGGGCGTAAACAAAAAAAAAAAAATTGCAGCCCCACTGTGCCCATCAAATGCAGCCACTGTGCCATCAATTGTCACCACTGTGCCATGCCATCAAACGCAGCCACTGTGCCATCAATTGTCACCACTGTGCCATGCCATCAAATGCAGCCACTGTGCCATGCCATCAAGCGCAGCCACTGTGGCATCAATTGTCACCACTGTGCCATGCCATCAAACGCAGCCACTGTGCCATCAATTGTCACCACTGTGCCATGCCATTAAACGCAGCCACTGTGCCATCAATTGTCACCACTGTGCCATGCCATCAAACGCAGCCACTGTGCCATCAATTGTCACCACTGTGCCATGCCATCAAACGCAGCCACTGTGCCATCAATTGTCACCACTGTGCCATGCCATCAAACGCAGCCACTGTGCCATCAATTGTCACCACTGTGCCATGCCATCAAATGCAGCCACTGTGCCATCAATTCGCACCACTGTGCCATGCCATCAAACGCAGTCACTGTGCCATGCCATCAAACACAGCCACTGTGCCATCAATTGTCACCACTGTGCCATGCCATCAAACGCAGCCACTGTGCCACTCAATTGTCGCCACTGTGCCAATTGTCACCACGGTGCCCTTTAATTGTCGCCACTGTGCCCATTGTTGCCACTCTGCATGTCACTGTGCCCTTTAATTGTTGCCACTGTGCCCATTGTCACCACTGTGCCCATTGTTGCCACTGTGCATGTCACTGTGCCCTTAAACTGATGCCACTGTGCCCTTTGTCGCCACTGTGCCCTTTGTCACCACTGTACCCATTGATGCCACTGTCCCCTTTGTCGCCTCTGTGCCCATTGTCGCCGCTGTGCCCTGTAAAATGCACTTTCCTTTCTGCTTCCACGTCCCTCGATGTCCTCTCCCACCCTCGATGATGCTTCAGCCAATCAGGTTACCGATAACCAGAATCGGTGAACCTGATTGGCTGAGACGGCCGTCAGTCTTATCCAAGGGACGCAGCCCCCGTACGTTCCGAGGATAAGACATCCGGGAGCTGAAGGGCTGTACTCGGAAAGCCTATCAGAGCCGCTGGCTCTTATAGGCACTTCTGAACAGCCAACCAGCTGCCGTTATTCAGGTAGCTGGCGCCCTATGTCCGGCCATCTGAATAGACCAGCGGCAGCTGGCCACAATAACATACATTCATGCAATGCATGAATGTATGTTATTTGCGAGAGCCAGAGGGGGTGGCGCTGCAGAACGACATTCTTAAAGTCTTAAAGGGCCCAGGTTTTTTTTTTCATGACTACAGGAGAGGGGGGCGGCGCCCGGGCGCCCCCTATGGACGGGCCTCCACTGGGGCCTAAATGCCGCCTGAAAAACTCCTGCCCAGCATTCTCAATGTGTCTATAGCTGACTACGTTGGAGACAAGGTGAGTATACAGCAAATACTTTATAGCTATTTTTTTTTAAATACATTTAGAACCTGGAGTTCTGCTTTAAATTACAAAAAGTGATTGTATATGTTACATAATTACATAATTTAAAATTAGGTTTTTCTTTAACCTTTTGCCGACCATGTAAGTGTAGCGGTACCCCTGTAGGGGCTGCTGAAAGTTGTGGTCCCACCTCTGCCCAGCCCAGCATTCACTCCTCAGTCACTCTTGAGACAATGAACAGATTGGTACTTTGTTTTGTTAATTTATTGAGGAGAATTTAACTTGGATCGGTAAGGGAATTATGAAATGCCCAGAAATAAATTGATGAATTGCTTAGGACCTCTATTTATACTGTACTCCAGTCTCCTCCAGCACAACACTTGCTTGCAGACTGTCTCCTCTCTCTCCCTCTCCTGCACAACACTTCAACTCCCAGGACTTTCTAGGACATAGTTGGGCCCAACTCTAACTTGGTTAGGCCTTGATGGATGCATTTTACAGGCAGGGAGGGACCAGGGACTTTGGTGTAGCAAAACAATGATAGAAATGTCTGTTTGTGCTAGCTGAGCTATGGCGGACTACTGCTCCCAGATAGTCCTCTTCAGGCCTTGCCAACCCTCCTGGCTGCGGCTGCCCAAATCCACTGCACATGACATCACAGTCCTTCCTGCTGGCTCTACATCCATCTCAGACTGCACACTCCCAGTCTGCTCTGGCATGCATCCCCAACTCACCCAACTGTGCCTGTCATTCACCAGCCCTCCTGGCTGCGCACACACCAGTGATTCCCTCCTGAAGACTTGCAACACTTGCTCCTGTTGTCCTCTTTGGTTGCTCTCTGTGCCTCCTGACCAGATCCTCCTTGCTTTCCAGAAGGGCTCTGTCCTGCACCCAACCCCAGGCCCAAGGTCACCCCTTCCAGAATGGTGGAGCGCCCTCAAAGGTCCCGACAACCTATTGCTCCATCTCCAGTGTTTCCACCTGACAACTCCTCCCCTGCTGGGCTGACACTGAGTATATCAAGGATGCCTGCCCCCTGCCAATCCTAGTTGGGGATTGGTCAGGGCTCCCTGAAACACCTCAGACAGCTCCACCTCTCTTGCCCTTCTCTCTTCTAGAATCTAGATGCCAGAGAGAGGTAACCGAAAGATGATGCTATCTGTAAATCACCAGCCTACTCTGGGCCACTGCCAGCCCACACAGATAAAAACAAGCAGGCCTAGCTTCCAGCTAGGCCTGCCTAAATTTATCTGCTCTGACAAAAAATCTCACCTCTAGCACCTACCTAAGTAGAGGGTGCTACATAAGCATATGTGCAGTAGCAAAGAGGGTGGGCTTTAACAACCACATGTCGCACATATGCATCCATGGACAGCCAAGGTCTCTGTGCTCAGAGCATACTTACTGTGTGTCTGTATCTATTGAAACGGCTAATGCTGGCTGACATTCGGCCCATGTGTACAAGGCTTTAGGGACTTGTCCACCAAAAACTACACTAGTGTGTTGAACCTCCTAATGTCTTCATATATTTGTAATAGACTCTGGTAGTAAAGTACCTGCACTTGGGTTCCCAGCGAGTTATATCCTTCTAGTGGCTGTAAGAATTTAACCACCTGAGGCCCGCGCTATAGCCGAATGACGGCTACAGCGCGGACCTGAAAATCCAACTGGACGTCAATTGACGTCCGCCCCTTTCCTCGTTCCCTGCAAAAAAAAATTGGGATATTTATTATAGCAACAAGTAAAAAATATTGTATTTTTTTTCTAAATTGTCGTTCTTTTTTGTTTATAGCGCAAAAAATAAAAACCGCAGAGGTGATCAAATACCACCAAAAGAAAGCTCTATTTGTGGGGAAAAAAGGACGTCAATTTTGTTTGGGTGCCACGTCGCACGACCGCGCAATTGTCAGTTAAAGCGACGCAGTGGCGGAAGCTGAAATTTCACCTGGGCAGGAGGGGGGTATATGTGCCCAGTAAGCAAGTGGTTAAAGTGATTTTTGCATTGTCTCAATTCTGTTCTATCGCACTTTCCTTTGTATGAGATGGATTATAACTGAAATAATATAAGAGTTTGAGCTTTTAATATGGAATATCGATAGATAGATAGATAGATAGATAGATAGATAGATAGATAGATAGATAGATAGATAGATAGATAGATAGATAGATAGTTTCATCTACAATATACACATTATCCCTCTTATCTTTTAAAATCATATCCCCACCATAATTGTGTAGCAACTTTAGCCAATGTTACAACACAACAATGTCCTTTTTGAGAATCACTGCCCTTAAACTTTACCAACCAAAACAAAAATAGAACCAATACCAGTGTAACAGATTATCTTACATAATGTTAGTCAGGAACCGGAATCTCAAGTAAAAACAAGCCACCAACTGACACGTACATGACTACCACACTTGTCTACAACTCAACCCACTCTTCCTTCCTATTCCGTCTCTGATGTCTAAGATAAGGAGAAAACCACAGCTGCAAGTATGGAGGAAGGGGACATCCACAGTAGAATAAAGAAATTATTGTATTATTAAACTGCTACAGCCCCACATAAAAAGACAATTAAACATTTATGGATTATTTTTGAAGAATATAAACCTATTTTTTTCATGTCTTCTAACACTGTATCCTGCTGAGGCCCACTGCTGCTACACAATGCCACTGAAATCCTTCATGGGCTACCAAAGCACACCAGAAAGCAGCTAAATAAACAGATTAAACATACACAGGAGTTATATCCTTCTAGTTCTGAGATTTATTTAGCCAAGCCACCCTGCACAGCCCTGCCTTGCAGGACAGAAGCAGACATTTTTTCTCTGCTGCAGTGTAAAAGAGAAAAATAAGGGAGACACAATGCTCCCTAAAGAGTAATCTTTAAGAAAATATAAATAAATTGTATAATATCAGATAAAACCAACATAGTCATAATACACAGTAGGGTTGTCCCGATACCACTTTTTTAAGACCGAGTACAAGTACCTATACTTTTTTTTCAAGTACTCGCCGATACCGAATACCGATACTTTTTTTATGTCATGTGACAGTGGCACATGTGTCAGTATTTTTCTATCGCAGCACCCCCTTCTTAGTATCCCATGTGCAGTTTCTGCAGCCCAGGACCAAGCCTTCCCCCTCTTTTTATATCACAGGGTAGGAAAATACTGGAAAAGGAGGGTTGACCCTTTCCTAACTTGCTATTGCAAAACCCACACTGTAGGCCTGTGGTTTCCAACCTCAGTCCTCAAGTATGGCCATGTTTTGGAAATTTCCCTTAAATAAAATAGCTCTAAGGGGCCTTTCACACGGGCGGACAAACGGAACGTTTGTTACAAGTCCGTTTGGGATTGCAGACGTTAGCGGATGATGCATCCCAGGGCTGTCTTAATGAGAGGGCACACCTGGGCACTGCTCGGGGGCCCCAGCTGCATGGGGGGCCCCTGCACTTTACCCAAAGCAGCTGGTCCTTGAGCCCACGCTCCCCCGAAATTGGGGGCCCAATGATGGCACTGAGAGTGATAGATACACAGGGAAGGCAGTCTGCCTCCTACCTACTTGGTGTCTGTTTACCTGCACTGTCATCATTGTAGGGGCCCCAGAGCATTACTTTGCCCAGGGGCCCATGATGCTATTAAGACGGCACTGATGCATCCGCTAACGTCCGCAAAGATCCGCCTCCGCAAAGATCCGCTTTTTCAGACGGAAGAAAACCCTATTTTTCTTCCGTCTGGCGGAACGGATCGGATGAATACGGACACACGGTCCATATTCATCCGATTCCCCATAGGGGAGAGCGGAGGAAAGACAGGGCGGTCTCTGCACAGTGTGCGGGGACCGCCCTGTCCGCCGACAGCTCAGCTGGGATTTACGGATGATCCCCGCTGAGCCGACGGACACACACGGGGCGGATTAATAGGGTTATCTTCCGTGTGAAAGAGCCCTTATCAATACCATGACATTGATATTGATTTAATGCAGGTGTGCAAAGTAAAGGAAAACCTGAAAACATGGCCCGTTGAGGGTATTTGAGGACTGAGGTTAAGAACCACTTCTGTAGGCAAGCCTGCTTAAATGCATCTGACTGCTGTTTTCACAAAATTTGGAGTGAGGTTCGGTGATGCCAATACATTGCTGCTCATTGTGTTGGACAGAATGATACAGTGCATGGAACTCCCCTTTCATTCCTGCTGTCACCCTGCCAGTCATTAGGGGCAGCTCTGACATGAGAAGGCAAAGCCCCGTCCTCCACCAAAATGACTACCCCCAAATACTTCATAGAATGCATGGTAAGTCAGTTACAGGGAAAAGATCACCTGCAGAAAGTCTATAGGCAGTACTGGCGAAAAGCAGGGCTGTCTTAATGAGAGGGCACTCCTGGGCACTGCCCAGGGGCCCCAGCTGCATGGGGGCCCCTGCACTTTCCCCAAAGCAACTGGTCCTTGAGCCGTCCTACCTACTTGATGTGTTTACCTGCACTGTCATCATCGTAGGGGCCCCAGACCATTACTTTGCCCAGGGGCCCATGATGATATTAAGATGGCCCTGGCGACAAGTCCTTTGTACCCTGGCTTGATTTTTTAGGACAACTACAATAATTCAAGTCCTTTTTAAAGGGTGATTACAGTAGCAATGAATGCTATTGGGGAAAAATAGCCACAAAATATGCTTGGAAATGAAAATCTGAAGTAACTCAGAAGTCTGTAGATTAGCTAAATTAACTCTCAATATGTTACAAGATCTGTCCCTAGAAAACTATATAGGCTGCCATTGCTGAGCGCTTCTGAAAATGCTAAGTGCCTGGCCATTATGGTATTTGGCTTTAACTCTTTCCAAGTAACTGAGCTGTAAAGAGTATTCAGCTGTGCAGTTCTGAATTTACTGGTTGCCTATTGGTTTGGTGTCTGTGGGCCAGATTCTCAAAAGAGTTACGACGGTGTATCTCAGGAAACACTGTCGTATCTCTGTTTTTGGCCCCGGGTATCTATGCGAGTGATTCCTAGAATTATTTTCGCATAGATACGGCCAAGATCCGACAGGTGTAAGTCACTTACACCGTCGGATCTTAGATGTAGTTCGACGCTGGCCGCTAGGTGGCGTTTACGTTCAGTTCTCATTTGACTATGCAAATGAGCCTGATACGCCGATTCCCGAACGAATTTGCGCCGCGTAGTCGTCGTTTACGTAGTTTCCGTAAGCGTAAGGTTACCCCTGCTATATGAGGGGTAACCTTACGCCAGTCCGCCGTATGCCATGTTAAGTATGGCGTCGGGTCAGCGTCGTCTTTTTCCGTCGGTTACATCGTTTTACTAAGTCGTCCGCGAATACGACTTTACGTCAATGACGCTCACGTCGGCGTCATTGACGTTTTCCGTCGTGAGCTGGAGCATACGCACTGGGCTCTTTTTCCGCCCGGCGCATGCGGAGTTCGATTGGCGCAGGGGCGCGTTTAATTTGAATACAAGCCGCCCCCTTTGAATTACGCGGCCATACGCCGGGCCATTTACACTACGCCGCCGCAAATTACGGAGCAAATGCTTGGAGAATACGGCACTTGCTCCAGTAAGTTGCGGTGGCGTGGTGTAAATGGCTTACACTACGCCAACGCCGATTCTTTGAGAATCTGGCCCTGTAATTCTAAATGGCTTCAAGCCAGAAAGCCAACAAGGCTGGCATTTAGGAACTTAAGAAGGAGCTCAACAATGGCAGCCTACATATTTCTCCAATGACAGGTTTCCTTTATGTAATACCTGATTAGTATGACACTAGTAATTAGACTTCTGTGATGCATATACTGTATATTTCGGTAATAATGTATTTTACCTTGAGAAACTTGACCTTGTTTCTATACATAATTAGTACTTTCATGTGTACATACCCAGATTTTTTTTTTTAAATATAAATATGTGTTAGGTAACCTGACGATAACACTATGATGAATTTACCTAGCTAAATCATTTCTATACAATTTTTAAAGCTTTTATTTGGTGTACTGCTATATACAAATATAATCATTTTTGCATTTAAAAAATATAATAATTTTTGTAACACTTTGGGGGCGATTTACCAAAAACTGGAGAGTGCAAGTCGCCTCCCAAAGTTGTGCCGCCTGTGTGTGAACCGGCTCTTATTGAACAAGCTGAAGTTAGAAGCTGATTGGCTACCATGCACAGCTGCACAGGATTTTGCACTGTGACAGCATACATCTGCTGGTTTGTTTGTAAACTAACCAATGTAATCACTAGGTCATAGGTGCCATGGTAATTACATAGTCAGGAATCACACTGATTGGTTTCCTGATAGCTAGGGGGAGCTGACACCCGACAGCAAGGTCTGATAACTGGGAAAGTGCATCGATGTGAATTCCACGTTTTCAACCAGAAGTGTGCCAGAGAATGTGCAATATGCATATATTGATTGGTTTGCACAAAAGTTATAGCGTCTACCATCTATGGTGAAGATTTATGGCATTTTTTTTTAAATCTGCGATTTTTATCGGGACTGCGACATTGTGGCGGACAGATTGGACACTTTTGACACATTTTTGGGACCATTGACATTTATACCGAGATCAGTGCTATAAAAATGCACTGATTAGTGTGTAAGGCCGCGTACACACGGCCGATCCATCCGATGAGAATGGTCCGACGGACCGTTTTCATCGGTTCACCGCTGAAGCAGATCGATGGTCTGATGTGCGTACACACCATCAGTTCAAAAACCGATCGGGTCAGAACGCGGTGAGGTAAAACACACGACGTGCTGAAAAAAAACGAAGTTCAATGCTTCCAAGCATGCGTCGACTTGATTCTGAGCATGCGCGGGTTTTGAACCGATGCTTTTGTGTACTAACCATCGGTTTTGACCGATGGTCAGCCGTCCATCGGTTCGATTTTAAAGCAAGTTCTCTAATTTTTGTCCAAAGGACAACGGACCGATGGGCCGTACACACGGTCGGTTTGGACCGATGAAACTGGACTTCAGGCCGTTTTCATCGGTTTGGACCGACCGTGTGTACGTGGCCTAAATGTCACTGGCAGGGAGGGGCTTAACACTAGGGAGCGATCAAGAGGTTAGGTGTGTTGCCTCAGTGTGTGTTCTAACTGTAGGGGGAAGGAACTGACTAGAGAAGGAGACAGTTCGGTGTTCCTAGCTAGTAGGAACACACAATCTGTCTCTCCTCTCCTCACAGAACAGGGATTTGTGTGTTTACACACACGACCCTGTTTTGGCTCTTGTTCCCGCGTGGCCGATAGTCCGTCGGACATGTCGGCTGGTTAGTACGTCTAACCAGCGGACCGAAATCCAGCGCATGCGTCGAATTGCACATGCGTGGAAGCATTGAACTTCCGTGTTTGAGAACGTCAGTGTCTTCTACATCACCGCGTTCTCTGTCCACTGGGATTTTGGTCTGATGGTGTGTACACACATCAGACCAAAAGCTCCCAGGAGACATGTCCGATAAAAACGGTCCGCGGACCGTTTTCATCGGACATGTCTCCTCGTGTGTACAAGGCCTTAGGCTTAATTCACATCTATCCATGTTGCTTTTGAGCATTTCTGCAGTGCTTTTTGCTGTGCTTTCCATGTTTTTTTAAAGATTTAAATGCAAAACACAAATCGCGGTAAAAACGCACTACATGCCTAAATAGAAAGAGAAACACCCGCCTCTCCAGGTGAGACCAGGAAGCCTAGTGATCCAGTAGGTGCTCGCCTCCACTCACAATGAAATTAGAAGAAATAGACACACACCACTGTAGATCAAAATCCTTTTTATTTGGACATCCCAAAAACGACAGGAATCAGAATGCTGGGTAGACGCATTTTGCACATTTCACGTGTGCTCAGTCCTTACCGATAATGACTAAGCACACGTGAAGTATGCGAAACGCGTCTACCCAGCATTCTGATTCCTGTCGTTTTTGAGATGTCCACATAAAAAGGATTTTGATCTACAGTGGTGTGCGGCCATTTCTTCTAATTGCACTACATGCTTATCTGAAGTCTATTGAACCAAAAAAAGAAAAACAAGGGCCCGGATTAAGAAAGAAGATACGACGGCGTATCTCCTGATACGCCGTCATATCTCTGAGTCCGGCCGTCGTATCTATGCGCCTGATTCATAGAATCAGTTACGCATAGATATCCCTAAGATCCGACAGGTGTAAGTGACTTACACCGTCGGATCTTAGGCTGCAATTCCAGGCCGGCCGCTAGGTGGCGCTTCCGTATTATTACGCAAGGAATATGCAAATGAGGAGTTACACCGATTCAGAAACGAACGACCGTCTGGCGCTTTTTTTTTACGTTGTTTGCGTTCGGCTTTTTCCGGCGTATAGTTACCCCTGCTGTATGAGGCGTAGCTAATGTTAAGTATGGCCGTCGTTCCCGCGCCGAGTTTTGAAATTTTACGTTGTTTGCGTAAGTCGTTCGCAAATACGGATGGACGTAATTTACGTTCCCGTCGATACCAATGACGTCCTTGCGAGAGCAATGCACTCTGGGTTTTTTTTGGGACGGCGAATGCGCAGTTCGGTCGGCGCGGGGGCGCGCTTCATTTAAATGATACATGCCCCCTACCCGCCGAATTTGAATTTCCGCCGGGGGATTTACGATACGCCGCCGCAACTTTACAGGCAAGTGCTTTGTGAATAAAGCACTTGCCTGAAAAACTTGCGGCGGCGTAACGTAAATAAGATCTAAAGATCCGCTCACCTATCTGAATCTAGCCCCAGCTGTTTTGCATTTAAAAAAAGTCCCTGACTCTTTCCAAAAAATGCAGAGGCACAAAAATGCATTGATGTGAACATGTTCCGTAGGAATCCATGTTAAAAAAATTTCCGACAACAAATGTTCGATGTGAGCTTGTTGTCGGAAAATCCAACCGTGTGTATGCTCCATCGAACATTTGCTGTCGGAAATTTCCGACAACAAATGTTTGAGAGCTGGTTCTCAATTTTTCCAAACAACAAAAGTTCTTGTTGGAAATTCCGATCGTCTGTAGCCAATATGAGTGAGTGAAAAACGTATATAGCGCTACACATGCAAACTGAATCGCCTCTGGGCGCTTGTTTGACCATTTCTCCTTTGAGCTCCTATGCATGCTCGGAATCAATTAGACACATGCTCGGAATCATTGAACTTAAAGCGGGGGTTCACCCTTAGAGGGCACTTTTCCCCCTTAGATTCCTGCTCGTTATTACTAGGGGAATCGGCTATTTATTTAAAAATAGGTGCAGTACTTACCCGTTTACGAGACGCATCCTCTCCGTCGCTTCCGGGTATGGGCTTCGGGAATGGGCGTTCCTTCTTGATTGACAGGTTTCCGAGAGGCTTCCGACGGTCGCATCCATCGCGTCACGATTTTCCGAAAGAAGCCGAACGTCGGTGCGCAGGCGCAGTATAGAGCCGCACCGACGTTCGGCTTCTTTCGGCTACGAGTGACGCGATGGATGCGACCGTCGGAAGCCTCTCGGAAGAATGTCAATCAAGAAGGAACGCCCGCTCCCGAAGACCATACCCGGAAGCGACGGAAGAAGATGCAGCTCGAAAACGGGTAAGTACTGCACCGATTTTAATACAAATAGCCGATTCCCCTAGACCGAACGAGCAGGAATCTAGGGGAAGAAAAAAAAAATTTTTAGAAATGGGTGAACTCCCGCTTTAATTTTTCTCGGCTCGTCTAAGTGTTGTGCGTGACCGCGTTCTTGACGTTTTGGAATTTCCAAAAACATTTGCGTGACCGTGTGTATGCCAGACAAGTTTGAGCGAACAATCCGTCGGAAAAAAATCCACGGTTTTGATGTCCGATCGTGTGCATTACATTTATCTCAGTAGTACTAAGCCGTTCCTCCCTGTCCCTTTAAACGTTAGATGATTTACCTTCCCTGCTGAGCTTCAAAATTTAGTAACGCTCATTACGAAGACCGAAAATATCCAAGCTCTATAGTAATTCTTTGGCTAACCACAAAAATCTGCCATCTGCAATTTAATAAAAAAAGGGGAAAAAAAGTTTTCTCGATTAAACGCGAAGAAAAGACCTGATGTGATCAATCTCTCTGTGCGATACGTCTGCGCGGCAGGGGACGTGGATAAATGACCTCCTTCTTTTTTTGATACAAGATCTGCAAGCAATGCTCAGAGATTAGTTGGAGATTGGGAACGGAAGGTGGAGGGAGGGAGGGGGGGGGTGTTATGTTACCATGGAAACTTTAACTTCAATGTATGCCTGGAAACAGGTGAGACGGTGGTGTTTGCTGAAGTAATGCCTGAGGTATTGAAATGCCTTCTGGATCCCTTCCAGTTTAAATCCCCAAACACCAAACCGCACAGCTTGCTGGGAGCATCAACCTTATGGATGGCTGAATGTCCCACTTATTTCATAGCAAAGCAAAGATTTGAGGTGATAAAGGTGATCTCCTCTAGCATCTCAGGAGGAGTGCATGGACGCCAGATGTTTTCATATCAGCAGACTTTCATTAAACTAGTAACTGCTAGAAAGTCATGGAAAAAAATCCAGCTAACCATAGACTTGTGGTCATTCCATCATGAACAATCAAATCCTTGAATGACCAGCCAACATGCACATCCACTGACTGGTCCACGTCAGACAAACTCTTCATGTTTTCTAATCAATATACCTGAGATCAATTAGCCAGATTCACGTAGATGGCCGCAACTTTAAGGCGGCGTAGCTTAAGGCATTTAAGCTACGCCACCGTAAGTTAGCGAGGCAAGTACATGATTCACAATGTACTTGCCTGCTAAGTTGCGGCGGCGTAGCCTAAAGCGGGCGGGCGTAATGGCGCCTAATTCAAATTTAGCTAAGGGGGCGTGTTTTATGTTAATGGAGCTTGACCTGACGTTTTTGAAGTTTTTTTTAACTGCGCATGCGCCGTGCGCCTACATTTCCCAGTGTGCATTGCGGCTACGTCCGCCGCACGGGCCTATTGATTTAGACGTGGACGTAAATGACGTAAATCCCTATTCACGGACGACTTACACAAACGACGTAAAATTTTCAAATTTCGACACGGGAACGGTGGCCATACTTAACATTACTATTCCATCTATTTGATGCAATAACTTTAGGCGGCCTATCTCTTAAGTAAACGGCGTAAATGTACTGCGGCGGCCAGGCGTACGTTCGTGAATAGGCGTATCTACTGATTTGCATATTCTACGCCGACCGCAATGGAAGCGCCACCTAGCGGCCAGCAGAAATATTGCAACCTAAGATAGGACGGCGCAAGCCGTCGTATCTTAGATATAATAATAAATTAAAAAATAAATAAATAATAAAAAATAAAAAAAAAACTGCGCTAGTTCAAAAACGAAGTGTCTAGCTGCTACAAACAAACAAACAAAGCCAGCAAAAATAGTAAACAAAAAATGTAGCGCTAAAAACCAAAAACTCCAGAATATGTGGTACCATGTGAGGTGACAAGATTCGTATAAGAGTGCATATACATGAACCACTAACATATATATATATATATATATATATAAGTAGCTCAAACAGTGCTTGATGCAAAGAAAAAAGTCTATATCTCAAAGTAGAAAAGACATCAATTGAGTGATAGGTGCAGGGAAAACAGATGAGCTGCTATCCGTTGATTGGGATACAACAGGTGTACAAGTTGTCTGTAGCACTCTATGAGGATCACAATCACATCAAGGTAGGTAGTGGATGAAATACGCTTACCGGATGGGTTGGACTCTACTACTATACAGCAAAGAGTCAGCCAGACATAGTGGTCTTTGGAAACCGGGACCACTCAAACCGGAATGGGACCATAAGCGAGACTGGAACTCCAAATTGACATGGACGGCAGGAACCAGCAGAGCTTGAATGGTGTGTTGGATCAATACCACAAGCTTTGAATACAATCCTTAGACCATCAGTCAGGAGATGCAGGGCAGGATGTTGCCAAAGCTCTCAGGAAACCATGGAGTGGATGATATGAAATGGAAAAAGGAACTCCAATAGTGCAGGTCAATTAAAACCAAAAAGGTTTATTTGTAAAAGTCATAGGTAAAATATGACAAGGATAAAAAGTGATCACGTACAAAAAATGGCAATGTGGGGTGCTCAATAGCATAATGCTCTATGGACATTACCCATGAGTAAGTCACGTGGCAAGTGACGCAATGCGTGGGGGAGGAGTCTGCTGTACGAGATCTGTCGGAAGTTCCCGAGTGAGGACCTCTACACTTTTCGTTACTGAGTGACTTGTTTCAAAGACGGGGAGAGCGTGAGTGGATCGGCGCATAGCATTGGCAGCGGTATTGTCGTGTCTGGCTGTATTACACTATTGTGTTTTCCCCTTTTCTTACATGTCCCACACCTGCTGTGGTGTATTGAGGAGGGGGGCTGAAGCCTGTTTTTTGCACCATCACTAATGACCAAGGCTGTGTTGTTGGAGCTACTGAAGTGATTTGAAGCTGAGTATAAGGCACCTGTTTCACAGAGCTGTTGTATCCAGTGACACTCTCACGCTGCTGCTAATCAACATCCTGCTCTTCCAGGTAGCAGTGGCACATGCGCGGCGGCTCGCCGATCAGCGGGTATCGCGGACTCGATGTCTGCCGGCACCTGCCAGCCATTCGATACAGAGGCAGATTATGTAAACAGGCGATTGCTGTTCTGTCAGTAGGGAAGGCATGGATCCTGTGTTCCTGAAAAGCATGGATAAGGATCCATGTCTTCCCCCAGTAAAAGCGCCTCCCACACTGTACAGAAACACTGGCTAGGCACGCCATTAACCCTTTGATCGCCCCAATGTTAACCCCTTCCCAGCCAGTGTCATTAGTACAGTGACAGTGCATATTTTTAGCACTGATCAGTGTATTAGTGTCACTGGTTCCCAAAAAAGTGTCAGTGTCCAATTTGTCTGCCGCATTATCACAGTCCCGTCATTACTAATAAAAATAAATAAATAAATAAAAATCCTGTAAATATATTCCATAGGAAGAGAAGAGAGTGGGGCTGCCAGCATTGGATGGCGAGAAGCAAGGTACGTTTTTAGGGATAGGGAAAGGGGTGGAGCAAGTAGTGAGGAGTCGATTAGCTAAATGCATAAACTGCATTCACAGGCAAAACTTTTTTTTTAACTTTAGAACATCATCCATACTTGATTATTCTGAATTGACTAAAGATAAATTTTCTTGCTAACGATTTTCATATGCTAAATATAACACATTTCTCAATAGAAGCACCTTCATAAAAAAAAATCTGAATTCTGAGGCTACAATTATTTTTGTATGGGGTCTCTTCTCTGCCCACTGAAACATTCTGAACTGTCTCTGAACCCTGAGACTAAATCACACCACCCCATCCACTCACATGGCATGAAATTGTATTGTAACAGCTGCAGTATGCCAATTACTCTACTCTTTCAGTTGCTTATTGAGGCATTTCACTCTCTGCCTACTGCCTGTTTATTGATTTCAGATAGTGTGCAGTATGTACAATATATATATATAATGTGGATTACAAGAAACCCATTTTTTTTTTTTTAATTAACAACATGCCTATACTAAGCTGCTCTATGCAATAATTTTGCACAGAGCAGTCCCAAGCCTCTTCTTCTGGGGTCCCCTGCCGGCGCTCCAGGCCCCTCCTCTTTATTGGATGCCCCCACAGAAAGCCGTTTTCCCTGGGGGCACCTGTGTGTGCCTGCTCCCGAGACTCGCCCCCCCCCCCCCCGCACCAATGTCACAGCTTTTAATTGACAGCAGCGGGAGCCAATGGCTCCCGCTGCTATCAATCTGTACAATGAGGAGAGCGACAGCGGCTGGAGCCGCTGCACTCGTGCACGTTGCTGGATGCAATCGGGACTGGTAAGAAAAAGTGGGAGTCTGAGGGAGGGGGGGGGGGGGTGCAGGACAGGAGTTTTTTCACCTTAATGCATAGAATGCATTAAGGTGAAAAACAAACTAAAGTGTTACTAAACCCACAACAGTAAAATCAGTCTGTATATGCAGTAAAGCATGCTTGATATACTCACTGTGGAAGGGGTTAATTCTGCACGTAAAAAGGCTGTTTAATCCCATCTTCTCTGATCCTCCTCTTCTTCCACAGCCCCCAAATCATCTCCTGATAGAACAGAGCCTTGAGGGCACGCTGCACATGCTCAGTTTGGTGTGTATTGCTAGAGAGATTTTTTTTTTTTTTGAAGGATGCATGTGATCGCCACAGGGCCAACCAGCACTGTCCAGACAGAGGGTCAGGGGTCCTGCAGCCTCATAGGACAGTCAGAGTAGAATGAAAACTCCTCCTACAAGCTTTAACCACACACTGATAGAAGTCACAGACTGCTATATACTGCTGATGAGAAAAGGCACTTAGCAGTTTATATTTACTAAAATAATTGTATTTCCATGTTCTGTGTACTGTGGGAGACCAGATATAGTGAATTCAGGGTCCTGGGTTTAGTAACACTTTAAAGTGGGAGTTCACCCGAAAAAACATTTTTAACATTAGATTCATGCTCATTTTGTCAAGGGGAATCGGCTAGTTTTTTTAAAAACGAAGCAGTACTTACCGTTTTAGAGAGCGATCTTCTCCTCCGCTTCCGGGTATGGTCTTCGGGACTGGGCGTTCCTATTTGATTGACAGTCTTCCGAAAGGCTTCCGACGGTCGCATCTATCACGTCACGAGTAGCCGAAAGAAGCCAAACATCGGTGCGGCTCTAAACGGCGCCTTGCGCACCGACGTTCGGCTACTTTCGGAAAATCGTGACGCGATAGATGCGACCATCGGAAGCCTGTCAATCAAATAGGAACGCCCAGTCCCGCAGCCCATACCCGGAAGCGGCGATTCCCCTAGACAAAATGAGCAGGAATCTAATGTTAAAAATTTACATTTCCGGGTGAACCTCCACTTTAAGGCTTTAGCAACCACTTTAGAAAACTGTAGCTGCTGATTTTCAATAAGGAGACTTACCTGTCTTAGGCGCCCCTGATGTCGGCACCCCGAGGCCAGTTGCTTGATCCTGGCAGCTCCCGGCACCGCCATCCTCACTGAGGGAAACAGGCAGTGGAGCCTTTGCTGCTTCACTGCCCGTCTTCTACTGCGCATGCGCGAGTCTCGCGGCGCTTTGTGAATGGGCCGCTGCTTTCTAGGATACACACAGTTCCCAGAAGGCAGCGCACCCCATTCCTCAGAAGACAACGTGGGGAGGACGAGGAAGACGACCTGCCGCGGTATGGGAAGAGGCAGATTAGGAAGATCTGCATAGCAACCGCCATTTCTGGTAAGTAAAAAAAGAAAAAAAAATTCTAGGATTTTGGTGTATTTTTTTTTTTTTTAAGGTGGACCCCCACTTTAAGTTAACAACACCCAAAATCGTTTTTCAAAATGCAGTTCGATTTGCAGAATCAGATTGCACCCACGCGATCCGATTCTGGTGTGGACAAAAAAGGGTCCTGCACAAGTTTGGTGCAAATGTGGTGCGATTTGAGCCATACTAATGGCTCAAACGGCACCCCAGAGACACCACATGTAATTCACACAGGAATGTGCTGCGATTCCTATGCAGATTACATGCAGTGTCCTGCACCGCATCAGTTTCTGTACTGTCTCCCTTAGCTTTGTAATGTGTTGGCACCAGTGGCGGTTCGTCCATAGAGGGCGCTGGAGCGCCGCCCCCTCTGGCTCTCACCGCCACTGAGTCTAATAACATAGATTCATGCATTGCACGAATCTATGTTATTATCGCCGCTGCCGCTGTTCTATTCAGATGGTCGGCGCTCATGTCCGGCCATCTGAATAATGGCAACGGCTCTGATAGGCTTTTGCGAGTACAGCCCTCGGGTCCCGGAAGCTTATACAAGGAACGCACTAGGGATGCTCTCCTTGTATAAGACTGACAGGCGTCTCAGCCAATCAGGTTCACCGGTTCTGGTAACCTGATTGGCTGAAGCGTCATCGAGGGCGGGAGAAGACATCGAGAGGACGGTGGAAGCAGGATAGCTGACCCCAAAAAGGTAAGTGCCGGGCTGAAATGGGGAGGGGGCATTTTACAGGGCACAGTGGCAGCATTTAACAGGGCACAGTGGCTACAATTGATGGGCACAGTGGCGAGTACAATTGATGGGCACAGTGGCGAGTACAATTGATGGGCACAGTGGTGACAACAATTGATGGGCACAGTGGTGACAATAATTGATGGGCACAATGGTGACAACAATTGATGGGCACAGTGGTAACGTTTGATGGCATGGCACAGTGGCTGTGTTTGGCATGGCACAGTGGTGACAACAATTGATGGGCACAGTGGTGACAATTGATAGCACAGTGGCTGCGTGTAATGGCATGGCACAGTGGTGACAGTTGATTGGCACAGTGGCTGCGTTTGATGGCATGGCACAGTGGTGACAATTGATGGCACAGTGGCGACAATTGATGGCATGGCACAGTGGCTGCGTTTGATGGGCACAGTGGCTGCAATTGATGGGCACGGTAGCTGTGTATGTTGGGCACAGTGGCTGCCTTTGATGGGCACAGTGGCTGCAATTGATGGACACAGTAGCTGTGTATGTTGGGCACAGTGGCTGCCTTTGATGGGCACAGTGGCTGCAATTGATGGACACAGTAGCTGTGTATGGCTGTGGTGCTCCAAATTGAGGCTGCAATTGTTTTTTTGTTTGTTTGCGCCCCCCCAAAAAATTTGGAGCACCAGCCGCCACTGGTTGGCACTATATACATCCTGAATAATAAAAACAAATAAGATAGATAGATAGATAGATAGATAGATAGATAGATAGATAGATAGATAGATAGATAGATAGATCGATAGATTCCGGATACTTTCTGAAGATCAGAATGGTCCGCAGACTAATCATCTTTATAAAAGTTTTTGGTGGCGTCTCGGTAGCCGCCGTGGTAGCTGGCCCCCCTCACTCCCACCCCTTGTAGCCTGAGCAGCAGCTGAACACAATCAGACTTCTGTTCCGCACATTCACAGCCGTATCCTTTGTGTCTGACTTCTGGCTGCAATTTATTCGATTTCAATTTTAACCTCCCATGCTCCTCCTTTATTGGCTGTGCCCACCCTTCCTTCCTCCATTACCTGTTTCCTGTCTGTTCTGGCAGCCCATGTGCTTGTCTCTCTCCTCCCTGCAAGGTTTTCTGGGGTCATGTGTTCCCACCCTGCATTCTGGACAAGCAGCCGGGAATGTGGGCTGGAGGACAAGGAGAGGCTTATATTGGCCGTTCCCTGCCAGGCAACGCTGTGTGTAGCTCTCTCTGTTTCAACTGAGGCTAAAAAACAGATTAAAATGATCTTCAGTGGCACTGTGCTTTAGGAAAGTGAAACCTTATGTTCATGACATGGGAAGGAGGGAGCTACAAATGTGGAGATTGGATCTTAAAGGAGAACTTCAGAGAGGGATACAAAATACAGTAACAAAAAGAAGAGCTGCTTTTGTTGATTTTATTTTTGAATGTTCTATTGCACAGAAAAACTAGTGATCCAAAGTGCCAAAGTGAGTTCCCCCATTGAAGTCAATGGAAACGAAAATAATTTGTTCCGCATTGACTTCAATGGCATGCAATACCGCATGCTGCCAAAGGCGGGGGGGTGCCAGAGAGCCTCGGAAACGGCCGAAGAGGCCCGAGGACATCTCAGCAAACCTCGGAAACACTTTGTTCCCGAGATTTGCAGAGGTCAGCCAAGCTGTCCTCTGGCCTTTCTGTGCATTTCCGAACGGCGCCGATCGGCTCCGGCGCACCCCCACCTCAGGCCAAACGCGGTACTGCACACTGCTTTGGCCTGAATCGTGCTCGTGTTGTAAGACAACACTCGCAAACCGAGTTACGATTTTTAAAAATACAGTGCTCGTATTGCGAAACGCTCGTTAACCGCGTTACTCGCAATCCGAGGTTTCACTGTATAAGCAGATTGTGATTGGGCTTTAACTGCTTGGCCTCGAAGATTTTCCCCCCTTCAGGGCTGGACTGGGACACAAATTTGGCCCTGGACTTCATCCAGACCGGCTAATCTTGCAAACACACACAAAAACAGTATATAAATTATAGACAATTTTTCGCGGTGCACCCGCCCAGAATCGGCCCTGGAAAAAAGGGACAAACTTGGTCCAGGGACAGTGTCCTCCGTTCGGGGACAGTCCCTGGAAACCAGGGACGTCTGGTCACCTTAGGCTAGGGGCCAGCAGGCTAAGGGTCAGCAGGACCCACAGGTCCGCGGCTAGCTTCCAGCGGGACCCACAGCAAGTGGGTCCTGCTGGGAGCTGGCTGCGGATCTGTTGGTCCTGCCGGTCACTGACCTGTGGATTCTGCTGGGAGCTCCCAGCAGGATCCACAGAGTTAAAGGGGTGGTTCACCCTAAAACTATTTGTTTTTTATTACACTGGTCCCCCACATTACAATACGATTAAGGCTATTATTTTTTTTTTGATGCTGTACATACCTTTGTACAGGATATTCACGGGTTGCGAGTCCCGCGGGAGTGGGCGTTCCTAACATGTCTGTGATTGACGTTTTGACCAAAAACGAGCTCCCCCCGTCGCGTAAGTTTAGATAGATAGATGGGATGTGGGGTCAGCTGGCCCTGGGGGTGTCAGGGTCTCTTACAGCTGGCAGCTTAGCAGGTCCTTGCACGGCCTCCTCCAGTCCGGGGGGGGGGGGATGCACAGAAAGGCCCGACCTCGGCAAATCTCGGGAACAAAGTCTTTCCGAGGTTTGCCGAGATGTCCTCGGGCCTTTTCATTCAGTAGTATAAATGTGTCACTTACTGAGAGTTTACTATGACAAATAACACTGATAGTAGAAGATAGTCAAAATAAGGAACAGTACAGTAACTAATTGCAGTATATAATAAACACTTACATAAGATCAAAACTCTGCCTAGGTTGATTTCTATGGGTATAGATAGAAGAAAGGCAGGGGAATGACCTTCTTTTATGTCAAATCACTCCCTTCCTTCCCTTAACACCACAGGTCCAGAAAAAAAAGGTATAACACTGTATTTAATTCAATTGAAAAAAATGTAATCGTTAGTCTTAAACCCGCCTATAACTTATAATAATTAGAGTTCTGGGTGAAAATAGGGCATTTGTGGCACCAAAAGCGTTATTACCTTGGGGGGGGGGGGGGGGGCATATGTTGTAGTCCCTTGGAAAAAAAAGAAGACCTTGTGTCGTCAGCTAGCTCTTTGGTGGTATACTGGAGATATCCTGACAAGCAGAGTGAAGTAAATTAGGTTGAGATGTCCTGGAAAGCAGGGTGATGTAAAGTGTACTTGTGGTGTCCTGAAGCAGGATGAACAGTAGTGGTAGAGGTAGTGATCAAGGGTAGCACAGGTTTCTACAGGTTTGGGCAAAAGAAAAACAATGTTGTCTGCATGCAGTGTCCCTTTGTGTTAAGATGGTGGGCAAGTGCCCGCTCACCAGTCCTGACTATCTTCTTTGGTGGGGAGTGATGGACTCCACATCAGGCCTCTGTTGAGCCTGGCTCTGGGGATGGCACTCGATCTCGCGTCGCGCTGCGCTGCTACCCAGCAGGATCCAGCTTGGGTGTGACAAGGGTGGCTGTACAGGAGCATCCACTGCCAGTCACTCGGCCACAGCATAATCTAACACTGAGACACTTGTTTGCAGATCAAGGCCGGGGTCCCAAGAGGGCGATCCTGGTCCAGCACAGGCTTTATATACTATATCCTCTCCCAGCAAACTCTGCTCCCACTCCAGCCGGCTGGTACAAGTAGTCAATTACAGTCCAGCATGAGTGTGAAATCTTAGTCCTGGGAATATAGCTCCCAAGATGGTTTGTTTTACCTCCCTGGTGTTATTCACTCTGCTGGCAGGATGTGATGACAGAGTCCAAGCTGAGCACCAGGGGGAAACAGTCATACTGCAGCAAGTGCTGCAGTGTCTTTAAAGCTCAACACCCGACCCACTTGCTCTAGCCTTTTTCACACTCTGTTGGAGCAAAATGCCGGATGCTTTCTGTGTATTAAGGAGCATGTGACCTCCTCCAATACGGCGGCTCTAGGCTTTGTGAGGCCTTAGGCAAAACTTGACATGGGGCCCCACTCACACCCATGATGGGAAAAATTATTCAAGGACAAGAGCCTCTTCCCGACAACCCTGGCTGTGGGGGTCTGTGGGCAGGGGGCTTATTGGAATCTGGAAGCCCCCCTTTAACAAGGCAGCCCCCAGATCCTGCTCTTTAATAACTAAGGGGCGGGACCCATGTCACCTGGTGAACCCGCCCCTTGTGACGATATTGACTGAGGGCATGCTGTGTCATTGACGTCACAAGGGGGGATGTCACCGATATTCACTGGTTGTCAGGGACGCTGGCGGCCTCGCTCCTGAGTCAGGGCTCATAACGCTGCCTGAGCACAGCAGCGTTAAGGTCCCCTGTCCCTCAAAACTGGGGTAATGCATTGGGGAAGTTAGGCAGCTGTGAGGCCCCTGTGAGTGTGAGGCCTTAGGCGATCGCCTAATTTGCCTAATTAAAGAGCCGCCTCTGAAAGTCAGGGTCTCTTTAAATCCCACCCTCCAACCCAATTCCACTAACCTTCCCGCCACTTTTTCACAACTCCACTGGGCTGCAGCAAAATGCCCAATGCTATGGGTATTGGTGAGAATGTGACCTCCTCCGGTGATGCAGTGAGTAGGTCTAGCAGCCAATCGCCAGGTTCAAATACTGTCATGTGAGGAATGGGTGACATCATCAACTCTTGTGTAAGCACAACATCTGAGAAAGAGCTTACACACTGTTAGGAATGCGGTAGCATAAAAAAAAGCAGTGGTGGAAGAGGAGTGTAAGAGCGTGGTGTTAAAGAGACTTTGTCACCTTCCCCTAATGATCAAAATAAGAGAGTGTCATTCATTTTCACCATGAGAATAGAAGATACTTTCTAAAAATTAAAAACATTCAAGCAATGCTTATGACAAGCAATGTGGGGGTTAACTCCCCAGCAATAAGCAGCATCAGTCAGCGACTGATAATAATCCTTTTAATGTGTGTTTGTCATATGTCAGTGTTGGCCAAGTCTTGGAGAAAACACAGCAAGTCCTGCAGGTGCATGATCTATTCTAGACGAAGACAAGAAGATCCCTAACCTATCAATATAGATAGAGGCCCGGGCCCGGATTCAGATAGGAGATACGACGGCGTATCTCCTGATACGCCGTCGTATCTCTGAGTGCGGGTCGTCGTATCTATGCGCCTGATTCAGAGAATCAGTTACGCATAGATTTCCCTAAGATCCGACTGGTGTAAGTGTCTTACACCGTCGTATCTTAGGCTGCATATTCACGCTGGCTGCTAGGTGGCGCCTCTGTATAGTTACGCAAGGAATATGCTAATTGGGTATTTACGGCGATTCAGAAACGTACGTCCCGCCGGCGCATTTTTTTACGTCGTTTACGTTAGGCTTTTTTCAGCGTATAGTTACCCCTGCTATATGAGGCGTAGCTAATGTTAAAGCGGGGGTTCACCCTTAGAGGGCACTTTTTCCCCTTAGCTTCCTGCTCGTTTTCTCTAGGGGAATCGGCTATTTGTATTAAAATATGTGCAGTACTTACCCGTTTTCGAGCTGCATCTTCTTCCGTCGCTTCCGGGTATGGGCTTCGGGAATAGGCGTTCCTTCTTGAGTGACAGTCTTCCGAGAGGCTTCCGACGGTCGCATCCATTGCGTCACGATTTTCCGAAAGAAGCCGAACGTCGGTGCGCAGGCGCAGTATAGAGCCGCACCGACGTTCGGCTTCTTTCGGCTACGAGTGACGCGATGGATGCGACCGTCGGAAGCCTCTCGGAAGACTGTCAATCAAGAAGGAACGCCCGCTCCCGAAGACCCATACCCGGAAGCGACGGAAGAAGATGCAGCTCGAAAACGGGTAAGTACGGCTCATATTTTAATACAAATAGCCGATTCCCCTAGACCGAACGAGCAGGAATCTAGGGGAAGAAAAAAAATTTTTTTAGAAATGGGTGAACTCCCGCTTTAAGTATGGCCGTCGTTCCCGCGCCGAGTTTTGAAAATTTTACGTCGTTTGCGTAAGTCGTTCGCGAATAGGGCTGTACGTCATTTACGTTCACGTCGAATCCAATACGTCCTTGCGGCGTACTTTGGAGCAATGCACACTGGGATATTTTACGGACGGCGCATGCGCCGTTAAAAAAAAAAGTCAAAAACGCGGGGTCAAGTGAAATTTAAATAAAACACGCCCCCAACATCCCCATTTGAATTAGGCGTGCTTACGCCGCCACACATACGTTACGCCGACGTTACTAAGGGCGCAAGTTCTTTCTGAATACATATCGGAGATACGTTACGCCCGCAGAAAGATACGCTCATCTTTCTGAATCCGGGCCTCGGATTCAGAAAGATGAGCGCATCTTTCGACGGCCATACTTAAAGAGGGGGTTCACCCTATAAAAAAAAATTTTTTCTAGCATTAAATTAAGCATAGTAGCGCGAGCTACAGTATGCCTGTATTTATTTTTTTTGCCCCGTACTCACTGTGCAATCCTATAGTGAAGATTCCGACTCCCCGCGGGAAATGGGCGTTCCTATCCAGAGGGAAGATGATTGACGACCGGCTCTGGCGCGTCACGCTTCTCCGGAAATAGCCGAAATAGGACTTGGCTCTTCACGGCGCCTGTGCATAGTCTGTGCGCTAGCGCCGTGAAGAGCCGAGACCTACTCTGGCTATCTTCGGGGAGCGTGACGTGCCATAGCCGGCCGTCAATCATCTTCCCTCTGGATAGGAACGCCCATTCCCCGCGGGGAATCGAAATCTTCACTATAGGATTGCACAGTGAGTACGGGGCAAAAAAAATAAATACAGGCATACTGTAGCTCGCGCTACTATGCTTAATTTAATGCTAAAATGTTGTTATTGTGGGTGAACCACCGCTTTAACATTAGCTATGCCTCATATAGCAGGGGTAACTATACGCCGAAAAAAGCCTAACGTAAACAACGTAAAAAAATGCGCCGGCGGGACGTACATTTCTGAATTTTTCGGATCTTAGGGAAATCTATGCGTAACTGATTCTCTGAATCAGGCGCACAGATACGACGGCCCGCACTCAGAGATACGACGGCGTATCAGGAGATACGCCGTCGTATCTCCTATCTGAATCCGGGCCATTGAGTTTGCAATCAAATATAACCCATGGAGCTCAAGCTAAAGGGGGCTATATGAAGCTTGATATTTCCAGACAATACTGTTATTTATGAACTGCCTGCAATGATCCAGCCAGGTAATGGTTCACATCAGAGGGATAACAAGCACTTCTGTTAGCCAGAAAGCGATTGTTATCACTAACAGAGATTTTTTGAGGATCATGAATAAGTGTGGTTAGTTTCTATGGAGACAAAGAATAGAACCTTCCATCTATCACACACCATATTGTATCATAGTCAGGAAAAAAAACACAACAGGTTACTCTACACCCCACTGTGCCCCCTGCATCTTTCAATATCTCTTTTTCACTACTGTGTACCCCCTCTCCACAACTGCACCTCTGGACCCCTTTACATTACACAGCACCCTGCATCACTGGCCCCCTTTACATTACACAGCGCCCTACATCACTGGACTTCTTTACATTACACAGCACCCCTTTCCCTTGATTGAAACACTATACTATATTGACAGTATGTTTATTTTAGGTCAAAACGACGAACCTTTTGGAATGAGGGTCAAATGGATTTGATTCCAGAAGGGGGACAGGCACTCTAAATAAGGGACAACTAGAGGGGAGCGCTGCAGTCACCGCTTAAATCGGCCCCAGGGCCAGTTCGGCCCTGCTTCTGGCTCTCCCTGGCGATTCCAGGGGGGGCAAACGACCCCCCTTGCCCTATGGAGCGGATGCCCATGCTGATGATCATATGACTGCAATACAGTTTAGCAGCCTAATAGAAAGGATTACTCAAACAATTTTGAACCCCTTCCCGTCACCACCTCCTGGCCATTTAAAAGCTCCAAGATCCTGGGAGGCAGGTGTTTTGTGATTGTCTGTCACATGATTGGAAAGCTTCTGATCACAAGTATTCATTGGGAGCTTTCTGGTTCATGCTGGTGACTGTGCTGGGAGCGTTCAGGGACCCTGCTGTCAGTACAGAGAAGTGTTTACATAGGGTCGCATATATGCAGCCACAAGGCGTTGAAGCCCAACTGCCGAGAGGGGGCGCTTATATGCCACTGCTCAAAATATGGGATGATGCCCTCGAAGCAGCAGATGACGGAGAGTCATGCCTTCTGGTGCTACTGGACCTGAGTGCAGCATTCGACACAGTAGATCACAAAACTCTACTCATTCGTCTCAAAGAAGTAGCCGGAGTTACAGACTCAGATCTACCCTGGTTCGCTTCCTTCTAAACCGCTTCCCTACCGACGCATTGTCAAATGACGTCGGCAGGAACCCTCCCTCGATCCGGGTGGACGTCATATGATGTCCTGTATTCCCGGCGTTCTAGGGCGCGCACGCACGGGCCCGCGGCACTGCGCGTGCCCGGCGGCCGCAATTGCCGCCGGGCACCCGCAATTGTCGGTGATCATGGCAGAAGTGTGGATCTGTGTGTGTAAACACACAGATCCACCTCCTGTTAGCGGTGAGGAGACCAATGTGTGTTCCCAGTACAGAGGAACACACATCGGTCTCCTCCCCTTGTGAGTCCCCTCCCCCCTACAGTTAGAACACACTATAGGGAACATTTTAACCCCTTCAGCGCCCCCTAGTGGTTAACCCCTTCCCTGACAGTCACATTTACACAGTAATCAGTGCATAATTATAGCACTAATCACTGTATAAATGTGAATGGTCCCAAAAACGTGTCAAAAGTGTCCGATGTGTTCGCCGCAATGTCACGGTCACAATAAAAAAATCGCAGATCTCCGCCATTGTTGTGGGGAAAAAAACGCGCTAATGTGAACAAAATTAAATTACATTAAACTGAACATTCAATAAGAGGCTGCAGCTGGCGTGCGATACACAAAATGACATACAAAATAGAAGCAACGCCGCGCCATAAACAGTGAGCTATAGTGATTGCCAGAAGTGTGTATGTGTCAAGTCCATATAAAGGGTTAACAAACACAGGACACCCTTGAATCAAAAACCAGTCCATATAGTGAGGTTAATACCCCGCTGTTAACACAGGTCTCAAAGTAGAAGATTTCTTCAAACAGTTTCTCAGATAAACTTCACACCACCAAAGTGACTGGTTATATATAAAATTAGTGAACCCTTCACCGATAATGAGAGGCCGCTTACCAGAGGGCAAGCACAAATGAGCAGATGGCTATAGCCAAGCCGCGGCCTTTGGTATTCACAGGATCACTCAGGGACAGAAATCAGGAACCACTCATAAGGTATCACCATCCAATACATCCGGAAAGAGAGTAAGGAAAGAATGCACCATAGCGTAACTCCGTATCAAAAGGGCGCTTTAATAAAACATAAAATGTACTTACAAACATAGAAGTAAAAACAGCGTTTTTAAAATTTTAACGTAGCCGGCCGGCATACAAGGAACCCTCCTCCTCTGCGTGGTGACGTCACTGCGCGTCCTCCCAGACGCGTTTCGTCATCAACAGGATCATTTAGGAATATTGGTTGGTAATTGTAAAACACAGCATCCTGGGGTTTGAAGGCCCATGGATACCCTATTAGGGAGAGCCAGTGAGCAGGGATCTGTAGATACCTACTATTTCTGTGATGTGTCGCTGTAGATTTGTTTTTTTCTTCCCAATGATTTGTTCATTTTTTTTTTCTGGTTAATGGGCCCTGTTTGTTTTTGGGCCCATGGGCAGCCACATGATCTTACAGTTACACCTTTGAAGCTGCCCTTGTGTACTTGCTTCTGAGAAACCTGTTAGAAAATTGTTCCAAGAATTTACCATTGACTATTTTTAGGAAGCTGCGGAAGTGTCACGCAGTGGACTCTATACATGATCAACTATCAGCTTAGTGCATGTTCAGTAGCTTTATCATTTTAAATATGGTTAAAGACCCGTAAATGTTTAATAATGCATATCGCTAATGTGTAACAGATGGAGCCCAACGTCACTGCGTGGGAGGGTGGACCTTTCACCTTTCCATAGTGAACACAATGTTTTCAAGAAAAGCATCTTGGACTTTAAATGGGGACAGTGGAGCATCATGGGTAAGGTAGTCCAGCTGGAGCTGGCACAAGGGACAACTTTTACTTTGGTAGCCTGTACTTTTCATGTCATAATTAAATTTGTTGCCACGCTCTACAAGTCCCCATAATTGTGATCATGGATATCAAAGAAATTCCAGGTTCTGAACTTCCCCTATATGACAAGACAGGGGTGGCATTATATCCTTAAATGTGCATCCTCTTTGCACAGCCTTTATCATTCACAGCCCAATCTTTCCCTATACGGTCTTATAGAAGAGAAAAAATGGAAAAAAAGTTAGGTTATACCGCGCTAGAGTTAAAACATACATATACAGCTGCAACATAAACCATCAGATATCTCTATAGGGCAAAAAAAATTATGTAAATATAAGTTGCACTCATATAACATGAAAATTCACAAGTAATAAGTGAAAAAAAAATTCCGAAAACACACAATTATGTCCACATATTAAGAGGAAGAGACAATAATACGAAAAATGATAAGTCCAATGAGGTAATAGAATCCAGATTCCTTCCACTTTCACCAAGAAAGAGAAGAGGAGAGGGGGAAGTTCTCAAATCGAAAGAATCCCACTCGATATGAGGGAACCCTCACCCGAACTGGTGGACCCCCTAAATAAAGAGCAAGGTCATATACGCCAGCAGATTTAGTCCTCTGCAGGGTCTAATAGTCCTCTGTATCCCTGGAATCCTGATACAGCCAGAAATCCTCCACGGTATCCCAATTGGAAAAAAATAAGAATCTCTTCCAGTCGTTACATAGTTAGTCAGGTTGAAAAAAGACACAAGTCCATCCAGTTCAACCAACAAAAAAAATAAACAAACAAAATAAAACACAGTACAATCCCATACACCCAACTCCATACCCACAGTTGATCCAGAGGAAGGCAAAAAAAAACAGCAGAGCATGATCCAATTTGCTACAGCAGGGGAAAAAATTCCTTCCTGATCCCCCTGATTACCTACAAATCTTAGTACTCGTTGACGTCATTTGTGCTTGAATTCGTCCATTAGTACTTTCACAATACAGTTTGGTCCCATTTAGCGCTGTGTCATCTCCGTCTCCTTGAAGTGGCTCCACCTCTCCTCCATGTGTTCAGCTTTGGCAGAGGGCTAAATCTGCTGGCATATATGACCTTGCTCTTTAGGGGGTCCACCAGTTCGGTTAAGGGTTTCAACGTATCGAGTGGGATTCTTTCTATTTGAGATCCCGCCCTTCCTCATCTTCTCTTTCTTGGTGAGGGTGGAAGGAATCTGGATTCTATTACCTCATTAGACTTATCATTTTTCGTATCATTGTCTCTTCTTCTTCTTGATATGTGGACATAATTGTGTGTTTTGCCCCCCAAAAAAATTCACAGTTTCTTTTCACTTATTACTTGTGATTTTTCACGTTATATGAGCGCATACATAACATAGTATAATAGAAGGACTGTGTTCATGGAGGTGCAGGTGTGAAGGAAAGGTTGTACATAACAACGTGGCTACCAAGGTGCTACAATTACAATCATAGACCCTCTGAGAGGCGTGCTAAATCTTTGTTTTATAGAAATTGAGATAAAACTGTATAAAACCTCAGTCCTGAATTTTTATGTCCAATCAAATTTCAGGTTACTGTAATCAGCTGATAAATTTGCAATTAAATTGTTTGCTACAGGGTTCCTCACTTTGCACATAGTAGTGGCCCAGATTCAGGTACATTTGCGTTCTATTTGCGGAGGCGCAGGGCAACGATTTTGCCCTGCGC
Source organism: Rana temporaria (assembly GCF_905171775.1). NCBI lineage: Eukaryota > Metazoa > Chordata > Amphibia > Anura > Ranidae > Rana > Rana temporaria. The sequence continues at coordinate 158,269,473 of NC_053495.1, read as the reverse complement.
CCCCGCAAATATTTTGCGCTGCCCTCGATTCACGGAGCAGTAGCTCCGTAAATTGCGAGGGCGCGCCGGCAAAATTGCCCGGCGTAAGCGCGCGCAATGTAAATGATCCCGCCGAGGGCGGGAATCATTTAAATTAGGTGCGCTCCCGCGCGAGCGTAGAGCGCATGCTCCGTTGGGAAACGTTCCCGACGTGCATTGCGGCAAATGACGTCGCAAGGACGTCATTTGCTTCAAAGTGAACGTGAATGGCGTCCAGCGCCATTCACGAATCACTTACGCAAACGACGTAGATTTCAAATTTCGCGACGCGGGAACGACGGGTATCCTTAGCATTGGCTGCGCCTGCTATTAGCAGGAGCAGCCTTACGCTAAGCACGCCGTACGGAAACGACGTAACTTGCATACGCAGGGCCCGCGCAACAATTGTGAATCGGTGTTAGTATGCAATTTGCATACTATACGCTGATCACAATGGGAGCGCCCCCTAGCGGTCAACGCAAGAATGCAGCCTAAAATCAGCCTGGCATAAGAGCCTTATGCCACGCAGATTTTAGGCTGCAGTCGGCGTTACGATGTTCCTGAATCAGGAGCATTCGTAACGCCGGAGCAAGTAAGCAAGTGCGCTGCGTAACCTATGGTTACGCAGGCGCAATTGCTTACTGAATCTGGGCCACTGATGTTATCTTAACCTTTGCCTATTAAATAAACCCATATATGCTGATAGGAAGAATGGAGGGTGACAGCAATCAGCGTACTGGAGTAGCATGGAGCATTGACACGTGAAATACTAATGTGCATGACTCACCGTATGGTTATTATATGCTTAAAACAGCCACTGGAAGAGATCTTACTAGAGAGTATCCTATCCAGTCCTATCCTATCCTAATTATAGTTTAAAGCAAAAATCCAACTTCCTGTGTGAGCTTGTGGAGAATTTTTGTACATATAGGGATTTTGCATCAAGAAGCATGTGCCAAACCCCACCTCTTATCTCTCTGGGTGCAGTTTTTGAGACCTCTCAGGCCTCGTACACACGACAGAGATTCTCGGCAGAATTCACCGAGAAACTCAGTCAAAACCCGGATTCTGCCGAGAATCTCTGTCGTCTGTACAGTTTTGGCTCGATGGAGCCGCCGAGGAACTCGACGAGAAAATAGAGAACATGTTCTCTATTTTCTCGTTGTCCTCGTTCTTCTATGGGAGAAGCCGGCCCGCCGAGCTCCTCGGCGGCTTCATCCCAAAACTCGACGAGGAACTCGACGTGCCAAGCACGTCGAGTTCCTCTGTCGTGTGTACGGGGCCTGACCCTTATCTTCTATGCAGAGCTTCCCAGGCCACTAGGCCTCTATGTAAAGCCCAGTACACAAATGTGGGGATTCTTCGACCCAAAAAAACAGCCAACATTTGACCCGTGTGTATGTCAGCCAGCCTTACAGAAGCCAATCATTTGGCCAGCTTCTGTCGGACGTGCATGCTGGAAAACCAACTCCTGATCAGTGCTCTCAGCCAATGGCTGAGATTTCTTACCAGAGCGTTCTGGCGGGGGGCCTTCCCCCTGTCAGAACACAACAGCTTAGCGGGGGAGATCGCTGTGCTAACGTCAGATCATTAGTACAGCAGCTCCAAGACCGGAGCTGACAGTTTTTTTTTTCATTCAACCCGCTGGGTTGAATGAAAAGAAACTATTAGGCCCAGATTCACGTAGGAGATACGACGGCGTATCTCCAGATACGCCGTCGTATATCTGAGTCTGAGGCGTCGTATCTTGGCGCCTGATTCAAAGAATCAGATACGCCAGAATTTGTATAAGATACGACCAGCGTAAGTCTCCTACGCCGTTGTATCTTAACTGCATATTTCTGCTGGCCGCTAGGGGCGTGTACGCTGATTTACGCCTAGAAATATGTAAATCAGCTAGATACGTCTATTCACGAATGTACGCCCGGCCGTCGCAGTACAGATACGCTGTTTACGTAAGGCTTTTTCTGGCGTAAAGTTACCCCTGCTCTATGAGGCTTAGATGAGGCGTACCAATGTTAGGTATGGACGTCGGAACAGCGTAGAATTTTTCACGTTTTACGTCGTTTGCGTAAGTCGTTCGCGAATAGGGCTGGGCGTTATTTACGCTCACGTCGAAAGCATTGGCTTATTGCGGGATAATTTGGAGCATGCGCACTGGGATACTTTCACAGACGGCGCATGCGCCGTTCATAAAAAGCGTCATTTACGTGGGGTCACAATAAATTTACATAACACACGCCCACATCTTCCACATTTGAATTAGGCGGGCTTACGCCGGCCTATTTGCGCTACGCCGACGCAACTTTGCTTTGTGAATACTGCACTTGCCTGTCAAAGTTGCGGAGGCGTAACGTAAATAGGATACGCTACGCCCGCACAAAGATGCGCTCTCCTACGTGAATCTGGCTCTTAGTGTGTACCAGGCTTAAAGCGGAGTTCCAGCCTGGGGATTTATTTTTTTGAAAGCCAACAGCTACAAATATTGTAGCTGCTGACTTTTAATATAAGGACACTTACCTGTCCCGAGAGCCTGCGATGTCGGCACCCTAAGCCGTCCATCGGCTTTGGGTGCAGGCGCCGGCTTTGATGGTTTTTAAGATGTTTTACAAATACATATCTGAAAAGTGTGACATGCATTTGTATTGAGCCCCCTTTACTCTGATACCCCTAACTAAAATCTAGTGGAACCAATTGCCTTCAGAAGTCACCTAATTAGTAAATAGAGTCCACCTGTGTGTAATTTAATCTCAGAATAATTACAGCTGTTCTGTGAAGCCCTCATAGGTTTGTTAGAGAACCATAGTAAATAAAAAGAATCATGAATGCCAAGGAACACACCAGACAGGTCAGGGATAAAGCTGTGTAGAAGTTTAAGGCAGGGTTAGGTTATAAAAAAATATCCCAAGCTTTGAACATCTCACAGAGCACTGTTCAATCCATCATCCGAAAATGGAAAGAGTATGGCACAACTGCAAACCTACCAAGACTTGGCTGTTCACCGAACAGGCCGGGCAAGGAGAGCATTAATGAGAGAAGCAGCCAAGAGGCCCATGGTAATTCGGGAGGAGCTGCAGACATCCACTGCACATCACCCTGAACACACCATCCCCACTGTGAAACATGGTGGTGGCAGCATCATGTTGTGGGGATGCTTTTCTTCAGCAGGGACGGGGGAACCTGGTCACAGTTGAATGGAAGATAGATGGAGCCAAATACAGGGCAATCTTAGAATACAACCTGTTATGCCGCGTACACACGATCGGTTCGTCTGATGAAAACGGTCTGATGGACCGTTTTCATCGGACGAACCGATCGTGTGTGGGCCCCATCGTTTTTTTTCCCATCCGTAAAAAAATTTAGAACCTGTTTTAAAATTATCTGATGGTTAAAAAACCAATAGAAAAAAACGATCGTCTGTTGGGAAATCCATCTGTCAAAAATCCATGCATGCTCAGAATCAAGTTGACGCATGCTCGGAAGCGATGACGGCATCCGAAGCCGAGCAAACGTTTGGGTCTCTGCTGCCCCGCCGCCATCTTCGGTGAGGGAATCAGGAAGTGAAGCCCTGCGGCTTCACCGCCCGATTCCCTACTGCGCATGCGCGAGCCGTGTGGCGCAACGTGAATAGATGATGTCTCCTGGGACACACACAAGGTCCCAGAAGACACCGCTCCCCCATTCCACAGAAGGCAGCCGAGGAGCAAAAGAAAGAAGATGGACCGCGGATCAGGAAGTGGCAGATTAGGACGATCTGCCTAGCAACAGGCACTTCAGGTATGTATAAAAAAAAAAATTTGCAGCATTTTAGAATTTTTTTTTTTTTTCTTGGTGGAGCTCCGCTTTAAGGGTGACTCCAGAGCAACATAATTCTGCCTCCTGACACATTGTTTAACTCTGTCTGACCTTTATGTTCTGTCTAACCTGAAAGCACTTATACATTTTCACTGCCAGATCTGAATCTGCTGAGGATACAGGAATTTAATATAAAGAATTATTAAAGGTAATCAGTTTAACATTTTGCTAGGAAGTGTTCATGAATTACATATGAGGGTAAGGATTTGCATGGTTTTACACAGAGCTTTTTTTCTCAGAAAATAGGTGCAGGAACTCAACCACGACACCGTTCATATTTCACAAACAGTAGAAGGGTCTTAAAGGGGCATTAAATACCAGGATTGCATTACATACAGAGTGCAGAGTTCAGGGGGTTACACACAGAGTGCAGAGCTGTCACTTGTAAACACAGAAACCAGACTTCTGTGTTTACAAGTAATTGTGGTGAGCAGGTACCAAAGGGTCTGAGCCAGAGGTGGTGGAACTCAGTTCCCCCAAGTTCCCCCTGAAAAAAAGCCCTGGTTTTACACAAAAAAGCCAATTTAGGGTATATCATGCAGTGGCAGAGCAGCACCTTTTGATGTTGTAGAAACTCTTTATCAAACCACAGGGCACCAGGAAGTTTCCCCTCCTTGAATTTCATTGGCAACCACAGGAGATGTCTTATAGGAGGATCTGTGCTATGTTTATGATAATTGCATTTCTGTGGTCTCTATATTTCCAGATGTTACAGACTTCTCTGCCAGGAAAGGAGATGTTGAAGTGTGCATTACATACATTGGAAAACATATGCATTTCATTTACAGCCTAAATAGCTTTCCTGCAGTCAGTACAATGTAATGTTGATTTCGTCTAGTAGTCTGTCTCGAGTGGATGAAAGTGACCCCCCATGTTGTATGATTTTTGTAATGGTCATGGCAGATCAAGTTTCCATATGTGCTACTCTATTTGCCGCCTAGCTAATTAAATTGTAGCTTCAGGTAGAACCCTTAATGGCATTCAGTAAACATTGCAAACATCGGCCCTTTGCTTGCCTTTATCCGGCCCTTGGGCCACTTTTCCTTCCACTGATACAAGACACTGGGCCAGATTCAGGTAGATCCGTGCAATATTTGCGTGGGCAAAGGGCAACGAGTTTTGCTCTGCGCCCACGCAAATATTTTGAAATGCCCGCGATTCACGGAGCAGTATCTCCGTAAATTGCGCGGGCGATATGCTAAATAGCCGGGCGTAAGGCTGCCTAATGTAAATGATCCCGCCGGGGGCGGGAATCATTTAAATTAGGCGCGCTCCCGCGCCGAGCAAACAGCGCATGCTCCGTCGGGAAACTTTCCCGACGTGCATTGCGGCAAATGACGTCGCAAGGACGTCATTTGCTTCTAAGTGAACGTGAATGGCGTCCAGCGCCATTCACGAATCACTTACGTAAACGACGTGAAATTTAAATTTCACGAGCAGGGAGGGCGGCTATACTTTAGCATTGGTTGCCCCTGCTATAGCAGGAGCAAGCTTGCGCTAAAGTCGCCGTACGGAAACTCCGTACCTTGCGTGCGCAGGGCCCGCGCAACATTTGTGAATCGGTGGTAGTATGCAATTTGCATACTATACGCCGATCACAATGGCCGCGCCCCCTAGCGGCCAACGCAAGAATGCAGCCTGAGATATGAAGGCATAAGGAGGCTTATGTCTGTCATATCCTAGGCTGCAGTCGGTGTAACGAGGTTCCTGAATCAGGAGCACTCGTTACACCGGAGCAAGTAAGCACTTGCGCCGCGCAACCTATGGTTGCGCGGGCGCAAGTGCTTCTTGAATCTGGCCCACTATTCCTCCCACTGACGCCAACGGTAGGACACTATTTCTCCCACTGACACCAACGGTGGGGCACTATTTCTCCCACTGACGCCAACTGTAGGGCACTATTCCTCCCACTGACGCCAACAATGGGGCACTATTTCTCTCACTGACGCCAACGGTAGGGCACTATTTCTCCCACTGATGCCAACGGTGGGGCACTATTTCTCCCACTGACGCCAATGGTAGGGCGCTATTTCTCCCTCTGACGCCAATGGTAGGGCACTATTTCTCCCACTGACGCCAACGATGGGGCACTATTTCTCCCACTGACGCCAACAGTAGGGCACTATTTCTCCCACTGATGCCAATGGTGGGGCACTATTTCTCCCACTGATGCCAACGGTGGGGCACTATTTCTCCCACTGACGCCAACGGTAGGGCACTATTTCTCCCACTGACGCCAACGGTAGGGAACTATTTCTTCCACTGACGCCAACAATGGGGCACTATTTCTTTCACTGACGCCAACGGTAGGGCACTATTTCTCCCACTGATGCCAACGGTGGGGCACTATTTCTCCCACTGACGCCAATGGTAGGGCACTATTTCTCCCACTGACGCCAATGGTAGGGCGCTATTTCTCCCTCTGACGCCAATGGTAGGGCACTATTTCTCCCACTGACGCCAACGATGGGGCACTATTTCTCCCACTGACGCCAACAGTAGGGCACTATTTCTCCCACTGATGCCAACGGTGGGGCACTATTTCTCCCACTGATGCCAACGGTGGGGCACTATTTCTCCCACTGACGCCAACGGTAGGGCACTATTTCTCCCACTGACGCCAACGGTAGGGAACTATTTCTTCCACTGACGCCAACAATGGGGCACTATTTCTCCCACTGATGCCAATGGTAGGGCACTATTTCTCCCACTGATGCCAACAATGGGGCACTATTTCTCCCACTGACGCCAACGGTAGGGCACTATTTCTCCCACTGACGCCAACGGTAGGGCACTATTTCTCCCACTGACGCCAACGGTAGGGCACTATTTCTCCCACTGACAACACAGCTTTAAAGGACAATACCCCCTTAGAAGTCGCTTGTTAGATGGGTCCTTCTGTCTTACCCCAGTGATTACCCACCCTGAACTGACCCAGAACTCACTGATACACCAATAGCCAAATGTGGGCTTTTATTACAGACAAAGTCATGCAGGAAAATATATAAGAAAAATTGTAAAACAGCAGTTTCAAGATTAAAGGGGTTGTAAAGGTTTGTTTTTTATTTTCTAAATAGGTTCCTTTAACCACTTCCATACTGGGCACTTAAACACCCTCCTGACCAGACCAATTTTCCGCTTTCAGCGCTCTTACACTTTGAATGACAATTACTCAGTCATGCAACACTGTACCCAAATGATTTTTTTGTCCTTTTTTCCCCACAAATAGAGCTTTCTTTTGGTGGTATTTGATCACCTCTGCGTTTTTAATTTTTTGCGCTATTAAAGCGGTTCCCCACCCTAAAGTGGAGTCCCGCTGAACGGAACCCTCCCCCCTCCAGTGTCACATTTGACACCTTTCAGGGGGGAGGGGGGTGCAGATACCTGTCTAAAGACAGGTATTTGCACCCACTTCCGGCCCGGCATTCACGGGCAAAAGACGGGCATTCCATCACATCCCGTCGCCCCCCCGTTGTGTGCTGGGAACACTCGGCTCCCAGCACACAACGGGAGCCAATCGGCGGGCGCGGCGCGACTCGCGCATGCGCCGTAGGGAACCGGGCAGTGAAGCCGCAGCGCTTCACTTCCTGGTTCCCTCAGCGTGGATGGCGGGGGGAGCAGCAGAGAGACGAGCGATCGCTCGTGCTCTGCTGCGATCGGCGCTGGACTCCAGGACAGGTAAGTGTCCTAATATTAAAAGTCAGCAGCTGCAGTATTTGTAGCTGCTGGCTTTTAATATTTTTTTCCCATGGCACATCCGTTTTAATGAAAAAAGACCAAAAATTTGGAAAAAAAAATATTTTTTCTTAGTTTCTGTGATAAAATTTTGCAAATTATTAATTTTTCTTCATAAATTTTGGCCACAATTTTGGGTCTACAAGCTATAGTGCAAATCATAAAAAATGATCACATCTGATCACACCTGATTTACTGAAGGCCTCTCTCATTTCTTCCGACCCTAACAAGCCAGGAAAGTACAGATGGCACTGATGCGGTGGCACAGATGGTACTGATGAGGTGGCACTGATGAGGCTGCACAGATGGCACTGAGGCGGCACAGATGGCACTGAGATGGGTACTGATGAGATGGGTACTGATGTGCACCGATGAGGCCTGTGTACTGGTGGACACAGATGAGGTGGCACAGATGGCACTAACGAGGCGGCACAGATGGCACTAATGAGGTGGCACAGATGGCACTAATGAAGTGGCACAGATGGCACTAATGAGGCGGCACAGATGGCACTGAGATGGGTACTGATGTGCACTGATTGACTGTGGCACAGGTGGGCACAGATGAGGTGGCACAGGTGGGCACTGATGAGGTGGCACAGGTGGGCACTGATTGCAGATGTGCACTGAGGTGGCAGATGGGCACTGGGCACAGGTGGTACTGGTGGCACAGGTGGGCATGGTGGCACAGGTGGGCATGGTGGCACAGGTGGGCACGGTGGTACTGGTGGGCATGGTGGTACTGGTGGGCACAGGTGGGTACTGGTGGGCACGGTGGTACTGGTGGGCACAGTGGTACTGGTGGGCACACAGTAGTACTGGTGGGCACACGGTGGTACTGGTGGGCACACGGTGGTACTGGGGGGCACACGGTGGTACTGTGGGGGGCACTGTGGTGGGCACTGTGGTACTGTGGGGGGCACTGTAGTACTGGGGGGCACTGTGGTACTGTGTGGGGCACTGTGGTACTGTGTGGGGCACTGTAGTACTGGGGGGCACTGTGGTACTGTGGGGGGCACAGGTGGTGGCACTTGTTAGTCACTTTTTTTTTTTTGCGCTGGTTACTGATTTCTCTCCCTCTCCCTCCTCACACGCGGTGTCTGTGTGAGGAGGGGAGAGCTGGCAATGAGAGATGATCTCATATGTTTACATATGAGATCATCTCTCATTGGCCGCACAGATCGCACTGTAAATAGCCGATGTGATTGGCTATTTACCGCGATCTGTGTTTGGCTGTGTCCAAGGGACACGACCAGCACGGCAGTTCCCCGCTGCGCGCTTGGGAGCGCACGCGGGGAACCAGCAAAGGGGCTGCCGTAAAAAGACAGCCTGTTGGAGATTTAGAGCCGCGCTGCGGCCGTACAAAGTCGTACGGCCGTCAGCTAGTGGTTAAGCTAGTGTATTGTTGGTTCACTTACCTTTTCCTTCGATTTCCCTTCTAAGGCCGGATTCACACTTGTGAGTTGCGTTTTAGAGCTTCGTTCTCCTTGCCAAGTTCTCAATCAGCTGTTCAGCGGATTCACTGCGTTTTAGCTGTGGATTTGATGACCTTGAAGAGAGGAGGGAAGTCTCGCCGCTGTTATTGTAGAAGTTCTTCTAGGACTCCTCCCAACAATTGCTGATACCTCACGGCTCCTTCCGTTTGTAATATCATCTTTGTATCTTCTTGCGGGGTTGTTAGTCCTAGCCTTGTTTTATATACGGAACATTGTATGTTTTTATGTATAATAAATGTAATTTTTTACTCTACCGACTCATGTTATCAGTCCCGAGAAAGTCCATTGATACACATCTTTACTGGGTAATAGTCTGTGTGAGTTTGCGGTACTAGCAGCCGCTACCCCCCTATTCCTGGTGCCCCTTTATTTCCTAACACAAATTTGAGAGCTGGTTCTTAAATTTTCCGACAACAAAATCCGTTCTCGTAAATTCCGATTGTGTGTGGACAATTTCGACGCACAAAATTCCACGCATGCTCTGACTCAAGTACGAGACAGTAGCGCTCGGTCTGGTAAAACTAGCATTCGTAATAGAGATAGCACATTCGTCACGCTGTAACGGACTGAAAAGCACAAAGACTGAAAAACGTGAATCGTCTCTCGCCAAACTTCTACTAACACGACTGGTATTGAACTTCCCGTTTCTAGTGCCGTCGTACGTGTTGTATGTCACTGCGTTCTTGACGTTCGGAATTTCCGACAACACTTGTGCGACCGTGTGTATGCAAGACAAGTTTGAGCCAACATCAGTCGGAAATGTATCCACAAAAATCCAGACCATCACACTGGATGATTTTTAAGTAATTAATTTGCATTTTATTGCATGACATAAGTATTTGATACATCAGAAAAGCAGAACTTAATATTTGGTACAGAAACTTTTGTTTGCAATTACAGAGATCATACGTTTTTTTGTAGTTCTTGACCAGATTTGCACACACTGCAGCAAGGATTTTGGCCCACATCTCCATACAGAGCTTCTCCAGATCCTTCAGGTTTTGGGGCTGTCGCTGGGCAATACAGACTTTCAGCTCCCTCCAAAGATTTTCTATTGGGTTCAGGTCTGGAGACTGGCTAGGCCACTCCAGGACCTTGAGATGCTTCTTATGGAGCCATTCCTTAGTTGCCCTGGCTGTGTGTTTCGGGTCTTTGTCATGCTGGAATGTCATTAAAAATAATTGTGTGTAGGCTTCAGAGCATTTTTCATGATGTGAAAAATGGGCATTAAAAATTTAGAACATGCTCTAATTTTTTGTGTGTCGTGTGTAGGCTTTAACGACGTGACGCGACTTGTAGAAGCAAGTTATGAGACGGGAGCGCTCGTTCTGGTGGAGCTAGCACATTTATAACGTTGTGAAAAGCACAAAGACTGAAAAGCGCGAATCGTCTCTCACCAAACTTTTACTAACACAAAATCAGCAAAAGCAGCCCCAAGGGTGGCACCATCCGAATGGTACTTCCCCTTTATAGTACCGTCGTACGTGTTGTACGTCACCGCACTTTGCTCATTTTTTTTTTTCACGATCGTGTGTAGGCAAGGCAGGCTTGACAAGAATCGGGTTGAAAAAAACTTTGTTTTTTCTAGACCATTAAAAATAGTAGTGTGTACGCGGCATCACAGTTGAAGAGTATCTATGATAAATATTACAGACTTGCCTTTTTAAGTAGGAAAACCAGTCTATCAAATACTTGTTCTTCCCACTGTTTTTATATATATATATATATATATATACAGTGGGGATCGAAAGTTTGGGCACCCCAGGTAAATATTTGTATTAATGTGCATAACGAAGCCAAGGAAAGATGGAAAAATCTCCAAAAGGCATCAAATTACAGATTAGACATTCTTATAATATGTCAAAAAAGTTAGATTTTATTTCCATCATTTACACTTTCGAAATTACAGAAAACAAAAAAATGGCATCTGCAAAAGTTTGGGCACCCTGCAGAGTTAATATCTTGTACTGCCCCCTTTGGCAAGTATCACAGCTTGTAAACACTTTTTGTAGCCAGCCAAGAGTCTTTCAATTCTTGTTTGAGGTAACTTTGCACATTCTTCCTTACAAAAGTCTTCAAGTTCTTTGAGATTTCTGGGCTGTCTGTCACGCACTGCTCGTTTAAGGTCTATCCTTAGATTTTCAATTATGTTGAGGTCAGGAGATTGTGAAGGCCATGGCAAAACCTTCAGTTTACACCTCTTGATGTAATCCCCCGTGGATTTTGAGGTGTGTTTAGGATCATTATCCATTTGTAGAAGCCATCCTCTCTTTAACTTCAGCTTTTTCACAGATGGCATCAAGTTACCATCCAAAATTTGCTGAAATTTTATTGAATCCATTTTTCCTTCTACTCGTGAAATGTTCCCTGTGCCACTGGCTGCAATACAACCCCAAAGCATGATTGATCCACCCCCATGCCTAACAGTTGGACAGAGGTTCTTTTCATAAAATTCTGTGCCCTTTCTTCTCCAAACGTACCTTTGCTCATTCCGGCCAAAAAGTTCTATTTTAACCTCATCGGTCCACAGAACTTGTTTCCAAAATGCATCAGGCTTGTCTATATGTTCATTTGCAAAGTTCAAATGCTGATTTTTGTGGTGAGAACGTAGAAGAGGTTTTCTTCTGATGACTCTTCCATGAAGACCATATTTGTACAAGTATCTCTTTATAGTGGAATAGTGTACCACAACTCCAGTGTCTGCCAGATCTTTCTAGAGGGATCGTGCAGTCAAACGTGGGTTTTGAATTGCTTTTCTTACAATCCTGCGAGCTGTTCTGTCTGATATTTTTCTTGGTCTTCCAGATCTTGCTTTAACTTCCACTGTTCCTGATGACTGCCATTTCTTAATTACATTCCAAACAGAGGATATTGACATCTGAAAACGCTTTGCTATCTTCTTATAGCCTTCTCCAGCTTTGTGAGCATCAAATATTTTCAGTTTCAGTTTTCTAGACAACTGCTTAGAAGAACCCATGGTGCCGATTGTTGGGGCAAGGTCAGATGAGTCTGGGCATTTAAAACCTTTGAGATTGACATCACCTGGTCTTCCCAGACGATGATTGAGAACAATCCATGACACTGGCAGGTCTCAGCTTTGCAAAGGGGGCAGTGCATGCTATAAATTCTGCAGGGTGCCCAAACTTTTGCAGACGCCATTTTTTTGTTTTTTGTAATTTTGAAAGTGTAAATGATGGAAATAAAATCTAACTTTTTTTGACATATTATAATAATGTCTAACTGCTTGCCGACCAGCCGCCGTATAACTATATACGGCGGCAGGTCGGCTCTGCTGGGCGAGAGCACGTAGCTATACGTCACCTCGCCCAGCATCCAATAGGGGCACGCGCGCGCCGCCGGAGGTAAGCACGCGCGCCCCCTGCTCGCCCCCGACTCCCGTGCGCATGCCCGGCGGGTGCGCTCGCCACCGGGCACCCGCGATCGCTCGTTACAGAGCGGGGACCGGGAGCTGTGTGTGTAAACACACAGCTCCCGGTCATGTCAGGGGAGAAATGCCTGACTGTCTGTTCATACAATGTATGAACAGCGATCAGTCATTTCCTCTAGTGAGGCCACCCCCCCTACAGTTAGAACACACCCAGGGAACATACTTAACCCCTTCCCCGCCCCCTAGTGTTAACCCCTTCCCTGCCAGTGGCAGTTTTATAGTAATCCAATGCATTTTTTATAGCACTGATCGCTATAAAAATGCCAATGGTCCAAAAAATGTGTCAAAAGTGTCCGAAGTGTCCGCCATAATGTCGCAGTACCGAAAAAAATCGCTGATCGCCGCCATTACTAGTAAAAAAAAAAATATTAATAAAAATGCCATAAAACTACCCCTATATTGTAAACGCTATAACTTTTGCGCAAACCAATCAATAAACGATTATTGCGATTTTTTTTACAAAAAATATGTAGAAGAATACGTATCGGCCTAAACTGAGGACATTTTTTTTTTATATATATATATATATATTTTTTTTTTGGGGGGATATTTATTATAGCAAAAAGTAAAAAATATAATTTTTTTTCAAAATTGTCGCTCTATTTTTGTTTAAAAAAATAAAAACCACAGAGGTGATCAAATACCACCAAAAGAAAGCTCTATTTGTGGGAAAAAAAGGACGCCAATTTTGTTTGGGAGCCACGTCACACGACCGCGCAATTGTCAGTTAAAGCGACGCAGTGCCGAATCGCAACAAGTGCTCTGGTCTTTGCAGAGCCGGCCCTAACATGGGACCCGATGGTGCCATTGTACCAGGCAGCACTTTCAGGGGGGCGGCAAATTGCCGCTCGCACGCCATCCCATTCCGCCAGCTCTGCTCTCCGCTCCACTGTGGGGTTAATTGCATGAATAGAGCCATAACAGGTCCTTTTTATACTCCTATACATGTAAACAATCATAACAGGTCCTCTTTATACTCCTATATACCGTATTTATCGGCGTATACCGTGCACTTTTTTGCCCTGAAAATCAGGGCAAAATTGTGGGTGCGCGATATACGCCGATACCCGCTTTCCTGCGCCGAGTTTGAATACTGCGCCGACATATACCGAGCGCAGTACACTCGTGTATAGTCGGCCAGTCTCGGCTCCTCTCACGCTGATGTCCTGGACGTACAGGACGTCAGCGTGAGAGTAGCTGAGCCTGCCCGACCATACACGGGGAGGATGCCGCAGAAGGACGCCGGACCCGACGAAGAGGACACCCGAAGCCGCAGAAGGACGCCGGACCCGACGAAGAGGACACCCGAAGCCGCAAACGGACACCGGACCCGACGAGGCCGCCGATGGACGCCGCGCAAGACAACAAAACTGTAAGTACAAAAAATCTTTTCTCCACAGGAATTTCGGGCAACTTTAGGGGTGCGCGCTATACGCGGGAGCGCGCTATACCCCAATAAATACGGTACATGTATAGAGCCATTATAGGTCCACTTTAGTTATCATGATATAAAATAATGGATGTGGGGGCATTTTGGTGGGCGTAATTTTTTTTTTTGGGGGGGGGGGCAGCATTTCATTCTTGGTACCAGGCAGCACAATGTCTTGGGCCGGCACTGGGTCTTTGACCAGCAATATGGTCCGGGGGTTAAGTGGCTAATCTGTAATTTAATGCCTTTTGGAGATTTTTCCATCTTTCCTTGGCTTCGTTATGCACATTAATACAAATTTTTACCTAGGGTGCCCAAACTTTCGATCCCCACTGTATATATATATATATATATATATATATATATATATATGAGACAATATTTTTCTGCCTAGCAAAAGTGTAGAAGGGGCTCTTGGGTAGTAGTATATATAGGATGCTGGTTGAAAATAGAATCTCTGTTACTAGGGAGACAATTGAGCAGCTCTCTTTCAAAGGGTAGACGGGCGAAAACCAGCCCTTGACAAGCCCTATCTCTCCTTCCATTGACAGCCCAGCAGTTCTCTCCTCCTCCTCCCCACGCTCACACCACACCACCTCCAATCTCCTCTGTTGTAGTCAGGTAACCATGACAGCTGACTTCATAGCAACCAGATGACTGTCAACACAAGCTGCCCATTCCCAGGATGCGTGCTACGACATATTCCCGGCCCACATAATGACACATGAAAGCACAGGCTGGCTTTGCGCAGTATCGGAACATTATTCTGGGAGAGAAGGGGTTTTATGGAGCATTCAGCTGCTAGCCTGCCCATAAGCAGATACAGTTATGTACATATTTACAACATTAGGCTAGAAATAGACATCCTTTTCCACAGAGGTCCCTTTAAAGGCAAAAAAGTGGGACACGTTAAAGTCTACCTATACAAAGGATTGTATTATATCCTGGAAAGGAGAAGTGTGGGGATGATATGAATTTTTCCTCTGCTCTGCATTTGTGAAGATTTTTGGAAGTCTAAGCCTTACCTACATGACATTAATGTTTGCTATAGAACTGTATATCATATTTTTTTATGCAAGATACTGTTTTAATATTTTTTCTTTATCCTACTTTGCATCTTAATGCTGTTTATCTTTTCTCTTTCAGACACTTACTGAGTATATGTCCTTGCTCCAGCAGAAGCTGCTGCAAATCATTGCTCTGGACCAGCTTCCTGATATTGATAAAGGTAGAATGACAATGGCTAGCCATACACAGAGCCAATTTCAGCCGCTTCCCCATGATTCAGTTGAAATTTGCTCCATAGGCCCTATCGGCACTTTTCTGCCCGACGTCTTTTGATTAGGTTGGAGGCAGAAATTTGTCCACTGAACAGCGTATGCATCCAATCAGATGCAGGTACTGTGCGAGTATTTTGACAGCCAGCTGCATCCCAGGAGATTCATCCATCCATACTGTTTAGCGTGGATAAAGGAGTATTGATGCATTTTATTTTTCATTCAGCTCATAGAGTGAACACAATAAATCTGTGTGTGTGTATTGCCAGCTTATGCCTGTACAATATGTGCCAGTATGGCTTCCTGTAAACTCCATCAGGGCACATGTTGCAGGTGACATTACGGGAACATAATTATAGGAAAGTCCTGAATGAGCACCTTTATAGTAGGACCCAAGGTATTTTTTTATTGAAAGCTGAAGATTTATATCAGAAAAAAACCTCCTATCCTTTACAGCCATTGAAACTGCCATCTTAGCCACTGTTTGATCTGCAGTTTTCATGATGCTGCACATGTGATTAGTTATGATGGATTGACAGTTTCATTGAGAGCTCAAGCAACTGTGAAGCCCTGTACACACGGCCAAGAATCCTGTCAGGAAAAATGTTGGTTTTCCTGACAGGATTCTTGGCAAGCTTTTCTTGCAAAGCCGTGCATACAGATCCCATTCAAAAGAACCGTTGTTCTTTTGAATGGCAAGAACGCAGTGACATCATCGACTACGACGAGCCGGCGCTCGTCACATTCGATGCCGTTGCTGCCATCTTGCTACACCCCACACTATGCCTTGTATGCTACCGTGCATGCATCGAAGGCTTGTCGAGCATGCACGGGTTTACCTTTGGACTGGTAAGCATACAGACGACCGGTTTTCTCGGCAGGAAACACTCTGCCGGGAAACCCAACGAGAAAATAGAGAGCAGGGTTCTCTATTTTCCTGTCAGGATTCCCGGCTGTTTTACTGATGGGAAAACTGCTAGGGAGCATAAACACGGCCGGGATTCCCAGCCAAATGCTCTCCTGGCAGTTTTCCTGCCGGGAAAACCAGTCGTGTGTATGATGCCGCGTACAGATGGTCGTTTTTTGTGATGTAAAAAAAAGTTTTTTTTTGTGATAAAAAAAAAAGGACGTTTTTCAAACTTAATTTTCAAAAACGATGTAGCATACACACCATCGTTTTTTCCAAAAGCTCTAGCAAAGCGCGGTTACGTTCAGCACGTACGACGGCACTCTGTTCCATTCAAACTCGCGTCCGAACTTGCTTCTGAGCATGTGCGGGTTTAAAAACACTGTTTTAAACGTTGTTTTAGCTACACACGGTCATTTTTTGTGACATAAAAAAACGACGTTTTGAAAAACGACATAAAAAATTGAAGCATGCTCCATTTTTTTTTTGTCGTTTTTTAGAAGACATAAAACGACGTTTTCCCCACACACGGTCATTTTAAATGACGTTTTTAAAAACAACGTTTTTTTCCATCACAAAAAACGACCGTCTGTTACCTGCATTAGGCTTGACAGTTACCATTCATGACATGCCTTTGAGACTTGACCATATAAGTACTTGAACTTTTTACATCCGTGCACCTGTATTGCAAGACAGACCTGTAGTTTCTTCTATTTTGTTTTGACGTTTTGCTGAATAAAGCCACTTTTATATTACTGGACTGTCTGAGTCGGTTGTTCACCCCTCTGATCCCCTACGAGATGTAAAATGACTGAGCATGTATCACCTGCATTGTGATCCTGCAAGGACTGCTGGACATTGGGGTTTATTTACTAAAGCTGGAGAGTGCAAAATCAGGCTCACGTGACGTCTGAATAGAAACCAATCAGCTTCCTGGTTTTATTGCCAAAGCTTGATTGAACAAGCTGGGTTAGAGGCTGATTGGCTACCATCCACAGCCATCCACAGCTGCACCAAATTCTGAAAGTTTGAAAATGTCACTGAACCCTTTGAGTGTAAATCATGCATGCATCAAGTGGAGGCCCCGGGCAAAGAATGAGGTGCCTGAGTGGAGTTAGGCTCAAAGTTCAATTATTTTGAAGTAATGTGTTAAATTATAATGAAGGCCCCCTTGAACTCCTGGAAAAAAGGGGGATAATTGAGTTTAGCGCAATTATCCCCCTTTTTTCCACTTGTTCATAATTTGTTTATACACAATTTAATTGCTGCTTATCAATCTCAACCTATCATCTTAGCGCAGTTGTTCCCAAAAAATTCCCCTTGAACTCCTCCCTAGGGAAAGGGAGTCTTGACTGGTGGAAATATGGCTCAATAAATGTTAACATAAGGCCAAGAGATTTAGTGGCTCCGTTGGGATTGGGTACAAAGACATGGGGTGATAGGGCAGGGTTTGAACTCCAGAAAAAAAGCTATGCTGAGGCACATGCTGTTGAACTGGAGAGCTGTATTCTTCAGAATTGCCTGCCCACCCATTTTGAAGATTTTGAAGATGTTTGTCACAGCTTTATTGTTTGTCACCATGCCAACGATTAACAGTGCTTTAAAGGAATATGACTTCAAGTTGAATTTTGGATCAATCTACTGCCTGTCCGGCATTGGCAGGCCTTTTAGAGTGCCGTGTCAGGTTTTTGTTCACATATGCTCACGGTAGAACTAGCTAGCACTGGTGTTATGGAAATTTTTAATAATTTCCAACTTACTCTATGGCCCCATACACAGCCCCATACACACCATAGAATCTATCCGCAGATAAATCCCATCAAATGGGTTTGAGCGGATAGATCCTATGGTGTGTACACGCCAGCGGATCTTTATCCGCGGATATATCTCCCCTGGGATGGATTCCAGCAGATCGGATATTCGCTGACATGCTGAACAAATCCATCTGCTGGAATCCATCCCAACGGATGGATCCGCTCGTCTGTACAGACTCACCGGATCCATCCGTCCAAAGGGATTCCCCGCACGCGTCGTAATGATTTGACGCATGCATGGAATTCCTTATATGACAGCGTCTTGCCCGTCGCCGCGTCATAATCGCGGCGACGGCGCGACACGTCATCGCCAGAGGATTTCCGCGCGGATTTCAATGCGATGGTGAGTACACTCCATCGCATAGAAATCTGCGGAAATCTTTGAGAGGATTTATCCATGGAAACGGTCCGCTGGACCGTATCCACGGATAAATTCTCTCGTGTGTATGGGGCCTAAGTGTCATGTTTGGACAATGTTACTTATTTGGTTATTTTTTTATTTTTATTTTTTTTAAGTGTATTTTTGTGCATGTACTCGAGAGAGGACCTGGACTGCAGGAGTTGGGAGTAGGCAGGCCTCCCCCAGAGGCAATCTGCCACCTTTCTCCATGCCCCGGGTGGCAATGGCGGGTGTGCGAGGGGGTCCTCCCACACAGCCCGGCCTACCTGCTCCGCTTTGAAGCCCAACGGGGCAGAGGGACTCCCTATAAGGGAGTGAGAGGATTTGCTCGCTCAACCAGCCCCGTTAGTCCTTCGCCTCTCTTTTTTAGAGACCGCGTGGTCAAAGTGCATGCATGTTAACCCAATTTCGAGTGCGTGTAAGTGTGGTGGTTTTTGTGGGAGGGGGGTGGGCGTACTAAGCGAAGGCTTACCTCGCATAGCACACCCACCGGGAACCGGGCTGAGACCACCAAACTCAATTCACATGTAGCCGAGACCGGGATCCAAACCCCTAGCTGCAGAGGTGAATGGCTTGTCAGCGCAGTGCCAATCGCGTTGAGCCACCGCAGCTCCCTTACTTATTTGATTATGACATTAGGCCTCAGCAGTCATGGTTTTTGATCAATTTTGTTTTACTTTTTATCAATGTATACATTTGAAAACAGTTGTCCCCTTATGGGGACACAGACAGCAACGAGATTTTGATCTATCCAAAACTAAAGACATTTTGCCTTTAGTTATACTTTAAAGCAGGGGTGTCAAACTCAATTTCATCACGGGCCACCCACATCAGTATTATGGTTGCCCTTAAAGCGCCGGTTGTGTCTGTAACACTTTAAATGTATCCAGGGCTTTTTTCAATCACAACATCATCCAAGACATCAGTTTTGGTCAATATATATTCTTCTACATATCTTTGGTAATAAAAATCGCAATAAGCGTATATTGGTTTGCGCAAAAGTTATAGCGTCTACAAACTATGGGAAAGATTTATGGCATTTTTATTATTATTATTTTTTTACAAATAATTGCGGTGATCTGCGACATTGTGGCGGACAGATCAGACACGTTTGACACATTTTTGGGACCATTGACATTTATACAGCGATCGGTGCTGTAAAAATGCACTGATTACTGTGTAAATGTCACTGGCAGGGAAGGGGTTAACACTAGGGGTGATTAAGGGGTTAACTGTGTTCCCTCAGTGTGTGTTCTAACTGTAGCAGAATGGAACTGACTAGAGTAGGGTGACCAGACATCCCCGGTTTCTGGGGACAGTCCCCAGATTGAGGACATTGTCCCCGGACCAAGTCTGTTCCCGGTTTTGTCCCTGGATTGGATTTGAACAGGGGCTGGGGCAATTTCAAAGACAGTCAGTGAAGAATAAAAAAAAAATCTGAATTACACACTCCCACTCCACTGCTCCTACTAGCTTATGGGGGTGTATTTTTTTTTCATTATCTGTACCCCTTTCGGATGATCATGTGTTGGTCAGATCGAATGGAATATTTCTTCTGTTTCGGGTGCATGCCCATTCAGCTCCGCTCGCATGTTCTTCTGCCTTGGCTCAAGTCCCGGCCAGCAGCCTGCCTGTGTAGCACTACCCCTGGAGGAGCTGCTAGATTTTTGGGCGCCACATTACCTCATGGCTCCTCGGAATTCCTAGGGGTGAATATATATGCGTTCTACTATATTGCATATAGTAGAAGTAAAGGAATGTCCACGACAGGTGCTCTTTGCTGTGCTCTTTATTACCCAGCCGGGTAATAAAAGTAAACTTGTGGTAAGGAAAGTAAAGTTAAAGAAGAAGGGAGAATAGCAGATTCAGGCGTGAGGATAGGAAACAGTCCTGCTCCCAAACGTAAGACTTCTCTGCGCCACTCCTGCCGGAGTGGGTTTAGTGTACCCGGACAGGCCTCTCTCACTGACCTGGCAGCCGGAGTATCACTCGGACAATTGTAGGATAAAGTCTCTGCCACAGACCCTCCTTGGTGAACTTGAACTTGGGAGAAAGTCTCTGCCACAGACCCTCCTTGGTGAACTTGAACTTGGGAGAAAGTCTCTGCCACAGACCCTCCTCGGTGAGCCTCAGAAAGATACCTCTGCCACAGGTCCCCTCTGGGTTGAATCCTTGGAGATATCCCTCCTTAGATGAGTTACGCCTGGATCTCCTTCAACTTGTCACCCAGGTACCGACTGATAGGTGAACAATCCCTCAGTGTCCGGCTACCTCAATCTCTGGGGGTTTGTCCAGGCCCTTTTGGACCGCCAGCCTCTCAATGGCGCTCCTCAGACTGACTCCCCACCGAACAGCAATACAGTTTGGGATCCTCAAAGGTGGGAACCCAGTCACTCACTGGGTCCCCGTCACTGTTCAGATGCTCTGGGCCAGCATGGCTCCGGAACTAGGAACACCGCGTGGCATGCATGCCCCGGCCAGGTAGGCCATAATGCTGGAGCGCTGTGATGTGGCCACCCTAAAGGTGGGTGCCACACTGGACGAAGAAGACCCAGAACCAATGGCGTCTGCCCCATAAATATCCCTTCCTAGCATGCACAGCGAGGTCAAACCCTCCTGATTGGCTGCTGGGAAAGAGCACCCAAACCTTGACTCCCCTGCTGCCACCTGCAGCACCGGGGCTGGAAGAACACCCCAGTACAACAGAATAAGTCCGCATCTCAGCCAAGTTGAAGCAGAGACCCTGTTTTGCACTTAACATTCTGGATCAGAGTGTAACTACACTCTGATCTTACCCTTAAATTCGACTAGCGTCGGTACCATAAAGTACACAGGCGCTACACCTGCTTATCGCCTTGCCTTCCCTAGTGGAGTGATCTTCCTCCGTTCCCCACCCAGGGCCAGTAGTAGCCGAGGCCTGGAGAGTAAGACTTGACAGGCTGTGAGGTGGGGATTTGTGTGTTTACTCATACACACGTCCCTGTTCTGGCTCTCACTGCCAACGGTCGCGATCGCGCATCAGTTCACACACAGTGCAGCAGGCGTGCATGCCTGCTATCCCTGCTTAAAGTGGAGGTTCACCCTAAAACAATTATCTAACATTACATCCAGCATACTAAGGACATGTACAGTATGCAGGTATTTTTTTTTTTTTCTCTGTACATACTGTTATATTGTTATTTTCCCCCCGGCTTCCGAGTTCTGATTCCCGCGGGACTGGGCATTCCTATCCCTGGGTTAGATGATTGACGTCTGGTGAAAAACTTCCCATGGCACACAAGGCGCGTCACTAGTTTTCCATAAATAGCCGACCTGCGAGTCGGCTCTATATGGCGCCTGCGCAGTCAGCTCTACACGGCCGGCGCAGGCGCCGTATAGCGCTGACTTGCAGGTCGGCTGTTTACGGAAAACTGGTGACGCGACTTATGCGCCAAGGGAAATTTTTCACCAGACGTCAATCATCTAACCCAGGGATAGGAACGCCCAGTCCCTGCGGGAATCAGAACCCGGAAGCCGGGGGGAAAATAACAATATAACGGTATGTACGGCGAAAAAAAAAAATACCTGCATACTATACATGTTGTTAGTATGCTGGATGTAATGTTAGATAATTGTATTAGGGTGAACCTCCACTTTAAGGGCCCAATGTACAGCTACGACTGTTCTGGGGAACGTGCTGACCTGCCGCAGTATAATGGCAACAGCTGGTCGGCAAGTGGTTAAAGGGCAACAAATACCAGGAGTGCATTATGTGTGAGAAATGATACCGCTCTAAAAACTGCTGATCCCTTGGCTTTGCTTCCGTCCCACTAAACCAAAAAGGTGCTGGCTATGCACAGGTGCATTGGATAGAAGTAAGCATCACATGATGTGAAACATGTCAGCCACCTTTTTCCTGTTCACTTAATTTTGACTGCATCGCTTTGGTTGTTTTTTGGATTTTATTTGTATAATAAAGACATAGTTTTAAGGAGTGCGGCAGTCCAGGACCTTCTTCTATCCAGTGCATTATGTGTGGAGTTCAGGGATGCAAAGTTTCAGGGGTGTCCTATGAACAGAGTGCAGAGTCCAGGGATGCGTTACTTACGAAGTGTAGGGTTTAGAGGTGTGCTGTGTAGAGTGCAGAGTTCAGGCATGTGCTACATACACAGTGCAGGGTTCAGGAGTGTGCTACATGCAGTGTGCAGGGTTTAGGGGTGTGTTATGCACTGTGTGCAGGGTTCAGCTCTCTTTCACAGGCTGTCTACATGTCACTTCCACCCTTCCCCAGCTCTCACCTCTGCAACACTCTCCCCCATCCCCCACCTCTGCACACATCTGCCTCTACAGCCATCATTGCTGTTAGATTTATTTTCTTCAGCCCGTAGGCTGTATGAAAGAAGTCTATTAGCCAGATTCAGAGAGGTTTACGCCGGCGTATCAGTAGATACGCCGTCGTAACTCTGAATCTGCGCCGTCGTACATTTAAGTGTATTCTCAAATTGAGATACACTTAAATGTAGCTAAGATACGACTGCCTGCGCCATCGTATCTTAGCTGTCTTGTTCCGCCGGCCGCTAGGGACGTGAACGCTGATTTATGCCTAGAATGCGTAAATCGGCGAGATACGCCTATTCACGAACGTACGCTTGCCCGTCGCAGTAAAGATACGCCGTTTACGTAAGGCGTTTTCAGGCGTAAAGTTATTCCACCAAAAAGCTGGCCTAGCCAATGTTAAGTATGGACGTCGTTCCCGCGTCGAATTTTGAAAATGTTACGTCGTTTGCGTAAGTCATCCGTGAATGGGGCTGGACGTAATTTACGTTCACGTCGAAACCAATAAGTCCTTGCGGCATACTTTGGAGCAATGCACACTGGGATATGTCCACGGACGGCGCATGCGCCCTTCGTTAAAAACGTCAATCACGTCGGGTCATGACTCATTAACATAAAACATGCCCCCTGTTCCTCATTTGAATTAGGCGCGCTTAGGCCGGCACATTTACACTACGCCGCCGTAACTTAGGACGCAAGTGCTTTGTGAATACAGCACTTGCCTCTCTAACTTACGGCGGCGTAGCGTAAATACGAAACGCTACGCCGGCTGAAACATACGCCGCCCTACGTGAATCCAGCTATATATGCGCATGGCCAACTTTAGGGTCCCAATTGAAGAGAAGAAACAGCAGAGACATGCTTCCCCTGTTTTGTCACCCATTATATATTTCAAAAACAAACTTAGCTAACATGTTGAATGTTGATATACCTCACAGATGGGGACCACCTCACTGTGTGAAAACAATTTCACTTATTAAGATCCTTACAGCAAAAACAAGACAGCGCCGTTTTGACAAAGTGATGGCACCTGGTGGATCTACTGTCGCATTTTGCTTTTTCAAAACATCCGCATCTCCGATCACTCTCTGTCAGCATAGCCATTGCTGAATGATTACTTGTCATCTTGCCATGAAGCACAACTGCAACACCTTATTGCTGCTTCTAGAAAGAGAGGAAAGCTCATCCATCACATTCGAAATGTTCACTCGCAGCAGGGATCACCAATTCCCCTATCTGCTGATACCAGAATAAAGTCGACGTATTAACCGGTTGGGTGCCTCTCAGTGCAGTTGCTATGTCCTGAGGGCCGCTCAACCAGACACCTTTGATTTACCGATGACGTCATGGCAACAAATGCTTTTTCCTATAGGAGCCTGTCATTACAGTCTGAACGGGATCATGGGTAGTCTCTATTCCTGACACAAGTGGATAATGCCTATAATCTCATCAACGCTTGTTGCTTGCAAGATGCAGAGTGTCATTTGGGGTTTGTTGTGGCCATTCTAGCGACAAAGCCTTCAAATGCAGCTCATGAATAGGGAAGATGTATTTCCTCTCAGGTGGGCAGCAAAATGATTCATGCCTGTAATCAGCTAGACAAGAACAAGCTGTATTTTTGGGCATTCATGTCAGACTAGTATTAGGCACAGCAGACGTCTCACTGTAGACACAGCTGTAATTAAATAGCTATGGCCAGTGCCAGGACAAAGTCACCCAGCACCCAGGGCAACGATGCCAAACTGTGCCCCCACCCCCCCAGCAGTCACTTGCTTGTCAAAATCACTGCCGCTGTCACTACTCCTTTCAGCCTTGTAACAGAAGGAAGACACCCCTATCCTACAGTAAACCAGTGTGCCCAGGGCAGCCGTCCCTCCCGCCCACCACTTTCCCCAGCCCTGTCTATAGCAGACCATAGGACCAGAAATGAGCAAACTGATTTGTCAAGTTTGACCTTGAGCATGCCGTGCGGCTCAAGGTGAATATTTGAGCAATTTGGAAGATTATAGAGGCATTTTCTCCACAGTTCTGCCCTAATTAAAAGGCTAAGTTTACCTTTGTTCACTTTTTTTTCTTCTAAATTCCAGCTCCCATATGTACCAATAAAACATTAATGTACTTGTAAAAATAAAAAAGCTTTCCATTTATTCTACACACACTCACCTCCCTGTCCTTATGGCTGTTCCCTTACTTCTGCCTTACTTCCTGGACAGACTTTAGGTCATGACACAAGAAGGAGTTGACCAGCTGACCTTATTAGCACACACCCTGCATCATCTACCCTCAGCTGGTCAACTCCTTCCTGTGTCATTACCTAAAGTCTGACCAGAGAGTATGGCGGGAGGCCAGGGTTATTTATGCTAAACCGAACTGCATCTCCCCACACACCCCACTTTGGGGTAACCATACCCTGCCCCACCCCTGCACTATATCCGACCCCTCACAGTGGGCCATACAAGGGATCACCACCCTCAAACATGTCATAGCGAATGGCAGGATCACGCCCTTCCGTGAACTGAAACGTCGTATTCCCTACCCAAATCCTTTGAGTTTAAATACTGTCAGCTTAGGCATGTGATGAGGGCCCAATTCCCGGACACGTTGGGCCAGATTCAGAAAGAAGTTACGCTGGCGTATCTATTGATACGCCGCGTAACTTCTAGGATGCTCCGGCGTATCTTTTTTCTGTATTCAGAAAACAAGATACGCCGGAATTTTGCTAAGATCCGTCGTATCTTAGTTGCATATTTACGCTGGCCGCTAGGTGGCGCTTCCGTCGATTTACGCAAGGAATATGCAAATTAGGTAGATACGCCAATTCAGAAACATACGTCCGCCCGGCGCATTTTTTTACTTTGTTTACGTTAGGCTTTTTCCGGCGTAAAGTTACCCCTGCTATATGACGCGTATCCTATGTTAAGTATGGACGTCGGGCCAGCGTCAAATTTTCCGTCAATTCTGCGTTTGCGTAATTCGTTCGCGAATAGGGCTGTGCGTAATTTACGTTCACGTCGAAAGCATTGGCTTTTTGCGGGTTAATTTGGAGCATGCGCACTGGGTTACGTTCACGGACGGCGCATGCGCTGTTAGTCAAAAACGTCAATTATGTGGGGTCAGCCTTCATTACCATACAACACGCCCACTACATGGATAATTTGAATTCCGCGGGCTTACGCTGGACCACATACGCTACGCCGCCTTAACTTAGGGCGCAGGTTCTTTCTGAATACAGAACCTGCCTCACTAAGTTATGGCGGCGTAGCGTATCTGAGATACGCTACGCCCGCACAAATTTACGCCGGGCTATTTGGATCCGGCCCGTTAACGCTGGAACCAGACTGAGTTGAACGACTGCTGACATCGAGTGTGATGGGAAAACCCCTTTCCACTCTGTACCTGATGGTAGCCCACGATGTTAAACCCATCCGTTCAATGGACAAAATGATGAGAGGATATCCCAGCTTCGGGGGAGGAGGAATGGGAAGACTGCATTTCCACTTACATTCCGTTCATGATAGCAGCCAAGGATAGGTTCGTTCAGCTCAAATTCTTACATAGGGCCTACTTCACCCCCCACAGACTGGCCAGAATATACCCACAACTAGACCCAAACTGTCCCAGATGTAGGGCCGAGGAGGGGACATTCTGGCACATGGTTTTGGATTGCCCAAGGCTCAGAACATACTGGGGGGGGGGGTGACATAGTGGGAACCAGGGTCCCGTTTGACCCATTGGTGCTCCTCCGGGGCTACTTAGGTGAGGTGAAGGGGGACCGATACACTAAGCTCTGCATTACATTTTTACTGTTCTATGCTAGGAGGGAGATAATGCTGCATTGGAAGTCAGCCAAACCCCCCCCCCACCCTTAACTCCTGGAAAAAGGCGGTGGATTCAGTGCTATCCCTTTACAAACTCAGATACGAGAGCAGGCAGTGCCCTGCCAAGTTCGACAAGGTCTGGTCGGCTTGGGTGGGCCTGCGCGGGTGAGGGGCCGTGGGAGGGGGACCGAGTGATGGATTCCCCCTGCTCGGTCTGGGGGTCAGTTGCCCCCCCTCTCCGCGCTGGGCGCCGCCCGATCCTGCGGATTTATTTGGAAATGCATATCTCGGACTGACATTGTACCTACGAAAACTTGAATGTCGACTGCTGATTATTTTGTAATGCTGATTTGTTAATAAAAAACTTTTCTTTTAAAAAAAAAAAGTCTGACCAGGAAGTAGGGCAGAAGTAATGGAGCAGTGTTTTCAAACAGCTATAAGGACAGTGAAGTAAGCATGTTTAGAATAAATGGAAAGCTTTTTTATTTTTGAAAAAAAAGTACATTAATGCTATATCTAAACATAGGAGAGTAAATAAAAATAAATAAAAGAAAAGGTGAACTTAGCCTTTAACTACTTGCCGACCAGCCGCCGTCATTCTACGGCGGCAGGTCGGCTCTCCTGGGCGAGAGCACGTAGTATAACGTCACCCTTTAGAGCGGCCACTAGGCGCCCCCCGCTCGCCCCCGACTCCCGTGCGTGTGCCCGGCGGGCGCGATCGCCGCAGGGCACACGCGATCGCTCGTTACAGAGCGGGGATCGGGAGCTGTGTGTGTAAACACACAGCTCCCGGTCCTGTCAGCGGGGGAAATGCTGATCTTCTGTTCATACAATGTATGAACAGAGGATCAGTGTTTCCCCTAGTGAGGCCACCCCCCCCCACAGTAAGAACACACCCAGGGAACATACTTAACCCCTTCCCCGCCCCCTAGTGTTAACCCCTTCACTGCCAGTGGCATTTTTATAGTAATCCAATGCATTTTTATAGCACTGATCGCTATAAAAATGCCACTGGTCCCAAAAATGTGTCAAAAGTGTCCGAAGTGTCCGCCATAATGTCGCAGTACCGAAAAAAATCACTGATCGCCGCCATTACTAGTAAAAAAAATATATTAATAAAAATGACATAAAAATACCCCCTATTTTGTAAACGCTATAACTTTTGCGCAAACCAATCAATAAACGCTTATTGCGATTTTTTTACGAAAAATACGTAGAATACGTCTCGGCCTAAACTGAGGAAAAAAAATGTTTTTTTATATATTTTTGGGGGATATTTATTACAGCAAAAAGTAAAAAATATTCATTTTTTTTCAAAATTGTCGCTCTATTTTTGTTTATAGCGCAAAAAATAAAAACCGCAGAGGTGATCAAATACCACTAAAAGAAAGCTCTATTTGTGGGGAAAAAAGGACGCCAATTTTGTTTGGGAGCCACGTCGCACAACCGCGCAATTGTCAGTTAAAGCGACGCAGTCCCGAATCGCAAAAAGTGTTCTGGTCTTTGACCAGCAATATGGTCCGGGGGGTAAGTGGTTAAAATAGGCAATGTCTAGTGGGCTCCTCATGTTATTTTGTAGTTTTTCCAGACTAACCTGTGCCTACTTCCAGTTACCTTTTGGATGTAGGTTTATCATAGGTCAAATCGTCCTATTTAAAGACAGGGAAAAAAACAAAAACCTCAGTACATCAGCTGCAAAAATAGCTGCAAAAATACTTCATCATAATTTTGTAACCATATCTTTCTGCTGGATCGCCATCATCATTTTCAGACAGCTTAATACACAGGGACTATCATTACTTGATCCTCCTCTGACTTCAGTATATCATCAGTACTGTTCTCTTGATTTGTTTTTGTGATGTGGAGTAAATCAATACATTCAGAGATAACAACAGCTGTCAAATTCAAGTTTGGTTCTAATACCTCCTGTTGCCTAAATTCTCTATCATTATCAAACCAAAAAGAAGACAGGAAACCCAGAAGAAAGGGGATCGTGCTCAATATGCAAGTTAGGATTTGCACATTAGCTCAGATATATCTCTGAATCTACTGATTGTTTTGATGAGGTTTTCACTGATGGTAACCAGTGCCTTTAGCATGTTCTGCATATGCTTCAGTTGAATTGTCCACACTTGAAACAGGTTTACTTTAAGGTGGTTGTAAACCTCAGACTGTATGAACAAAGCATATCCCTCTATAGTGCGTACCTGTCTCAATTAGGAGCACTGTCATTTCTGTCTTCTGCCTCCTTCCTCTGCTATCAGCATGCATCCTAAACAGTTTTCCTGACACCAAGAGAAAAAAGGTGACAGGGGAGGGAGGGACCTCCAGCAGATTGACAGTCTCAGTTCTTTTCCTGTGTGCTGCATTAAGGTGGGGGGGGGGCCTCCAATAAGCTCTCAGAGCTCTCCTCGCTGAGCTCTGCAGAGTGTAATTGCCGTTCCGCGTACCCTTTTTTTCTGACAGCTCAGAACTTTAAATGGATGTAGAGAAGAGAAGACTGCAGGTAGACAGGTACAATGTATTTAGGAGGATTTGTTTAATCTCTGTGTATCAACTGAGGTCAATCACTTCACTGGGTATATGTAAAAGTGTACAACCACTTTAAGCAGGAACTTAAATACATTAAAGGGGTTGTAAAGATAATTCCCCCCCTAAATAGCTTCCTTTACCTTAATGCAGCCCTCCTTCACTTACCTCATCCTTCCATTTTGCTTTTAAATGTCCTTATTTCTTCTGAGAAATCCTCACTCCGGTATTGTGTACGGCCTAGCGGACATTTTTCGGCGGACATTTCTCCAGCCGACGGTTTTCAAGCGGATAAAAATTTCTTAGCATGCTAAGAAATCTATCCGCTGGAAACCTGTCCGTTGGACTGATCCGGTCGTCTGTACAGACTCACCGGATAAGTCCAAGCGATCCCCATCCCTCGCATGCGTCGAAGTGATTCGACGCATGCGTGGAAGTATTTACCTTCCAGGGTCGCGCACGTCGCCGCGTCATCGTCTGGGCGACGGCGCAGCCACGTCACCGCATATGTTTTCCACGGGGATTTTGATCTGATGGTGTGTACAGCCATCAGATCAAAATCGGGAGCAGAAATGTCCGCTGGAAACGGTCCGGCGGACCGTTTCCAACGGATATCCTCTCGTGTGTACAGGGCCTAAGAAGTTATGCATTGTGGAACTGCAAGTAGCGGGAGATATGGACTCCATTGACTCTTAGGAGAAACAGACTACACTTCCCACAATGCCCTACGTTTTTGGAACATGTGACACCTCCGCACAGACTTATGGGCAAGGTTACTTAAGGAAAGGGAGGGGCTGATTTCTCTCTCTCGGGACCTGCATCTTCTCCTCTGCGGAGCTGCAAAGGATAGCACAGCCATACTGCTAGGCCTGAAGCTGGGCCCAAATCCACCGAGAGACCAGCCATCCAGGAGGAAGCAAGCTCGTGTTCCAGGAGATCGGAGAAGCCGCCCAGCTGACAACTGAAACAGTGGAGAGCCTGATGCCGAGATACTTGTGCTGTGGAGCCGTGATCTACCACCGAGCCTTTTGAGAAGGACTCAGGCGGTTCGGACCTGTCGGGTGAGAGAGCACATGCTCAACTTCAACCTCTCCCTTTAGACAGACACTCTAGTACCACCCTACATACCGGAGACACGTGTTGGGCCTCTAGCTGAAACTTAGAGGCCCCTATAGTTTGATAGTGTTATACAGAAGTGACTGACCCTGACAAACGATCAGTTCACCTACGTTGCTGTTCAGGATACATTGTTTGACTAACTTCTTTTCATCGTTTACCATTTGCGGATTATAAATTAACGTGCACCAACCGGCCGCAACGTGGACTTTAGTCTCGAGACGTTCCTTAGCTGTGTTGCAGGACTGCTCGTTAGAGGGAGCTCTCGGGCATAGATTGCTCACACTAGTTTAGTTTAACTGAATGGTACCATTCTTAGCTCAGGCGCTTTCATTACTGTTACTTACTGATTCCCTCAAGGGCCCTTGCAGAATCATATTGTGTCATTGCATAACAATTGTTTACTTGTGTTTCAAACCCATATTTGCTTTCGCTAGCCTATATGAAGTAAACTTATCTTCTTTGGTTTAAATATATTGACTGCGTGGAGTGTACTTTTCTCACCTGGAGGGACCATCCATTAAAGCAGGTAATACTGTTGATATACTGTCATTTCATGTTGTGTGCCTGCTATTGTGACCCCAGCCAAGCAGAGGTCACAATACATCCACCAGGTTTCTGATGTGTCAAGGGAGGGTTCGAGCCAGTTAAATAGGGGTGAGCCAAGCAAAGAGAGAGAGTAGATCCCAAATCAACCAGCGGCTCCTCCGGGGGTAGCTCTACAGTTGTAAAGAACTGAAAATTGTCATTTGTTGTGTTTGCAGCATATTTACTGAAATCAAAAGCTATTTCAATCAAACTGTGAACAACATTTTAACTTTTTAAACATTTTAACAGGTCATGTTACATTTTAACATAGGACCTCGTTATTTGATAGCAGCTTCACGAGTCTTGCATCCATTGAACTTGTGAGTTTTTGGACAGTTTCTGCTTTAATTTGTCTGCAAGATGTCAGAATAGCCTCCCAGAGCTGCTGTTTGGATGTAAACTGCCTCCCACCCTCATAGATCTTTTGCTTGAGGATGCTCCAAAGGTTCTCAATAGGATTGAGGTCAGGGGAGGATGGAGGCCACACCATGACTTTCTCTCCTTTTATCCCCATAGCAGCCATTGATGCAGAGGTATTCTTTGCAGCATGAGATGGTTCATTGTCATACATGAAGATGATTTTATCATGGAAAGCATAGTTCTTCCTTCTGTACCAGGGAAGGAAGTGGTCGGTCAGGAACTCCACATACTTTGCAGAGGTCATCTTTACACCTTTGGGGGACCCTAAAGGTGCCAGCCAGCTCTTTTCCCATGATTCCGGCCCAAAACATGACTCCACCACCGCCTTGCTGACATTGCAGCCTTGTTGGACAGGGTGACCGTCCACCAACCATCTACTACTCCATCCATCTGGACCTTCCAGGGTTGCACGCCACTTATCAGTGAACAGGACTGTTTGAAAATTAGTCTTCCTGTATTTTTCTGCCCAATGCAGCCATTTCTGCTTGTGAGCATTGGTTAGTGGTGGCCGAATGGAAGGTTTATGCACAGTTGCAAGACTCTGGAGGACTCTACACCTTGATGTCCATGGGACTCCAGAGGCACCGGCAGCTTCAAATATATGTTTGATGCTATGTAATGGTGTTTTAGCAGCTGCTCTCTTGATCTAATGCATGGATCTGGTATAAATCTTCCTCAATGTGCCTTTATCTGCACGAAACCCGTCTGTGCTCTGAATCAGCCACAAATCTCTTAACAGTGCGATGATCACGCTTACGTTTTTGTGAAATATCTAATGTTTTCATACCTCATCCAAGGCATTGAACGATTTCACTCTTTTCGGCAGCAGAGGGATCCTTTTTCGCCTGGGCAGGAAGGGGGTATATGTGACCAGTAAGCAAGTGGTTAATTGGGCTCACCTGGCAACCTAATTATTACAGGTGTCCGAGATTGTTTTCAGTGATCAAAAGAGTTAAACTGAAAAACAAAATATTTAATCTTTGTGACACTGAAATAGAATTTGCATAATAATTTGGAACAGGGTGTATATATATATATATATATATATATATATATATATATATATATAAATGTGCACACATACATACAGACATGCATACAGTATGTATGTATAATTATGTATGGGTTTCCTCCAGGTCCTCCAGTTTCCTCCCACACTCCACAGACATGCTGGTAGATTAATTAGCTCCTGTCTAAATTGGCCCCATGTGTATGTATAAATGTGAGTTAAGGACCTAAGATTGTGAACTCCTTGAGGGCAGGGAGTGACGTGACTGTACAATGTATATGTAAGGCCCTGCTTAAATTGACAGTGCTATATAAGTACCTGTATTAAATAAATAGTAAAAAAAATAATATACAAAAAAGGTATAGTACATTATCTGAGGTGGCTCATAACAAAAAGGCAAAAAAAAATATTATTGTCTACAAATATAAAAAAAAAAAACATTTTATATGACCAATAAAAACATCTGAAACAACTGAGTCATTGGCACTTCTCTTACTTCTGGACTCAGAGTACAAACATAGCTAGAAATACCTGAAATGGTGAGATCACATGACACACTATATTGCTCTTTGTTCATTGACAACTGTAATTACTAATCACCCAAAATATACAAATTTCTTGTACAATTTTCCTTTAGATTTAATAAAACCATATACTATGAGGTGAAACCTAAACACTTTCAATTTGTATGCAATCAGGCACTGAGTATTTGAAGGTAAATCTAAAGGAAATGTAATGTATGGCCACCTTAACTGCCATTGGTTTAAAGCAGGACAGACTATGATGTACCTAACCCAGGGGTGTCCAAACTTTTTTCAAAGAGGGCCAGATTTGATGAAGTGAACATGCATGAGGGCCGACCATTTTTGCCTGACATTCTTTGAACCATTAAAATTCGGCCTAAGTGTGTTTGTCTGAGCAATAATACACTACCCAACAAGAATTCTCCTGCCTTTGTGGCTGTATGTGGTGAAGAGATGAGCTTGGGCGTGTTATTTGTATCTATCTAAATATCTATATAGGAAAGGAAAGGGGAAAATTTGGGACTTTAAATGAAGTGTATGAGTATAGCACCTCCATCCCTGATTCAAGAGAAAAAAATAATAAGGGAGAAATTGGGGACTTTAAATGAGGCTGCAGTCAGGGTGGGAGTGGTATAAAAGTACAAATTTATTCATGGAAATGCAGGCATACATCAACATACAGACAAACATGTATATGAGAACATATATTTCTCAGAATAAGGACATTACTTTATATTGAAACCACATGATATGTGCATGTACAATAAACGCAACAATAAGTGCAGCAATGCCTGGCCTGGTGCCACATGCCAATGTGCATGGATAAATGGAAGCATACAATGACAGCATATGTACAAAGAGCAAATTAACAGTGATAGCGAAATGGTTACAGTAGTGAAAAAACTGGTAAAAGGCATGTGCAGTGCCTATAGTAAAATCTAATAACATGAAGTATGTGTGTGGTATCCAAGACCCCAGAATATATAGCATCCATACTAGCCCGACGCGTTTCGTGTCTGAGGGCACTCTTCAGGGGCAGGATGCTTGGATAGTCTAAAATGGGTAGAACATAATTAGTAAATAATTTATAAATGAATAACCAGTATAGGATGGAGAAAATATATATCCACCTACAGTACTCACATAGGGTCAAAGGTAAAAAGGTATGGAGTGTATGGAGCCATGGCCAAAAGGATATGTCCGCCAGGGGAGCTGTGGCGGCATTGCAGCTCACACAGGGCAGGGACGGCAGGCGACCTCCCCAAGCAACGAAAGCGCCAAGCCAAGTGTGCATGTAGTATATGGACCATAGCAGGTAGCCAACTGGAGTCTAATGAAACAAATACAATTAAAGAATAAATAAATCAGTAGGTATTAGGACCAAACCGAAGACAGCCAACCCAAATATAAGGGTAGGTGAAATAACCTAATAGTGGCGTCCAGGGTTCCTAGTACATCCAGAGGGAAAAATCAAATAGCAACAGGCTGGCAGATTAGTAGCAAACTAAATGTGGAGGGAGGGCCTTTATATAACCGCTCTGCAGCTGTGCACGCTGCTAAGCCGTCAGCGTCATATGGGCGGGACGTGAATCCGGAGGAGCGTCGGAGTGGGCAGAACTGCTCACAACGTCCACTCATAGGTCCGGGTATCGTCCGCTGGGATGGAAACCGCGTACAGCGTAGTGACGTCAGAACTGACGTCACAAGCTGGGCGGAACACATGGCGCCGACGCGAGATGTGAGAGGACCCCACCAACGGGTAGATATATGTCTTTTGTGGCCCCAGTGAATCCCTGAGCGTCGCTCAACACTAAGGATGAGCTCGGGAGTGTTATTTTATGTATACCTTATTTATCGGCGTATAACACGCACCTTCACTTTAAGAGGGTAGTTTCAGGGCAAAAAAAAACAATTTTAAATAAAGAACTGTGAAGCTAAAAAGGGTCAGTGCCCATTGCCATGAATGCAGCCTCCCCATTGCCATGAATGGGGCCTGATCCATGCCCATTTGCAGCCTCGGAGGGGACAGGGAGGGGGCGGGACGAGCGCTAACAGATTACATGCAGGAGAATATCCTGTTTTCTTGGCGGCCTCTTTAATACCAAGTCCTGCCTTCTATGATAGACAGAACAGTTGTCCAATGGCAGCCCAGGAGACAGAACTTCCTAGTGCAGATGCCGCTGAGTAAGCGCTTGTTATGTCCCCTCCCCGTTCCCTCTGAGGTAGCGCCAATAAATACATTATATATCTTTAGTAGCCCAGGGGCCGCAAAAGATATATATATCCAAATTACCAGGGGGGCCACATTGAACCGGAACAAGGGCCGCATTCAGCCCGCGGGCCGGACTTTGGACATGCCTGACCTAACCAAAGAAAGCCCATTACAAACAATTTCTTCTATGGCTCCTCATTGGGTAGAGCAAAAAATAAATAAATATGTGTACCTTCTTGTTTATACCGATCCAGTTTTTTTGTCCCATGCACAATGATAAAAAATGCTGTTAACTTTACATTGATATAATACAAAAGCTAACTATACCTAGTGAGATATTTATTGTTGTTTTTCTGCAATAATATGGAACCGAGGTATACATGTTGACAATGTTGCTTGCATATCATCCAACACATCAAGTCAATTTCTCCACTGCATTTTTGGGTTCAATAATGCAAAGAATCCTGTTTTTTTTTTTTTTAATTATTAAGAGTTCCAGTCCTATTGTCTGGCTTACATGACTATGCTCTAAAGCAGGGGTAGGCAACCTCGGCCCACCAGCTGTGGTGAAACTACAAGTCCCATAATACATTGCAAGACCCTGACAATCACCGGCATGACTCCTAGAGGCACAGGCATGATGGGATTTGTAGTTTTACCATGGCTGGAGTGCAGAGTTTGCCTACCCCTGCTCTAAAGTCTATGGCTAGCTTTACTGGTTGCTATCTTCAATACCACCAATAGCTTGGTCTTAAATAACCTGCAGACCATAACAGCAATTGCTATTTACATTTTTGTAGGAAACTTTTTTTAGTGTTTCCATTGGTTTCTAGAACCACAAGCTGAAAATTGAGTACAGTACAGGCAGGGCCGATCCTAGGGTCACAGACGCCCGGGTGCAGAAATATTTCTGGCGCCCCCACATGGGCGTGGTCATCTCACCAACTCCCCCCCTTTACAAATGTTTATATGGCAATGACTTAAACACAGAGGTGCTCCCCTAACACAAACAAAGAGAACACATTAGGCACGGACCGCCCCCCCCCCCCCAGTGACGTCACTGCATGGCTGGTCTCTCTCCACACAGAGACAGCCACTGCTTCGCTCTCCTCCTCTGACAGGAGGAGGGAGGGGGGACAGGCTTGGGCAGAAAACATAAGGACGGCGGCTGTGACTGGCAGAGGGAGCCGCCTCTGAACACGGACAAGGAGAGGAGGAGGAGGAGGGAGGGGAACACTCTGGTGTTTCAGTGCCCCCACCTTTGTGGCACCTGGGTGCACTACACCCCACGCACCTGCCTAGGATCAGCCCTGAGTACAGGGATAATCCTAAAGCATTGCAACTAAGGAAGTGCTATTTCAGAAATCACTAACCTTAACCATCTAACACTGTTACATATATTACCAGAAGGCATTATTTTGTATGTTAGCTACAGGGAATTTAACACATGCAGTAGGGTTAAGTATTGGTCTGCTCTTTGTGTTGCAATGTGGTATCAGTCACAGCAGTGTCATGAATGATGTAATTCCATGTGACCTTTACACAGTTGAACAAATGCAAAAGTAAACATGAAAATACTCAGAAAAGCAGGGAATTCTCATATGACTCACCCTACAGTACATGTGAGTAATCAACACTTTCCAGAGTTCCTCTAAAGCATAATCCAACTTCTGTATCCTTTTAACTTAACTTTTTTTTTTTCTTCAGAATTTTCCTGCTTTTAAAGTGGGCCTGTACTCAAAAAAATTAAATGTGATAACTTATTGGGAACACATATATACGTAGAAAGGTTAAAGTGGTGGTGAAGGCTAACACTAACTATTCTGAAAAAACATTCCCACCTCCTCCTACCTATCCTGCATACCCTGTATAAAAAAGATCTGTATACTAACTATTTTCCAATATGGTCCAGTCACGTGATCTTGCAGCTCCAGTTCCACTGTGTAGGGGAGAACTAGACAACGACAATGAACTTCAGGAGCCATGACATCACTCATAGGCTCCCATGGCCTAGACATTGGTGGCATTCCCTCTTCTCCCCTGCAGAAGCCGCTTACTGACACAGGGGAACCAGAGCTGCAAGATCAACTGACCAGATGGAAGAGGACTAAAAATAGGTAAGTACTGTTTTATACAGGGTATGCAGGATGGGTAAGACAACCAAAAACACACACTCTCAGCACTACCCTTGTCTATACACAACCCTACAAAAAAATTGCAACATGGACTATTATCCCAATAAACTGTGCTAATCTAACACAATATATTCCCAGAGGTTAGAAGTAATATACTGTAAAGGCCTGTTCACATGATCGGTTTGTCTGATGAAAACAACGTTTTCATCGGACAAACTGATTGTGTGTTTGTTTTCAATCGGTGAAAAAAAAATGGAACATGTTTTAAAATTTTCCTATGGATAAAAAACTAATAGAAAAAAACGATTGTCTGTATGGAACTCCATCGGAGAAAAAACCATGAATGCTCAGAATGAAGTCGACGCATGCTCTAACGAAAAAATCCATCGCATTGGATTCCATCAGATATCCGATCGTGTGTACAGGGCATAAGTCTATCAGACACTGGCTGACATCCAGGTCTGGAGCGAGGCTGCCTTCTCAAAATGGGCTGGGAACTGATTGCTGCAACAAAAAGAAGGGAGTAAAAGAGAGGTTCCAAGCCACAGCTTGTGTAGCAAGGTTTAATGTAGAAGAATAAAATCACAAATAAAATACACTCACAAAACAGTCTTGGGCAACAGGTGGAGTTAAGATGCAATCTTACTGGGAAAGTCCAGAGCTGTCGGTGGGCGGGTTCACCTGAACAGTGGTGCCAGGTGCCAGATTCCAAACAATCCTGCCGATAGACACCACGGAGAGGGAGCTGTCAAGCTCAAAGTGCGATCTGTCAAGCCAAGATGCTGTATGGCCAATCGGGACACATTTCCGAGGCAAGCCACGCCTCCTTTCTTAGTCTAGGATGGTGTCCTCTGAGCAAGAGGAGGGGGGAAAAGAGAACATTTTTAAGAATGGTTCATGAAGTCTTTCTTTCACTTAAATGTTTCCAAAGTAGTGAGCTGAAATTTTTCCTGTAAATCAGCAGTGCACCTCCTAACATATGACAGTGCCATGGTATTCCTATAGCCTTGTAGCTGTATATATACGGTGTGAGATCATCTCAGGCACTGGTGTCTTTTACTGCTAATCCCAAAAGCTTTAGAGTGAGATCTGGTGATGTTATCTTTTTGCTGCAGAGGAAGCTATAACTGTAGATCTGCAGTGCAAGGATCTCCCTGCTCCTATATTATTTAGTTTGTGAATCTATGCATCCTTCACTGCTGCTTCCTGATCATTACCTCACCACTTATCAGATCACCAGTCATCAGCGGGGCAGCTCTGACAAAGCCCTAGTTCTCTACTATGATGGCTGCCTCCACACAGCAACACATTATGGTACAAGGAAACAAGGAAATAATTGAGAAAAGATCAGGGGAAAAAACTAAAGTTCTCTTGTATTCTTTTTTTTTAAACAGATAAAGGTTTATTGAATAACGCACACAGTAAATACAAGATCACATATAAGTTTTCACAGTCCAAATTCATTCAAATTGACTGCTGGGCTCTGATGAAGAGGCCCTTGCTGCCTCGAAACGCGTCAGCCGGCAGTGACACACCTCTATCCCCCCTATTTTGGAGTGTGGTTCGAGGGGTATCTATTTCATCGTTGTTGACAAGCCTTTTATACCAATTTTCTTGTGAGTAGTTTTTTTTATTATTTTCATTTTAATAAATTGTCAACGGTAACACACTAGGCTGGTGCGCCTTTCTTTTTCTTCTTTTTTGTTTTCTGCCAGGATATTCGATATCCGTGAAGGGCAGCAAGGCCACTGTTACCACTTTTGACATCTGTGGAATTTTCCATGCAAAATACTGACTAATTGTTGGACAATCCACCCGTGCGCAGGAGTTTGTTTTTTCTGTAAATCCAAATTCATCACATAGGTCAGAAGTAAAAGTACACAACAGGTCATAGCAACACTCCCAAAAAGCATCGACAAGAAGTAGCAGGGGTTCTTCCCCGAGGACTTGAAGATCACCCATCCACCTTGAGAAGAAACACAGAGTGCCCAATTCCACCTTCAAAAAAATAAATAAGGGGGGGGTAAAAGGGCAAGAGTGAAGAGGAAAAGGGGAGGGGGAAGGGGAAAGGGGGGCAGGGGGGGGGATGGATTAGAAGAGAACATAAAATCGGCAGAAAGGAGGAGAAGAACTCAAGCCATTTCTGGACCATGCCCATGTACAACATTTTACCCATCACTAGACTAGCGTGGGCGAAGTGGGCTGCTTCCATCTAAGAAGATCCCTTTGTGCATAATAAACTGCAAGGAACAAAAATAACTTCATATATCTAGAGCAGGGGGTCTCCAAACTGCAGCCTGAGGGCCAGATGTGGCCCTTTGCTAGCCTTTATCCGGCCCTTGGGGTACAATTTCACCCACTGACACCAACTGATGGGATACTATTCCTCCAACTAATAGGGGAAATACTCCAATTGACCACCAACCCTGAGGCCATATTTATTCTTACTGATGTCTGGCCCGTGACATTTTCAGCCCCTTCTGGCAACAATCCAGCCCTCCTAAAGCCTGAAGGACAATAAAGTGGCCCTTTGTTTGAAAAGTTTAGAGACCCTTGATCTAGAGGGTACAATATCTTCCATAATGCCCAGTAACACCATTCGTGGATCAAGTTGCAGAGACCAATCAGAAAGCTAATTTAAAGCGGCAAACACCGACTCCCAGTATGAACGGATAGCTGAGCATTGCCACACCATGTGAAAAAAGGTTCCAGTAGAGGAGAGACAATTCTTTTGTATTCTAAGAAGCCAACCAGAAGTGGGTAGTGCCATAGAATGTATTGAATTTGAGTGGGTGAAGCAGCGCTTCCACCCTTGATAGTATCCCAATAACTCCTACATCCCCATGAATACAATGTACTGTATATTTAGTAACACATGACATATGTGTGTGCAGGCCTGTCGCTACAGGACAGGCAAAACAAACAATTGCTTGGGGCCCCGAGCTGGCCTGGGGCCCCCAACTTCCCCTTCCCAGGCTGTAGTGTGGCCAAGTTCCTCTTCCTTCCTCCTGGAGTCCTGTCAGTCCGGCCGGGTACTGCGCGTGGTACAGGAGAATTCGTTTCCTGTTCCTGGCCGGACTGACAGGAAGTGCACATTGAGTGCTTACTTCCTTTCAGTCCGGCCGGGAACACAGGAAACTGAATCTCCTGTATCGCGCGGTACCCGGCCCGGGCACTTAGGGTGACCACGTGTCCCGGATTGCCCGGGACAGTCCTGCATTTTGCAGGTCTGTCACGGGCACCTTCATTCCAAGACAATACAGTGTCCCGGAATGAAACTGACACCACCCGGGCCAATCTGATACCTCTAAAAAAGGCCACATCACGCTTTACTCACTGATCGTCCTGGCCGGGAATGCCTGGAGGAGCACAATCCCACCCCCTGCTTGTGATTGGAGAAATCATAAATCCCGCCTCTTGTGTCCAATCACTGTGCTGTGATTCGTTACAGAACAAGCTGATTTTTGGGAAGGGAGGGTGTCCCTGGATGGTAGTTTGGAAATGTGGGGGCACTATCTGATAGGGGACTGGGGACCCATAATGATAGAACACCGGAGTGACAGGAGGAAAGGGGGGCTTGGCCACGCTACAGTGGCAGCCTACAGGGAAGAAGGGGAGGTGAGAATAGAAAAACATAGGGACTAGGGAGGGGGGGGAGGTAAGAACATGGGTGTAAAAAAAATAGTGTAGCACTAACGTAGGCTTTGCGTGCGCAGGTGGGGTGCTTGGGGGCCCCCATTTTGCTTGGGGCCCCCAAATTCCTTCAAACGGCCCTGTGTGTGTGTCCCATGAAAGAAAAAAAAAGGGTATAAACATTACCTGTATATGTGCACAGAGGCCTAAACTAATATTGTCTATATCTCCATATTTCTTTCCGTTCATAAACTGAACCCACAATCTATTAGTGGAACAAGTATATTCATTATTATCACCTTTTGCTGCTGTTCTTGATTTAGAGCGGACATAAAATATTGTATCTGTCATTGCATATGCCTGTGCCAAGTTTATGCATTGCTGAATATGAATCCTGCATTAATTAAGGAATGGGATTGCTAACAGATGTTAAGCAGCCGTAACACAGGAAGAGTGGTATTATCAGACTAAATAAAGAGGAACTCAGTGCACTAGTGCTGCTGAAAAAGCTGGAGCAAGGTTCTTGCAGATGTCTGCTAATTATTCCAAGAAAATGCATTTCACTGTTTGCGCAACCCCACTGCTCACCAGGATTGTGCAATACAATCATGCTCTTTCTTAACCACTTACCCCCCGGACCATATTGCTGCCCAAAGACCAGAGTACTTTTTGCGATTCGGGACTGCGTCGCTTTAACTGACAATTGCGCGGTCGTGCGACGTGGCTCCCAAACAAAATTGGCGTCCTTTTTTTCCCACAAATAGAGCTTACTTTTGGTGGTATTTGATCACCTCTGCGGTTTTTAGTTTTTGCGCTATAAACAAAAATAGAGAGCCAATTTTGAAAAAAATGAATATTTTTTACATTTTGCTATAATAAATATCCCCCAAAAATATATAAAAAAACATTTTTTTTCCTCAGTTTAGGCCGATACGTTTTCTTCTACATATTTTTCGTAAAAAAAAATCGCAATAAGCGTTTATTGATTGGTTTGCGCAAAAGTTATAGCGTTTACAAAATAGGGGGTATTTTTATGTCATTTTTATTATATATTTTTTACTAGTAATGGCGGCGATCAGCGATTTTTTTTTCGGTATTGCGACATTATGGCGGACACTTCGGACACTTTTGACACATTTTTGGGACCATTGGCATTTTTATAGCGATCAGTGCTATAAAAATGCATTGGATTACTATAAAAATGCCACTGGCAGTGAAGGGGTTAACACTAGGGGGTGGGGAAGGGGTTAAGTATGCCTGGGTGTGTTCTTACTGTGGGGGGGGTGGCCTCACTAGGGGAAACACTGATCCTCGGTTCATACATTGTATGAACCGAAGATCAGCATTTCTCCTGCTGACAGGATCGGGAGCTGTGTGTTTACACACACAGCTCCCGGTCCCCGCTCTGTAATGAGCGATTGCGTGTGCCCGGCGGCCATCGCGCCCGCCGTGCACACGCACGGGAGTCGGGGGCGAGCGCCCCTAGTGGCGGCTGGGAGAGAGGACGTCATATTACGTGCTCTCGCCCAGCAGAGCCACCTTGTGGACGTATATAGACGGTGCGCGGTCGGCAAGTGGTTAAAGACCCTTTACATTCCTAATTCCTAAATCCTGAATAGCATGAATAATGTAAAAAGGTACTTTTTAATGCTACAAAGGTCTCTGTGGTCAGTCAACACTGAGTTCACTGGTAGAGATAAAGACCTGAAGTGCAAATCCAAACTTTTTATATAGTTCATCGTATTACTGCATGCATACCCAGGGCTGTCTTTAAGGCAGGGCAAAAGGGGAAGCTGCCCTGGGCCTGTCATTGTTGTAGGGCCCAAAGCAGCTGCCTCATACTTGCCAACTATCCCTTGTCCCTTGAAGTTTTAGTCCTTTGCTGTGTCCTGATATCTCAGTGTGAAGTGCTGCTACTAATGTTGCCCAGCTCTGCCCTATTGTTATGTACAAATGACTCACCTGCAGACCCTGTGTTTACATGTAAATAACCATCATTCATATGTAAATAATGGAAGCATTCATATGTAAATAGTGGCAGCATTCATATGTAAATAATGGAAGCATTCATATGTAAATAGCTGAGGCTTCCGGCATTCATATGTAAATAAAGGCTGCATTCATATATATATCATGCCCCTCTGCAGTGAAGAGATCATGTGCTGTAACCTCTAGCAACCAATCAGGTAGCAGTCTTACTGTATAGTAATCTCTAGAAACCAATCAACAAGAAGAAATTATGTGCTGTAACCTCTAGCAACTAATTAGTGAGCCGTAATGTGTGCTGTAACCTCTAGCTACCAGTCAGTAAAGCCCCATACACACTATCAGTTTTCCTGATGGTTTTCTCTTCAGGTTTACCAAAACCATCTAATATGAGGTCAAACCTTAAGCGTTTCAATTTGAATGCAATCAGGCAGGCCCTTGTACTACATGGTTTTGGTAAACCTGAAGAGAAAACCAGCAGGAAAACTGATAGTGTGTATGGGGCTTAAGTGGTAATGATATGCTGTAACCTCTGGCAAACCAATTGCAATCACTGCCTGATCTGATACAGTAAACTGATTTTAAGTCTAGCTGATATTTATTGTATGTCTCAGAGCAGGTAGAGAGAAAAATTGCATGGGGGGCCCCAAGAAAAAATTTGCCCAGGGTTCAATCAACTTTAAAGACAGCCCTGTGCATACCCATCAATCCTGTAGGCATCTCACTTCCTTGTATCGCGGCTCCGGCGATGTGACGTCAATTCCGCGTGCGGGGGCCGACAGTAACGGCATAATCGCCTTCACTAACGGCACGCTCAGTGCGCCTGCGCCATTGTCTATGGCGTGCATGGGCCGTTGTCTGTGGCGCGCATGCGCCGTAGACATCGGTGCCCGTTTTTGGAAAAAAATCTCCTTAACTGTGTAGGTTAAGGAGATATTTCTTGCACCTACAGGTAAGCCTTAATCTAGGCTTACCTGTAGGTCTATGTGGTCTGTAAGGGTTTACAACCACTTTAACTACACCCATTAGATTTTAGATGTAGTTGACTAAAATGTCCTGGAGATTTAGTTGACTAAATACGACTAAAACTAAAACAAAAAAAAACAAAAAAAGCAGAAGACTAAAATGGGACTAAAACTAAAATTTAATTTTAGTCGTAAGACCAAGACTCTACTTGTGATCGGGAGCTTTCCGATCATGTGACCGCTGTGACAGCCAATCACGGTAGTCACATGATCAGAAACCCCGCCCCGCCTCCCGACATCAGAAACCTCTTAAAGGGCTGGAAGGCACCAGCATTAAGGGGTTAAAGTGGTGGTAAACTTTGTTTTTCAACTTGTACCTACAGGTACTGTACCTATAATAAGGCTTGCCTGTAGCTACAGTAAATATCTCCTAAAGTTGCGCTGTTCATGAGTTATTCACACTGCATGCAGCTAGCGATGTCACCAGCGCATGCGCTCTGAAGGTCCGGCATACAGTGCAGGACTTTCAGAGCCTGTGCCGTACCCAAGGGCTCCCACGCGGATACGCAGGAGTGACATCATCATGGCCTCGACCACTCATATAGCCATAGCTCCCAACTGTCCCTGATTTTTAGGGACTTTCCCTGATTTGAAGCAATGTCCCTCTTTCCTCCTCATGTGTGCCTCATTTTGGTCTGGTCTATATAGATGTATATAAAATGCACTTTTTATCTTTCAAAAAGTGTTTCCCAGTGCTAAACCTTTTATCCGATTTCTATATTGCTGCATTTGTACGTTTTTAAAAGCCAATATAAAGGAATAGCAGTGGTAAAAAAAAATCCTTGTGGATTTAATTAAAGCGGGGGTTCACCCAAAAAAATTTTTTTTAACATTACATTCAGCCGAGTTGTCAGAATGACAATCGGATGTTTTTTTTTTTTTTTTTTATCCCCGTACATACCGTATTTTCACCGCCGCTTCCGGGTATGTCTTCTTTGGGACTGGGCATTCCTAATTGATTGACAGGTTTGCGACCGTCGCATACAACGCGTCACGAGTTGCCGAAAGAAGCCGAACGTCGGTGCGGCTCTATAAGGCGCTTGCGCACCGACGTTCGGCTTCTTTCGGCAACTCGTGACGCGTAGTATGCGACGGTCGGAAGCCTGTCAATCAGATAGGAACGCCCAGTCCCGCAGAAGACATACCCGGAAGCGGCGGTTAAAATACAGTATGTACGGGGATAAAAAAAAAACACAGCCGATTGTCATTCTGACAACTCGGCTGAATGTAATGTTAAAAAATATTTTTTTTGGGTGAACCTCCGCTTTAACATTTTTTTGGTTAATT
Source organism: Rana temporaria (assembly GCF_905171775.1). Taxonomy (NCBI): domain Eukaryota; kingdom Metazoa; phylum Chordata; class Amphibia; order Anura; family Ranidae; genus Rana; species Rana temporaria. The sequence goes on along the minus strand of NC_053495.1, from coordinate 158,224,501 downwards.
CTCCTTTAAGGTGGTGTGCCAGGAGCGTGTCCTATGCCTACATACGTTTGTTAGTAGGTGGCCCTCATTCCCATCTCAAAATGTTGGGAGGTATGTATAGCCTGTGGCCACGAACCCGGAAGGAAGATCGGGGGAAGATGGAAGCCCTGTCAGCGGTGACAGCGTGCCGCTGAAGGGCTGCGTTTTAAGGTAGTCACTTATAATGTGCTAGTATGTGATGCATACTAGCACATTATGATAAGAAATAAATCTAAAATGGTGGGTTTGGTGGTGCCACCGGTCAGTACTATGGACCAGCTCCTGATCCTCAGACCCTGGCTGGGGTTATCTCTATTAATCATGGACAGCTGACAGGTATGAATGAGTGAGCCGAGTTCTTTGGTCCTCTTGTAAGCCTGTGCGTCCTGTTTGTGCAAGGCAAGTGCTGCGGAGTTGGCACTTGTCAAAGGGTTCTTTGACCAAAACAAAGAATAGACCGGTCTGTGAACTCAGGCACTAGGAAATGGTGCCAAATGCAAGTCAAAAGAACCACGTCCTGCTGACTTAAGTCTGCCGCTGAAGTCTAGCCCTTATGTAGACAGGCTTTCTGTTAGGGGTGTTCAGTGAACCCAAAAAGCATGCCAGGCTCTGATGTGCTTTCTCTAAACAAACGGAGCCAAACACAAACGGAATACTGAGCTTGCTAAGCACCCATCTTCGGGCACACCTGAAGCCTTTCTAGACATTTGGCTTGTAGTATACAAGTGACCTTTCTCAATCTCTGCTAATAACCTGTAATAAAGCCCAACTCCATCCTAAACTTTTTTTAGCTGGATAGAACAAGGAATGGTTGACCTTATTTGTTATTGCTTTATTAACCACTAGCCACCCGACGCCAGCGGCCGACTATTCACGGCCGCAAGGTGGCTCTATACGGCCTTCGGGGGGCGCGCACCTGCCGCGTCACACAGGTGCCTGGCGGCCGCAATGTCCGCCAAGCACCCACGATCGGCAGTCACAGAGCCAGGGACGTGGATCTCTGTGTGTAAACACAGAGATCCACGTCCTGTTAGGGAGAGGAGACAGATGGTGTGTCCCTTGTACATCGGGACAACCATCGGTCACCTCCTCCAGTCAGTATCCTCCCCCCACAGTAAGAATCACTCCCAGGGTACACATTTAACCCCTTCCCTGCCAGTCACATTTATACAGTAATCAGTGCATATTTATAGCAGGGATCACTGTATAAATGTGAATGGTCCCAAAAATGTGTCAAAAGTGTCCAATGTGTCCGCCGTAATATCGCAGTCGTGACAAAAATCGTAGATCGCCGCCATTACTAGTAAAAAAAATAATGATTAAAAAAAAATAATGAGTGAGTGAGAAATTTGTATAGCGCAACAAATGCGAACTTAATCGCCTCAAGGAGCTGGCATCCAGCGTTGTACAGGTCTTTCAGGTGGGTCTTCAGTTTTTTCCTAAAAACCCAATGGTTTTCTTCCAAGCAGATGGTCGTGGGGTAGAGCATTCCAGAGCCGTGGTCCTTGGACCGAGAATCTACGTTCTCCCTTAGATTTGTAGCGAGATTTGGGGATTTGGAGAAGGTTTTGGTTGGTTGACCGGAGCACGCGCTTGGTGACGTAGGGTTTTATTTTCTCGCTTAAGTATTGAGGAGCTTTTCCCTGTGTACATTTTTGGGTGAGGCAGAGAGTCTTGAATGTCACCCGGTCCTGTACGGGCAGCCAGTGGAGGGACCTCAAGGCCGGGGCGATTGGTTCCCACGGCTTTTTACCAGTTACCAGTCTGGCTGCTGTGTTCTGGACGACTTGTAGGCGTGAAATCTGGTATTTCGGTAGTCCTAAATAGAGGGAATTTGCGTAGTTGAGTCGCGAGTTGATGATTTTTTTAAATGGGATATTTATTATAGCAAAAAGTAAAAAATATTGTGTTTTTTTCAAAATTGTCGCTCTATTTTTGTTTAAAAAATAAAAACCGCACAGGTGATCAACTACCACCAAAAGAAAGCTCTATTTGTGGGGAAAAAAAGGACGTCAATTTTGTTTGGAAGCCACATCGCACGACCGCGCAATTGTCATTCAAAGCGTGACAGTGCCGAAAGCTGAAATGTTGCCTGGGCAGGAAGGGGGTATATGTGCCCAGTAAGCAAGTGGTTAAATAGGAAACCCAAAAATTACTGCAACAAACAAAATTTATTGAAGTACAAAACTTTCATGTTCTGAGGCATAAAACTTTTTTGTTTAAGAAGCGCCAAAGACAAAGTAATATACTATAAAAAATAAAAGAAAAAAAGAAGGGAAAATCTCCGGAATGGACCATATATGTATAAAAACGAGTTTTATTGAGTATGAATATTAAAAGAAGGATATAAAAAGACCATTACTGTCTCAAAACGTGCATAGCCTTTATCAGACACCATACCATATACATTGATATTTCATAGGTGAATACTAGGGCTGCAGAAATTAACGATTAATTCCTCTAATAATCGTTAATTTTTTTGATCGGTACTAGTGGTGCAACGGATTGTAAATGATCCATAATCCGAACGGGTCACCATATGCGGATCGGCACACCACGTGATCAGCGGAGTTCCGCTGCTGCCTCGGCCATAGGAAAGGCCGCGGTTTTGGCCTAGCTCCCGGAGCGGTGGCCATCTTGGTCCACCCGGCGGCGGCCTAGGTGAGCCTAGAGCAGCGCGCTGACGTCATCACCCGGCCTCAAATGCTCGTGTTCGACCGGCTTCTCTGGTACGACTAAGCAAGCACTAATTTTCCTATACAGTGGGGGAGATGTTTGTGGATATTACAGTGGGGAGATGTCTGTGGATATTACAGTGGGGAGATGTCTGTGGATATTACAGTGGGGAGATGTCTGTGGATATTACAGTGGGGAGATGTGGACCATATTACAGTGGGGAGATGTCTGTGGATTACAGTGGAGAGATGTCTGTGGATATTACAGTGGGGGAGATGTCTGTGGATATTACAGTGGGGGAGATGTCTGTGGATTACAGTGGGGAGATGTCTGTGGATATTACAGTGGGGGAGATGTCTGTGGATATTACAGGGGGGGAGAGGTCTGTGGATATTACAGTGGGGGTAATTGTGGATATTACAGTAGGGGAGATGTCTGTGGATATTACAGTGGGGAAGATTGTGGATATTACAGTAGGGGAGATGTCTGTGGATATTACAGTGGGGAAGATTGTGGATATTACATTGGGGGATATGTCTGTGGATATTACAGTGGGGGTGATTGTGGATATTACAGTGGGGGAGATGTCTGTGGATATTACAGTGGGGGTAATTGTGGATATTACATTGGGGGATATGTCTGTGGATATTACAGTGGGGGTGATTGTGGATATTACAGTGGGGATTATATATGGTGGTGATCCAAACAATGTATGTGCGTTATAATTAATCAAAATTTGTAGATTAATCGATTAAAAAAATCGATTAATCGAACACAAAAATTTTAATCAGTAACAGCCCTAGTGAATTTTCCAATATAAACAAAAATTGATCATAGTCACAGCATATTGTTCCGGATGTGAATTTTCAACATGTTTCGCTGTAAAGCTTCATCAGGAGTGTTTTTTGTTGAGCTGATGAGCGTAAAGGGGGCAACAGTGTGCTGACATGGGAGAAAGTTCCACAAGATGTAACAGGCATCCCAAGACCCACCACACAAACGTGTCCGTATGGAAGGGTCACATACTGGGAGGGAGCCAAGGACATGGGAAGTGGTTATACCAGGATGATGCCTGCACCTGCAGGCATCATCCTGGTATAATAATTTACAGCTGCCGATTACTTTTTAAGCAAAAGTGATTTGAGTGGCAGAACAGTCACTTGATCATCCCCCTCATGCCCGCAGCTGACCAGTGTGACTGGCAGCGAGGAGCTGACATTGTTCTTCCCTCTCTATGACCCCAAAAACCGAAAGCGGCGAGGATTTCATCACTTCCGGTTTTGGCTCTCTATTTATCCATTACTGGCCAGGAAAACGACTGGTCAGACTGATCTGTGTCCACGCGTGTGATATGATCGCAAACGTTATAACGAGAGTAATAATTCTAGTGCCAGTCCTCCTGTGTAACTCTAAACTGTTAACCTGTAAAATAATTTAAATCCATGTCTTTTATTTTAGTTTGCCGCTGTTCCATGGGCGTATGCAAGTGTGACATGTTAGGTATCGATTTACTCAGCGTAACATCATGTTTTATATTTTCTCCTAAAATGAGGTATTATATAGCGTTTGTGTGCAATAAGAATCATTAAAGTGTATTTTTTTTCCCCAAAAAATTGCATTTGAAAAACCACCTGCTATTTTATTCTCTAGGGCCTCTGCTAAAAACAAATCTAACGAGTTCAAATGCCCCGTACACACGATTGGAAATTACAACAGCAAAAGTCCGATGTGAGCTTTTGAACAAAAATTCTGACCATGTGTATGCTCCATCGGACTTTTGCTGTCGGAATTTCTGCCAGCAAAAGATTAAGAGCTGGTTCTCAAATTTTCCAACGGAAAATCCGATCGTCGGTAGCAATTCTAACGTGCTAAATTCCGACGCATGCTCAGAAACAATTCGACGCATGCTCGGAAGCATTGAACTTTATTTTCTCAGCTCGACGTAGTTTTTTACGTCACAGCGTTCTTGACTGTCTGAGAACTTTTGTGTGACCATGTGTCAAGCTTGAGCGGAATTCCATCGGAAAAACCATCCAAGGTTTTTCCGACGGAATTTACGATCGTGTATATGGGGAATAAGTCATTTACTAGAATTTTTTTTTTTTAGATTTTTACATATATGTGAGCAGTGTCAGAAATGGCCGATATTGAGGTGGCCATTATTATGTTGATGAGGGAGAAAGGAGGAGACAAGGAAGCCAAAATAAAGGCAAGAATAAAAACTTCAACCTGACTGTCTGCTCTGTGCAGGTCTGTGTTTTTCTGGCAAGGGGTCCACAGGTATTGAGTGCATCCCCGTGTCTGCATGCCATAGAACTCTTCTGGGACACGTGGCTGAATGGACAAAGCCGCTATGTCCCAATAAAATATGCAGGCGTGTGCAGGTGAGGGTCACTGAACTCACTGCATGTCATACTGGGATATAGCGGCTTTGTCCCAGTAGACTTCTATGGACTGCCAACATTACCAATGCATTCTCTTGCCAGAAAAACATGGACCTTCATGGAACACGTAGTCAAGCTCCCCATGTTGGTGGACCCTTAATTGCTGTAGAGCAGGGGTCGGGAACATTTTTGGTTGAGAGAGTCATGACCATATTTTAAAATGTAATTCCGTGAGAGCCATACAATATGTTTAAAACTAAATACAAGTAAATGTGTGCACTGTAATATCCACATCTCCCCCACTGTAATATTCACATCTCCCCCACTGTAATATCCACATCCCCCCACTGTAATATCCACTTCCCCCCACTGTAATATCCACACCCCCCCCCCACTGTAATATTCACACCCCCCCCACTGTAATATCCACATCCCCCCACTGTAATATCCACTTCCCCCCACTGTAATATCCACACCCCCCCCACTGTAATATTCACATCTCCCCCACTGTAATATCCACATCCCCCCCCACTGTAATATCCACATCTCCCCCACTGTAATATCCACATCCCCCCACTGTAATATCCACATCCCCCCCACTGTAATATCCACATCCCCCCCACTGTAATATCCACATCTCCCCACTGTAATATCCACATCCCCCCCACTGTAATCTCCACATCTCCCCCCCTGTAATATCCATATCCCCCTCACTGTAATATCCACATCTCCCCCACTATAATGTCCACATCTCCCCCACTGTAATATCCACATCTCCCCCACTGTAATATCCACATCCCCCCACTGTAATATCCACATCCCCCCCACTGTAATATCCACATCTCCCCACTGTAATATCCACATCCCCCCACTGTAATATCCACATCAACCCCCCCTGTAATATCCACATCCCCCCCCCACTGTAATATCCACATCCCCCCCACTGTAATATCCACATCCCCCCACTGTAATATCCACATCCCCCACTGTAATATCCACATCTCCCCCACTGTAATATCCACATCTCCCCCACTGTAATATCCACATCTCCCCCACTGTAATATCCACATCCCCCCACTGTAATATCCACATCTCCCCCACTATATATACGATTGTCTGCTTGCTTACCACTACACAAGCAGGCAGATCCACTAGCAGTTGAGGCGGGTGATGATGACGTCAGCGCGCTGTTCACCTACACAGTTACACCTGTCGGATCTTAGGCATATCTATGCGTAACTGATTCTATGAATCAGTCGCATAGATACGACTGGCCTAACTCAGAGATACGACGGTGTATCAGGAGATACACCGTCGTATCTCTTTGAGAATCTGGCCCAATATGTTTAAAACTAAATACAAGTAAATGTGTGCACTGTAATATCCACATCCCCCCCTACTGTAATATCCACATCTCCCCCACTGTAATATCCACATCCCCTCCACTGTAATATCCACATCTCCCCCACTGTAATATCCACATCCCCCCACTGTAATCTCCACATCTCCCCCACTGTAATCTCCACATCTCCCCCACTGTAATATCCACATCCCCCCACTGTAATCTCCACATCTCGCCCACTGTAATCTCCACATCTCCCCCACTGTAATATCCATATCCCCCCCACTGTAATATCCACATTTCCCTCACTGTAATCTCCACATCTCCCCCACTGTAATATCCACATCTCCCCCACTATAATGTCCACATCTCCCCCACTGTAATATCCACATCCTCCCACTGTAATATCCACATCCCCCCCCACTGTAATATCCACATCTCCCCCACTGTAATATCCACATCTCCCCCACTGTAATATCCACATCTCCCCCACTGTAATATCCACATCCCCCCACTGTAATATCCACATCCCCCCCACTGTAATATCCACATCCCCCCCACTGTAATATCCACATCTCCCCACTGTAATATCCACATCCCCCCCACTGTAATCTCCACATCTCCCCCCCTGTAGTATCCATATCCCCCTCACTGTAATATCCACATCTCCCCCACTATAATGTCCACATCTCCCCCACTGTAATATCCACATCTCCCCCACTGTAATATCCACATCCCCCCACTGTAATATCCACATCCCCCCCACTGTAATATCCACATCTCCCCACTGTAATATCCACATCAACCCCCCCTGTAATATCCACATCCCCCCACTGTAATATCCACATCCCCCCACTGTAATATCCACATCCCCCCCACTGTAATATCCACATCCCCCCACTGTAATATCCACATCCCCACTGTAATATCCACATCTCCCCCACTGTAATATCCACATCTCCCCCACTGTAATATCCACATCTCCCCCACTGTAATATCCACATCCCCCCACTGTAATATCCACATCTCCCCCACTATATATACGATTGTCTGCTTGCTTACCACTACACAAGCAGGCAGATCCACTAGCAGTTGAGGCGGGTGATGATGACGTCAGCACGCTGTTCACCTACACAGTTACACCTGTCGGATCTTAGGCATATCTATGCGTAACTGATTCTATGAATCAGTCGCATAGATACGACTGGCCTAACTCAGAGATACGACGGTGTATCAGGAGATACACCGTCGTATCTCTTTGAGAATCTGGCCCAATATGTTTAAAACTAAATACAAGTAAATGTGTGCACTGTAATATCCACATCCCCCCCCTACTGTAATATCCACATCTCCCCCACTGTAATATCCACATCCCCTCCACTGTAATATCCACATCTCCCCCACTGTAATATCCACATCCCCCCACTGTAATCTCCACATCTCCCCCACTGTAATCTCCACATCTCCCCCACTGTAATATCCACATCCCCCCACTGTAATATCCACATCTCCCCCACTGTAATATCCACATCCCCCCACTGTAATCTCCACATCTCGCCCACTGTAATCTCCACATCTCCCCCACTGTAATATCCATATCCCCCCCACTGTAATATCCACATTTCCCTCACTGTAATCTCCACATCTCCCCCACTGTAATATCCACATCTCCCCCACTATAATGTCCACATCTCCCCCACTGTAATATCCACATCCTCCCACTGTAATATCCACATCCCCCCCCACTGTAATATCCACATCTCCCCCACTGTAATATCCACATCTCCCCCACTGTAATATCCACATCCCCCCCCCACTGTAATATCCACATGCCCCCCACTGTAATATCCACATCTCCCCCACTGTAATATCCACATCCCCCCCCACTGTAATCTCCACATCTCCCCCACTGTAATCTCCACATCTCCCCCCACTGTAATATCCACATCTCCCCCACTGTAATATCCACATCCCCCCACTGTAATATCCACATCCCCCCACTGTAATATCCACATCCCCCCCACTGTAATATCCACATCCCCCCACTGTAATATCCACATCCCCCCACTGTAATATCCACACCCCCCCCACTGTAATATCCACATCTCCCCCACTGTAATATCCACATCCCCCCACTGTAATATCCACATCTCCCCCACTATATATACGATTGTCTGCTTGCTTACCACTACACAAGCAGGCAGATCCACTAGCAGTTGAGGCGGGTGATGATGACGTCAGCGCGCTGTTCACCTACACAGTTACACCTGTCGGATCTTAGGCATATCTATGCGTAACTGATTCTATGAATCAGTCGCATAGATACGACTGGCCTAACTCAGAGATACGACGGTGTATCAGGAGATACACCGTCGTATCTCTTTGAGAATCTGGCCCAATATGTTTAAAACTAAATACAAGTAAATGTGTGCACTGTAATATCCACATCCCCCCCCCTACTGTAATATCCACATCTCCCCCACTGTAATATCCACATCCCCTCCACTGTAATATCCACATCTCCCCCACTGTAATATCCACATCCCCCCACTGTAATCTCCACATCTCCCCCACTGTAATCTCCACATCTCCCCCACTGTAATATCCACATCCCCCCACTGTAATCTCCACATCTCGCCCACTGTAATCTCCACATCTCCCCCACTGTAATATCCATATCCCCCCCACTGTAATATCCACATTTCCCTCACTGTAATCTCCACATCTCCCCCACTGTAATATCCACATCTCCCCCACTATAATGTCCACATCTCCCCCACTGTAATATCCACATCCTCCCACTGTAATATCCACATCCCCCCCCACTGTAATATCCACATCTCCCCCACTGTAATATCCACATCTCCCCCACTGTAATATCCACATCTCCCCCACTGTAATATCCACATCCCCCCACTGTAATATCCACATCCCCCCCACTGTAATATCCACATCCCCCCCACTGTAATATCCACATCTCCCCACTGTAATATCCACATCCCCCCCACTGTAATCTCCACATCTCCCCCCCTGTAGTATCCATATCCCCCTCACTGTAATATCCACATCTCCCCCACTATAATGTCCACATCTCCCCCACTGTAATATCCACATCTCCCCCACTGTAATATCCACATCCCCCCACTGTAATATCCACATCCCCCCCACTGTAATATCCACATCTCCCCACTGTAATATCCACATCAACCCCCCCTGTAATATCCACATCCCCCCCCACTGTAATATCCACATCCCCCCACTGTAATATCCACATCCCCCCCACTGTAATATCCACATCCCCCCACTGTAATATCCACATCCCCCACTGTAATATCCACATCTCCCCCACTGTAATATCCACATCTCCCCCACTGTAATATCCACATCTCCCCCACTGTAATATCCACATCTCCCCCACTGTAATATCCACATCTCCCCCACTATATATACGATTGTCTGCTTGCTTACCACTACACAAGCAGGCAGATCCACTAGCAGTTGAGGCGGGTGATGATGACGTCAGCACGCTGTTCACCTACACAGTTACACCTGTCGGATCTTAGGCATATCTATGCGTAACTGATTCTATGAATCAGTCGCATAGATACGACTGGCCTAACTCAGAGATACGACGGTGTATCAGGAGATACACCGTCGTATCTCTTTGAGAATCTGGCCCAATATGTTTAAAACTAAATACAAGTAAATGTGTGCACTGTAATATCCACATCCCCCCCCTACTGTAATATCCACATCTCCCCCACTGTAATATCCACATCCCCTCCACTGTAATATCCACATCTCCCCCACTGTAATATCCACATCCCCCCACTGTAATCTCCACATCTCCCCCACTGTAATCTCCACATCTCCCCCACTGTAATATCCACATCCCCCCACTGTAATATCCACATCTCCCCCACTGTAATATCCACATCCCCCCACTGTAATCTCCACATCTCGCCCACTGTAATCTCCACATCTCCCCCACTGTAATATCCATATCCCCCCCACTGTAATATCCACATTTCCCTCACTGTAATCTCCACATCTCCCCCACTGTAATATCCACATCTCCCCCACTATAATGTCCACATCTCCCCCACTGTAATATCCACATCCTCCCACTGTAATATCCACATCCCCCCCCACTGTAATATCCACATCTCCCCCACTGTAATATCCACATCTCCCCCACTGTAATATCCACATCCCCCCCCCCACTGTAATATCCACATGCCCCCCACTGTAATATCCACATCTCCCCCACTGTAATATCCACATCCCCCCCACTGTAATCTCCACATCTCCCCCACTGTAATCTCCACATCTCCCCCCACTGTAATATCCACATCTCCCCCACTGTAATATCCACATCCCCCCACTGTAATATCCACATCCCCCCACTGTAATATCCACATCCCCCCCACTGTAATATCCACATCCCCCCACTGTAATATCCACATCCCCCCACTGTAATATCCACACCCCCCCCACTGTAATATCCACATCTCCCCCACTGTAATATCCACATCCCCCCACTGTAATATCCACATCTCCCCCACTATATATACGATTGTCTGCTTGCTTACCACTACACAAGCAGGCAGATCCACTAGCAGTTGAGGCGGGTGATGATGACGTCAGCGCGCTGTTCACCTACACAGTTACACCTGTCGGATCTTAGGCATATCTATGCGTAACTGATTCTATGAATCAGTCGCATAGATACGACTGGCCTAACTCAGAGATACGACGGTGTATCAGGAGATACACCGTCGTATCTCTTTGAGAATCTGGCCCAATATGTTTAAAACTAAATACAAGTAAATGTGTGCACTGTAATATCCACATCCCCCCCCCTACTGTAATATCCACATCTCCCCCACTGTAATATCCACATCCCCTCCACTGTAATATCCACATCTCCCCCACTGTAATATCCACATCCCCCCACTGTAATCTCCACATCTCCCCCACTGTAATCTCCACATCTCCCCCACTGTAATATCCACATCCCCCCACTGTAATCTCCACATCTCGCCCACTGTAATCTCCACATCTCCCCCACTGTAATATCCATATCCCCCCCACTGTAATATCCACATTTCCCTCACTGTAATCTCCACATCTCCCCCACTGTAATATCCACATCTCCCCCACTATAATGTCCACATCTCCCCCACTGTAATATCCACATCCTCCCACTGTAATATCCACATCCCCCCCCACTGTAATATCCACATCTCCCCCACTGTAATATCCACATCTCCCCCACTGTAATATCCACATCTCCCCCACTGTAATATCCACATCCCCCCCACTGTAATATCCACATCTCCCCACTGTAATATCCACATCCCCCCCACTGTAATCTCCACATCTCCCCCCCTGTAATATCCATATCCCCCTCACTGTAATATCCACATCTCCCCCACTATAATGTCCACATCTCCCCCACTGTAATATCCGCATCTCCCCCACTGTAATATCCACATCCCCCCACTGTAATATCCACATCCCCCCCACTGTAATATCCACATCTCCCCACTGTAATATCCACATCAACCCCCCCTGTAATATCCACATCCCCCCCCACTGTAATATCCACATCCCCCCACTGTAATATCCACATCCCCCCCACTGTAATATCCACATCCCCCCACTGTAATATCCACATCCCCCACTGTAATATCCACATCTCCCCCACTGTAATATCCACATCTCCCCCACTGTAATATCCACATCTCCCCCACTGTAATATCCACATCCCCCCACTGTAATATCCACATCTCCCCCACTATATATACGATTGTCTGCTTGCTTACCACTACACAAGCAGGCAGATCCACTAGCAGTTGAGCCGGGTGATGATGACGTCAGCACGCTGTTCACCTACACAGTTACACCTGTCGGATCTTAGGCATATCTATGCGTAACTGATTCTATGAATCAGTCGCATAGATACGACTGGCCTAACTCAGAGATACGACGGTGTATCAGGAGATACACCGTCGTATCTCTTTGAGAATCTGGCCCAATATGTTTAAAACTAAATACAAGTAAATGTGTGCACTGTAATATCCACATCCCCCCCCTACTGTAATATCCACATCTCCCCCACTGTAATATCCACATCCCCTCCACTGTAATATCCACATCTCCCCCACTGTAATATCCACATCCCCCCACTGTAATCTCCACATCTCCCCCACTGTAATATCCACATCTCCCCCACTGTAATATCCACATCCCCCCACTGTAATATCCACATCTCCCCCACTGTAATATCCACATCCCCCCACTGTAATCTCCACATCTCCCCCACTGTAATCTCCACATCTCCCCCACTGTAATATCCATATCCCCCCCACTGTAATATCCACATTTCCCTCACTGTAATCTCCACATCTCCCCCACTGTAATATCCACATCTCCCCCACTATAATGTCCACATCTCCCCCACTGTAATATCCACATCCTCCCACTGTAATATCCACACCCCCCCCCACTGTAATATCCACATCTCCCCCACTGTAATATCCACATCTCCCCCACTGTAATATCCACATCCCCCCCCCACTGTAATATCCACATGCCCCCCACTGTAATATCCACATCTCCCCCACTGTAATATCCACATCCCCCCCCACTGTAATCTCCACATCTCCCCCACTGTAATCTCCACATCTCCCCCCACTGTAATATCCACATCTCCCCCACTGTAATATCCACATCCCCCCACTGTAATATCCACATCCCCCCACTGTAATATCCACATCCCCCCCACTGTAATATCCACATCCCCCCACTGTAATATCCACATCCCCCCACTGTAATATCCACACCCCCCCCACTGTAATATCCACATCTCCCCCACTGTATATACGATTGTCTGCTTGCTTACCACTACACAAGCAGGCAGATCCACGAGCAGTTGAGGCGGGTGATGATGATGTCAGCACGCTGTTCACCTAGGCCGCCGGCAGGTGTACCAAGATGGCTGCCGCTTCCTATGGGCTCAATCCACGGATCGGCACACCACGCGATCTGCGGATTGAGAGGCGAGTACCGACCCTGACCCTGCTGTAGAGGTTAAAGGATGTTTTATATATATAGGACTGTATGTTACATGTACGTCTTTCACAAAAGAGAACTTTTTAATTCTAGGTTTAGTGGTCCTTTACCTACTGACCCTGTTTAATGATTTAGTGATCTGGTAAGATGCCGGGGACAGCGATGCAGATCAATAGCAATAGAAAAAGGAACTGTGTAATATGCCCGGTGGCAGCCTTCCCATCATCCGTTATGATTAATGGGCACAGGCAGCTCATGCTTTGATTCATCTCTTTTATTTTGCTTGTCTCCTGTGTCACATTTGTACAATAGGATGCAGTAAATCTCGGCAGCCATCTAAGAGGGTAATGGTGTGAGACAGCATTTCACCTCATAAGATAACATACTCCTTGGGGCCTTATTCACAAAGCAGTGAACTTTCATCCTGCTGAACAGCTAGTAATGGTCGGCTTTCATTACATGACTTTGGGCAAGGGTGACATTTAGCCTTAGCCTTAAACCATTCATTTTCATCTCATACGGAGCCAAAGCTCAACAGTTATGGCTATAAGAAGATTACAATGGCTCATGAACCAGTCAAGCCTGCAAACTTTACACATGAAAGGAGAGATAGAGGGAAAATCAGGACAGTGTTGATCTTATTGCCCAATTTCTTTATGCATTGCACAATGCTCAGGAAAATAGCTGTCAGTCACAATTAACCACTTAAGGACCGAGTTTCTTTTTTAGATGTGGTGTTTGCAAGTTAAAAACATTTTCTTTGGCTAGAAAATTATTTAGAACACCCAAACATTGTAAAAAAAAAAATTCTAACACCGTAGAGAATAAAATGGCGGCCATTGCAATATTTTTTGTCATACCGTTTTTGCACAGCAGTCTTAGGCCGCGTACACATGGTCGGTCGATCTGATGAGAAGAGTCCGAAGGACCGTTGTCGTCGATTAACCGATGAAGCTGACTGATGGTCTGATGTGCCTACACACCATCAGTTAAAAAACTGATCGGGTCCAACGCGGTGACGTAAAACACAACGACGTGCAGAGAAAAATGAAGTTCAATGCTTCCTAGCATGCGTCGACTTGATTCTGAGCATGCGCAGGTTTTTAACCGATGCTTTTGCGTACTAACCATCGGTTTTGACCTATCGGTTAGGCGTCCATTGGTTCAATTTTAAAGCAAGTTCTACAATTTTTGACCGAAGTATAACTGACCGATGGGGCCCACACACGATCGGTTTAGACCGATGAAAAGATCCTTCAGTCCGTTTTCATCGGTTTGGACCGACCGTGTGTACAGGGCTTTACAAGCACACTTTTTTGGGAAAAAATACACTTTTTTAATAAAAAATAAGACAACACTACAATTAGCCCAATTTTTTTTTATATTGTGAAGGATAATGTTACGCCGAGTATATTGATACCCAACATGTCGCGTTTCAAAATTGTGCCTGCTCGTGGAATGGCGACAAACTTTTACCCTTTAAAAAATCCTACAGGTTGCATGTTTTGAGTTACAGAGGAGGTCTAAGGCTAGAATTATTGCTCTCACGCTAAAGCCTCGTACACACGACCGGTTTTCCTGTCAGGAGCCAAAGAGAGCTTTTGGCCGGGAAAACCGGACATGTGTATGATTCCTCGCAGTTTTCCCGACAGGAAAACAGCTGGGAATCCCAGCGGGAAAATAGAGAACCTGCTCTCTATTTTCCCATCGGGATTCCCGGAGTTTTTTTTACCCGCCAGATTTACTAATACTTTCCTATGGGAAACATTGCGAGGCAGTGCCAATGGAGCATACACATGGCCGGGATTCCCGGCCAAAGCTCTCATGGCAGTTAACCTGCCGGGTTCTCGGCTTTCACCTTGGTTTTCCCGCCAGGAAAACCGAACGTGTGTACAGGGCTTAACAATCGTGGTGATACCTCACATGTGTGGTGTGAACACCGTTTTCATATGCGAGCGCTGCTCATGTATGCGTTCACTTCCACGCGCGAGCTTGTCGGGATGGTGCGCTTTTAAAAAAATGTTTTATTATTATTTATTTTACTTGATTTTTACAGTGTTTTAAAAAAAAAATTGGGTCACTTTTATTCCTATTACAAGGAATGTAAACATCCCTTGTAATAGAAAAAAGTATGACAGGTCCTCTTAAATATGAGATCTGGGGTCATAAAGACCTCAGATCTCATTTTTAAAATTAAATGCAATAAAAAAAATAATACAAATGTTGTCATTTTAAAAAAATTACAAAAGAAAATGGCCCTTTAAGAGCTATGGGCAGAAGTGACGTTTTGACGTCGCTTCCGCCCTGCGATGGTATGGAGAAGGATGGCCATCTTCCCCTCACTCGTCTCCATACCCAGCCGCAAATAGGACCCTTTTTACTAGGAGCCTGCAAAGCATTGATCTGATCTGATCACAGGTGTAATGCAGGACTCCAGCAGACTTGTCAGTGTATTTACAGACTTGTCAAGCAGTCATAGTGATCCTTCCTGCCTTCCATGTGCCAAAGTAATTCTTCCTGCCTTCCATATACCATAGTGATCCATCCGTCGCAAGACAAGCAAAATTCAAGCTCCTGGGGTGTGCAGTACCGCATTTGGCCAGAGGTGGGGGCGCACTCTGAGACACTCGGAGACCACTCGGAGATGCTCTGAGACACTCGGTTATCGAGTGCCTCCGAGCATCTCTGAGTGTCTCCTAGTGGTCCTCAAGCATCTCTGAGTGTTTCCAAGTATCTCCGGTGCCCCCACCTCTGGCCACATGTGGTACTGCCTACACTAGCATTGACACTGGAACGAATTATCGGCGTTTCTATTGAATACTATGGGGAAACTCGCTTTGATATACGAGTGCTTTAGATTACAAGCATGCTTCTGGAATGGATTATGCTCGTAATCCAAGGTACTACTGTATCATAATTATACATCCTACTTTCCATATGCCATAGTCAGACCCCGCCCCTCCACATTTGGTCCCTCCCACTTTTCATAAGCCACACCTCTTATAGAATCCACCCACTCCGTCCCCTGTATTCCACTTGCTTCCACCCATAGTGTCAGGAGTATACAGCATCACAGGACAGAGTATATAGCCCCAGCATCACAAATCATGGTATATAGCGCAGCCTTACAGATCGGTGCAAACAAACTAAAAAATTACACTGTTAGTAATGAAGGATTCTAAATGGACATTAGATTATCAGAGACTGCGGACATACTGCACGAGATTACCAAAGACTGTGGACATACTGCACAAGATTACCAGAGACTGCGGACATACTGCACAAGATTACCAGAGACTGCGGACATGCTGCACAAGATTACCAGAGACTGCGGACATGCTGTACTAGCATTGGTCCCAGCTAGAGCAATACCTAAATTTTAGCTTTAGGGCTCAGTCAAACCATACATGCATTTTTTTTAATGTTCAGCTACAAACAGCCCCATAATAAGTGGGGGGATGCATTATGGGGCTGTTTGTAGCTGAACATTAAAAAAAATGCATGTATGGTTTGACTGAGCCCTAAAGCTAAAATTTAGGTATTGCTCTAGCTGGGACCAATGCAAGTGTCCCAGCTAGTTCCGCCGAACCTTAGAAAAGAAAAGTTAATAAGCAGCGAGGGGGGCGGGGGGGACATTTGGTTTCCATGCTCTAGACAATAATCAAAGAACTGTAATAAGCGGGGGGGTTGACTAATCCGGCTGCTATTTCCATGATCTCGAAAAAAAAAAAGTTAATAAGCTGGGGGTGCCAGTGATTCAATGGGGGATGCCGGCCGTTCGTTATTTCCTCCGCAGCCTAAAAGAAGAGAGTAAGGGGGGGTGCCGCGGACGCTATTTCCGACGATCCACCGAACAACTAAAACAACTTAATGAGCGGGTGGGTGGATGGGGGATGCCGGCACAGAGCCGAACAGGGGGAAACTGCATCTGAGATGTTTGGCTCACGAAGGTGCGTCCCTTTGGGCTAGAGAGTGCCGACGTCATTTCCTGACGTCGGCACAGGCACAGTAATATACTGGGTGCCGTGCACCCGCACGGCCAAAGTGCACGTCCATTGCATCGGAAGCTGTGGCGCTATGGGCATAGCCACAAAGGCATTTTTTTGCTGCCAATGTAGCGCCACGTCTGCAATCTCGTGATTGCACAGACGTGGCGCTACTTACACTGCACTGTGCCCGGCGCCCAGTGCACGTAAGGACATTTTTTCGATTTTTTTTATTTAAAGGGACATGTTTAAATAATTTTTATTTATTTTTTATTTATTTTTGGGGGGGGCGGCGCCCAGGCGCCCCAATGGACGGGCCGCCACTGGCCATAGTGATCCTGCCTTCCATATACCATAGTGACCATTCCTGCCTTCAATGTACCATGGTGATCCTTCCTGCCTTCCATATACCATAGTGATCCCTCTTTCCTTTCTTCCATGTACCATAGTGCTCCCTCTTTCCTTTCCTCAATGTACCATAGTGCTCCTTGCTTCCTTCCATGTACCATAGTGATCTCTCTTTTCTTTCTTCAATGTACCATAGTGCTCCTTGCTGCCTTCCATGTACCATAGTGATCCTTCCTGCCGTCCATGTACCATAGTGATCCCCCTTTCCGTTCTTCCATGTACCATAGTGCTCCTTGCTGCCTTCCATGTACCATAGTGATCTTTCCTGCCTTCCATGTACCATAGTGATCCCTCTTTCCTTTCTTCCATGTACCATTGTGCTCCTTCCTGCCTTCCATGTACCATAGTGATCCCTCTTTCCTTTTGTCCATGTACAATTGTGCTCCTTGCTGCCTTCCATGTACCCTCCCACTATCATGTTTGACCACACTCACTTTTTGCTGCGGCGCGCTTAGCAGGTCACTATTTCCCTGATATGTCCCTCGTTCTCAAGTTCAAAAGTTTAGAGGTATGTAAATGTTGTGTGAAGAAGTTTTGTGAAAAAAATTATAAATATCACCACTGAGTAAATAACATAGATTCATGCATTGCATGAATCTATGTTATTCTTGCCGGCCGCTGGTCTATTCAGATGGCCGGACCTTGAGCGCCGGCCACCTGAATAACGGCAGCTGGTTGGCTGTGCGGAAGTGCCTATCAGAGCCAGCAGCTGACAGGCGTCTCAGCCAATCAGGTTCACCGGTTCTGGTTATCGGTATCCTGATTGGCTGAAGCGTCATCGTGGGCGGGAGAAGACATCGAGGGGCGTGGAAGGACTAGGAGGCATTTTACAGGGCACAGCGGCGACAATGGGCACAGTGGTGACAATGGGCACAGTGGTGACAATTGGCACAGTGGGGACAATAGGCACAGTGGCGGCAATTAAAGGGCACAGCGACATCAGTGGGCACAGTGTCGACAATGGGCACAGTGTCGACAATTAATGGGCACAGTGGTGACAATTGGCACAGTGGTGACAATTGATGGGCACAGTGGCTGCGTTTGATGGCATGGCACAGTGGTGACAATTGATGGCACAGTGGCTGCGTTTGATGGCATGGCATAGTGACTGCATTTGATGGCATGATACAGTGGTGACAATTGATGGCACAGTGGCTGCGTTTGATGGCATGGCACAGTGGCTGCGTTTGATGGCATGGCACAGTGGCTGCGTTTGATGGCATGGCACAGTGGTGCGAATTGATGGCACAGTGGCTGCATTTGATGGGCACAGTGAGGCTGCAATTTTTTTTCTTTTTTTTTTTTTCGTTTGCGCCCCCCAAAAACTTTGAGCACCAGCCGCCATTGTGTGTGTCTGTGTTCATAAACCCAACATGGTATACAGATCAATGATTGTAGGGAAAATAATGTGATACTAAAATGTGCTGTCTGTAAGGCCACATTCACACCTGAGCGTAGCATTTTCGGTCGTTTTTTTTTCTGCACGATTTACCGCGTATTCGCGCGTTTGCATACATCGTTGTCCGACGTTTTTGAACTTCGTCGTTTTTTATTTTAGCCAATAGAAAAAATGCTCATCTCTTTCATCATTTGTTGCTATGTTTGTAGATTTTTTTTATCTTCTTTCTGGGTGAATATTCTATTTCACAGAACAGATTAAAGCGACAAAACGCCCATGGAAACGCTCGTTGTCGTGCTAGGCGCTTGAATCGAGCGTTTCCATTAGTTTATATGGGAATACAAATGTTCAAAAACGCCCAAATCAGCCCGATTCGCGCGACAAAAATGGGTCCAGAACTTGTTTGGGCTTCAGGCGTTTTGGAGTGGAGATGTGAACCATCTCCATAGAGAATAATGTATTTTTTCCCCTCTAGCGTTTTATAGCTTCAGGCTACAAAACGCTCAGGTGTGAATGCAGCCTAAAAGAAGGAACTGCAGAAAACAGACAGGAAGTGTAATGTTGTGTAGTGTTCATTTGTTTGTTTTCCATGTAAGTGACAACAGGTTGACCTTTGTGTGGAACACATATGGACTTTTTACTTCCTGTTTCCTTTTGTGCATTGTCACCGTGACTGTTTTTTTACTGTCACTATCTTCATCAGTCACTCTTTTCATCTACTACTATCCAGAGAAAAACACAAGAATGTCACAATAACATTGTAGTGAAACCAGCGAAGCTCCAACAGACTGACAGTTGGTTTACAGCCCTACAAACAGTCCTAAGTTTACTAAATAAAGAATACACTATCCTGAGAGACAATCACATTGCCCCGGGTGGCAATGGCGGGTGTGTGAGGGGGTCCTCCCACACAGCCCACCCTACCTGCTCCGCTTTGAAGCCCAACGGGGCAGAGGGACTCCCTATAAGGGAGTGAGAGGATTTGCCCGCTCAACCAGCCCCGTTAGTCCTTCGCCTCTCTTTTTTAGAGAATGCGTGGTCAAAGTGCGTGCATGTTAACCCAATTTCGAGTGCGTGTAAGTGTGGTGGTTTTTGTGGGAGGGGGGTGGGCGTACTAAGCACAGGCTTACCTCGCATAGCACACCCACCAGGAGCCGGGCTGAGACCACCAAACTCAATTCACATGTAGCCGAGAGCGGGATCCGAACCCCTAGCTGCAGAGGTGAATGGCTTGTCAGCGCAGTGCCAATCGCGTTGAGCCACCGCAGCTCCTTGATGATGAATGTCTTTTTTTTTTTTTTTTTTTTTTTTTTTTCTTTTTCTTTTTTTCCACGTCAGACATAACCACAGCAAGAGACCTGCTCATGATTTTATTCATAATTCCGTCTCTATTTCAGGTATAGCATCATTTGTGGTAGTTTATTTATATATATATTTTTTTTCCTGATTCTATATTTGTTATTCTGCTATTTGCATATTGTTTAATTTTTTTTTTTTTTTTTTTTTTTTTTTATAAGCATATCTTCTTTCAGCCCTTTAACAATTTAAACGGGCTAGAGCGTTCCTCATATATACGAGATCCAACATGCTATCATTACGTAATGACGTGACACATCACCCCATCCCAGTCCCCTCCCTCTCCTCCCTCCCCCCCACTACCCTTCCCACCCCTCCCAGACCATCTCCCGACTCCACCTAGTATTTTTATTTCCTATATTGCTGCATTCTTATTCCTCTCTCATGTTTTCTGCGTATTTCCGAGACTTTTTAAAATCAATCCATGTTTCCCAGATATCCTTGTTTCCTGCCTTGTTCTTTTCGCCACCGTATTTTACTTTCTCCCTCCTATAAGTACCCTCTACAGAGTCGATCCATTCCCATATTTGCGGGCTTACCGGGTTTCTCCATTTTAGGGGTATCAATCGTTTCGCAGAGTTCAACAAATGCGGAATTAGTGATCCCCTATAATCGTTCACTGGCGTTTCTCCCCCGTGAAAGAGGACTATCCAAGGATTATTTTCCAATTCTTTTTTAGTTATCTCTTTTATCAAAGCCAAAACTTTTCCCCAGAACGTTTTGATTTTTACACAGTCCCACCACAGGTGGGCCATCGTTCCTCTTGCCTCACACCCTCTCCAACATTCCTCTGACTCCCCTACTCCGAATTTGGCCATTTTATCTGGGGTAGTGTACCATCCTGTCAGACACTTGAAGTTCATCTCGGCGGTTTTTACATCAACCGCCGAAGTATGTGTCAAATTAAGGATTCTCCCTATGGTCGTCTTCCCCCTTGGAACTCCTAGGTCTCTCTCCCATTTCTGTATGTAGTTTAGCGTATCCGACTCGTCTATTTTCTGTAAATATTTATATACTTTGGAGATATTTCCTTTTGAGCTTTCGGTACTACACATCTGTTCCAATGTAGTGTACTCCTCTCGTGACCTCAATGGGTGTGGGAGGCACTTAACGAATGACACCAACTGAAGGTATCTCCACTCGCTGAGTGCCTCCATTTCAATCCTAATTTCGTGAAGGGTCATAATTTTGCCCTCTAGTGTTATGTCTTTTAACTGTGTTCTATTTTTAATCCACTTACCACCTACCTCTTTAGTCCCAGGTGCAAAATATTCGTTTTCTTTCAAATCTATAAGGGGTGAGTTGAATTTCGTTTTTAATTGTTTGTGTAATCGATCCCATACCCTTAAAGCGTTATGTGTAATTGCGTGTGTTGACGTGTGTAGGGTTCTATAGTGTGGGGGGTTCCAGATTAATCTCCCTAACTGTGCCCTCGCTAAGGTGCATTCAATACTTATCCACCTTTTATCCTGTGACTCTTTAGCCCATTCTATGACCCGTGTGAGGACCGAAGCGTTGTAGTATAATCTAATGTCCGGTACAGCCAGGCCGCCTTTTTTCTTGGTTTTAGAATTTGGGCAGAGACTCTATGTTTTTTATTGGTCCATATGTATTTCATTAGAAGGGAGTTAATTATTTTAATATATGACGGAGGCAAATAAATTGGGACCATTTGGAATTTATACAAAATTTTGGGGATAAGTACCATTTTTACCACATTTATCCTCCCAAACCACGATATTGGTCTATTGTATATAGTTTTAATTTCTCTTTTAATTTCGTCGAGAAGGGGGATAAAGTTTATTCTATATATTTTTTTCAAAGTATTTGCCATTTTTATACCCAAATACTTTATCTCTCTTTGCCAGGAGAAATTAAATTTCTTCCGCAAATATAGTTCTTCGTCTTTGTGGATATTAATATTCAAAATCTCCGTTTTTGTTGTATTCATTTTAAAGTTTGAGACCTCGCCATATTGTTTTAAGGTATCTATTAACTTCGGGAGGGTGACTCTTGGGCTACTTATGTAGAATAATAAATCATCAGCAAAGGCTGACAGTTTATGCTCATCTTCGCCTACTTCTACCCCATAGATTTCTGGGTTTTGTCGGACCATTGCCAGGAGGGGTTCCAATGCTAGGACAAAGAGGAGGGGGGATAGGGGACATCCTTGCCTAGTCCCATTTTTCATCTCAAAAGGGGCGGATAAGGATCCGTTAATTTTGATCCTTGCACACGGGTGGAAATATAGGGTTTTTATTCTTCTTATCATCCCTGGACCTATTCCTATGGATTCTAGGGTTTGTATCAGGAATCCCCAGTCTACCCTGTCGAAAGCTTTCTCAGCATCAACCGACAGGAATAGACCGGGGGTCCCACTTTCTTTGATCTGCTCCAGGAGAAGGAGCGCCCTCACACCATTATCCTTTCCCTCCCTCCCAGGTATAAAACCTACCTGGTCTGGGTGGATGATGGCTGTCATCGCTCCCTTCATTCTTTCCGCTAAAATTTTTGCATACAGTTTCGTATCTGCGTTTAGGAGTGAGATCGGTCGATAACCCGAACAAGTCGTATTATCCTTTCCCTCTTTTTTGATCACTGTAATCGTTGCTGTTAAAGCCTCTCTACTCATTTCATAATCAGTTCCAAGGCCATTAAAGTATTGGCAGAGTCTGGGGATTAAGATGGTACTGAACTTTTGTAGGTAGGCAGATGTAAAGCCATCTGGCCCGGGACTTTTCCCCTTAGGAGTGTTTTTTAAGGCCTCCCTTATTTCCTGTTCAGTTATTAGACCTTCCATCTCTTCTACCTCCTCTTCTTCTAATTTTGGGAGATTGGCTAACTGTAGTATTTCCCTACTCTTGTCCATTTTTTCACGTGGGCACCTGATCTTTTGTTGGATATCGTAAAGTTCTTCATAGTAGCTCCGGAATACTTCTGCTATTTTATTTGTCGCATATACTAAGTCACCATTCCTGTCTCTGATTTTTTCTATAAAATTCCTAGTTTTCTTTTTTCTTACCATTCTGGCCAAATTTTTACTAGGTTTGTTTCCCCAGACGTATCTTTCTCTCTCTGTCCGGTCTATATGTTTCTTAGTTTCTTGTTCCGCCAGAGCTCTATATTCATCCCTTCTTATACTCAACTTATGAAATATTTCCCTCTTTTGCCCCTGTGACTTATGTTCCTGTTCTAGCCGAAATATCTCCTCCCTTAGTGTTTTTAATTTACTCGTTCTTATTTTGTTTTTCCTTGCCCCTTCTACAATAAAGATTCCCCTTATATACGCTTTATGGGCCTCCCAAAGGGATGCTCTTGAGATATCCTCCTTGTCGTTCTCCTGAAAATAACATTCCAACTCTTTCTGTATCCTCTCCGCTACCTCCTCGTCCCCCAACAGACTCTCGTCCAATCTCCATTCTGGTGGTGTGTCTTTTTGTATAGAAGTTTTTATTTTTAAAGTTATAGGGGCGTGGTCTGATAACGTCATAATCTCACACCTTGCTTCTATCACACTCTCCAGAAGTCTGTGGTCGACGAGGGCATAGTCGATCCTCGAGTACGTCCCATGCACAGGTGAGAAAAACGTGTAGTCGCGGGCCCTCGGATTGAGGATCCGCCATACATCCACCATTTGATTTTGTGTCATTTGTTTTATCAGTATTTTTAGTTGCTCACGATTTGTCCCCTGTGCACAGGACGTACTATCGAGGCTTGGACTCATACAGAAATTGAAATCTCCCATCAAAACTACATGGCCCTCTTCAAATTCTTTTAGTTTTCTCATGATTTTACTAATATATTTAACCGAGTTTACATTGGGGGCGTATACATTAGCTAGGGTATAGATCTCTCCTCCCAGTTTTATTTTCAGGAACAGAAATCTCCCCTCCGGGTCTGTTTGTCTATCCACCAATGTGAATCGTATTCTACGAGCGAATCCAATAGCAACCCCCCGGGATCGCGATGAGATTGTATCCCCATAATACCATATCGGGTATTCTGTTGAGTAGAGCTTTATATTGGATTCCAAGGTAATATGGGTCTCTTGAAGATAGGCAATATCTGTTTTATACTGTGTTAACTCACAGAGAATTTTGTGTCTTTTAATATGGGAATTTAGTCCCTTTACATTATATGAGAGAAACTTGATATCTGTCATATATCTTTTTTTTTTTTTTTTTAAGTGTTTGGAATATTTTCTTGTGAAGTCAGTCAGATGGTCTCTCTGCCTCCCCCCACCCCCCCACTCTTCCCATTCCCTCCCCCTCCCTCCTCCATCCCATCCCCCCTCCCTCCCTCCTCCCCCCTGGCCTATTTTTGGCCTATGAGCCTTGGAAGGGCGATTTCTCATCTTCACCCTCAACTCCTCTAATTGTGGTGGTGCTCGTGCACTCCCCTGGCCCCCCCCCCCCCCCCCCCCCCGGACCATAATCCCGGGATTCCAGGCAATTCAGAACATCCCTAATCCACCCAAGCCGATAAATCGGGGGGTGCTATCTGCATTTTAGAGCAAAAGTCATTCAGTTCTTCCGGAAATCTTAGTCGAGCCGTTTTACCTCCCTTAATGCCTATAAGGCATGCCGGGAAGCCCCATTGGTACTTTATATTTTGTGCCCGCATCAGCTCTAAGAGCTCTAAGGTTTCAGATGCCTTCTCCTTGCCAGTGTTTCTTTAGATAGATCAGAAAATATTTGTAAGTCAGTCTCTCTATATCTCAGGGGGGGTTTCCCCCTAAGTCTTCCCCAAATTTTTGCTTTATCAGCAAAATTCTTGAACCGAACAACAACATCTCTTGGCCCGTATCTATCTATCATCTGAGGATTTCCCACTCGATGCACTCTTTCGATTTTGAGGGGCTTCGCATCTGCTGGTCTGTCAAGTAAGGGGCAAAAAATTGTATTCATGACCTCCATGAGGTCTTCCTCCTTTTCCTCAACTATCGCTCTAACTCTAAGGTTCTGTCGCCTGTTGCGATTCTCCTGGTCCTCTATCCTGTAAGCCGCTACTCTCTGACTCTCGGTCAGGGCCTTAACCTGCCCTTTCAGGACGTTTATTTCTTGATCCTGTTCTTCTAATCTCCTTTCTGTCTCTACTACTCTTTCTCTGAGTCCTCCGAGGTCCACTCTCACCTTATTGATCTCTGTCTTTATGACATTTTCCATCCTTAATAGCATAGCGTTCATTTCTGCCTTTGTAGGGGGCTGTGTGTCCTGTAAGTCTGGGGCCAACACTTCAGTGTTATTGTGGTCTTGCTCGCTTTCTATTGTAGTTTCACTTTTAGAGCTCTCCGCACTATTCGCTCCCTTTTTTGATTCATTCTTCTTCCTTTCCGTCTTTTTTGCGAGTCCCGGACTTTTAAGACTCCCCTCTTGTGTCATATATTGCTGTATAGAGCTATTCCCCGGGTTGTTCTTAGAGGGTTTTATGGTGACACCTCTCGTTGACCTATTCATTTTATTGGAGGGTCTAATTCTCTTCCCCAGTTTGAATGAGGATTTTTTCAATCTACTCTTAATGATTTTTTTTTTTTCCCCCTTTTTTTTTTTTCCCCAACCTTGCCTTAGCTCCTCTATATGGGGGTAACTATTCTCCTCTTGTTATTTTCTCCTCTCCCTTTAAGAGGAGAAATAAGGCGCAGTGGGATTACAGGCGACAAAGAAGAAGAGGGATATGGCCAAGAGCGTCAGCAAGGAAGGAAAATACAGGGGAGGAATCCCCCGTATAACGCACCGGGAGAAGGGAGGGCCAGACGTGGAAGTAAGAAGTAAGAAGGCAAATAAAAAGGGCCCGGAATAGGGGCACCTCCTCTCCGCCTCCCTATTGAATCCCGCCTACTCCCCGTCCGCTACCTAGCTTAATTATTGCAATGGACGAACCAAACTGTTTTTTTTTTTGTTTTTTTTTTATTTTCTTGTGTCTGAACTGTCTTCCATATGATTTTAAATTTTGAGCTGCGGTGTTTTCTCTGGCTTGTCCTCCTAACCCATAGGGGGCTTTCTACAGGTTAGATTCCCCAGGATTTTAACTCTTTATCTATTTTGATTGTCTTCACCCGGTTAAACACTGTATACAATTCTCAATGTTGTCTGGCGAGATGTTATAATCTTCTATAGGCACCTGGAGGTTAAGCTCTATTCAGCATCCCTTGGCACGCTATTACCTTCAGCCTATGGTTACATTGCCGGACTAGTTATCCTTATTTGATCAATACAGTCCTTTTGTATATAGGGGGAGTCCTGCTCCTTCATAGGTTAGTGTATTATATACAGATTTTTTTATATGTATAGCAGAGAAAAGTAGGACTCACCAGTATGCCCTCCCTGGTCCAACTGCCCCTCAAAATACTGGCTGCAAGGTATGCTCACCCTACCGCCGTAATACACAGAGGGGGGTCAGGCAGGGAAGGAACACCGATGAAGAGGGGGTGAGAAAAGGAAAGAATAAAAGGCGAAAAGAAGCGCGTGTCAAAGTCCGCTCAGCATCCAATAGGATTTCTACCACAAGTCTCTTTCCTGTAGGGTAGGCAACTTATATCTCTCAATCTTTAGAGACACTTGTCAGCTTGGTACTTATTTAAAAATCGCCCATAAACGTTCAGTCTCTTGCTTGGTGATCATGAAAAGCAATACCTTAATAATAATGACAAATAGTCCTACTATCTCATTGTATCAAGACCATGACTCAGTCCTTATCCACGTGTATACAGTTTTAGCTCATTGCATATATAATAAAGCACTTATAACCGCTTAATCAAAAAAGATTTTTTTTCCCATTTATCTCCTGGGCTGCGGCATCTGAAAAGAGTCCCAGCGCAACAACACAATACCAGGGGGATCAGGGGGGGGGCCCCAGGGAGGAGGAGGGGGGGGGGGGCACGGGGTGGCACCCGACCCTGCTCGGCTCTACTGAGCGTCTCACCCAACCTCAGGACCTCCTTGGCGACCTGTTGCTGCCGCTGCCAGTGCTGCTGGGGCTCCGTTTTCTGTCCTGTGTCATCCCCGATCGTAGCACCGCGTCCTCCGCTCCACAGCTGCTCCCGGCGTGGTGCTGGCCAATCACGTGGCTTCTTCCGGGTCACCAGGTATCCCTCTGGGTCCCGACCGTACGGGGGGGTTCTTTCGTCGAGCCGTGCAGGGCGGGGGGTGAGTCTCCGACTCGGTCGCCGGGGGTGTCAGCCTCTCACTCTGACATCCACCGGCCCGCTGCTGGATCCGTCGGCTCTCCACTCCCGCTCCCGTGACCGCACGCCATGGAGCGCTCCGGCACCTCCCACCTACACCTCCCACCCCATGAATGTCTTTTTAACCAAAATAACTATGTATGGATTACAGAAACTGAGGGATTATTGATATAATTTCTTGTTATCAAATTAAACAAACTCCTAAATATTAGCTTTTTCTACTACTATATGTCCTTAATCATTCAACCCGCTTCTTCTGAGCCCAGGTCATCCTGTACTTCCCCAGCAGTGAAAGGAGAAAAATAGCCAGGTCCAGAAATAAAAAAATAAAAAAGTGTCCACATTAGAAGATTTCCCCTCTATTACTGTTCTGAGTGAAACCCAAAATTTGGCTATAGCGTGGGCCCCTAGTGGTTAAACCTGAACACAAATGAATTACCTGGATTCTGAGGCTAATTTAATGCAGATAAGGAACTAAGTGGGCCAGATTCTCGTACAGCGGCGTATCTATAGGCGGGCGTAACGTATCCGATTTACGTTACGCCCCCGCAACTTAGACGGGCAAGTGCAGTATTCTCAAAGCACTTGCTCCGTAAGTTGCGGCGGCGTAGCGTAAATCTGCCGGCGTAAGCCCGTCTAATTCAAATGTGGAACAGGGGGGCGTTTTTTATGTAAAATAACCATGACCCGACGTGATTGACGTTCGAAAAAAACTAGAAAATTGCGGGGTCAAGTAAAATTTAAATAAATCACGCCCCCAACATCCCCATTTGAATTAGGCGGGCTTACGCCGCCACACATACGTTACGCCGCCGTAACTAAGGGCGCAAGTTCTTTCTGAATACAGAACTTGCGCCCAAAGTTACAGCGGCGTAACGTATCGGAGATACGTTACGCCCGCAGAAAGATGTGTGCATCTTTCTGAATCTACCCCAGTGAGTTTAATTACCACCTTATTCAGCCACAGAACCTGTGTAATTAATATGTGTTCGGTTTTAAAGGGATGAGTTGGCAACCCTAACTACTACACAACATAGGGTGACATGAACTTCTAAACACAGGCGACACAACATTTACAATGTAAACTATTGGCTGTACTTTAAAAACTAGATGGTATAAAGTCCACACTGCAGTGTCAGTGCATACACATTATTTTCCAGGAACTCACAAAACTCCTACGATAAGCGAAAACCAAGTCCAAAGTTTGCTTGTATCTCTTGATCATCTGAATGAGAATACACTTCCTTGTAAAGTTCCCGCCTATGGCGTTAAATTAAGTCACCAGTTCCTCCCTATAGTTGACATCATCTCACCTTTCAGAAGAATGTTTGTCTTGTTTTCATTCTACAGCTCAGCTACAGTTACAAATGAGATGTTGCCAACTTTTTATCTTGGCCTGTAACCCTTTGTTGGCTCCTGCCTCATCTGCAATGTTAGAAGGCAGTTGTCAGCCAGAGCAGTGGTCTCCAACCTTTTTGGCAGCGGGGACCGGCTGCATGGAAGAAAATTGTGCCAAGGCCTGGCGAGGGGGGGATGTAATCGATTTTTTCGCGTGCAATTTTTTTGGGACAATAGCTGTTGTTTTGCAGTTGGCGCTTCAATCGTCACGGCACCATGGTTGGTATGGTGTCAGAATGATTGAAGAACATTATTTCTTATATTACATTGTAATATAAATTAAATAGTTCAAACCCCCCTTAATGCAGAATCAGTGGAAGCCATGAGCGTGTCACCTGCCATGTCGCCTGCCACCAGATGCAGCTTGTCACTTTACACGTCGCCTGCCACCAGATGAGGAATGTCACTTGCTACGTCACCTGCCAGTGCCACCAGATGAGGAATGCCACATCACCTGCCAGTGCCACCAGATGAGGAATGCCACTTGCCACGTCACCTGCCAGTGCCACCAGATGAGGAATGCCACTTGCCACGTCACCTGCCAGTGCCACCAGATAAGGGATGCCACGTCACCTGCCTGTGCCACCAGATAAGGAATGCCACTTGCCACGTCACCTGACAGTGCCACCAGATGAGGAATGCCACTTGTCACATCACCTGCCAGTGCCACCAGATGTGGATTGTCACTGCATTGGTGGCACTGGTTCAGTGGTCGTTGAGTGGGGGCAGGAGAGCAGAGTAAAAGGGCAGGCGGTGAGAGATGTAATGGCGATTGGATGGCGCCAGTGCAGGGTGAGCGGTATTTGTGTGTGCAGCGGCGGTAACCTAGCAACCAGCCACGCTCAAGGCGTCTGACGTGGATGTGCAGGGAGGCCGTGTAGCGGGCCGCGCGCACATCGTAGCAAGGGGATCGTTGCCGACGTCGTCATGGAGACGTGACGTCGGCGTATCCCGCCCCTAGATCGGAAAGCGAACAATTAAGGGAGGTGGGGGAGAGTGAGCAGACGTGAGTGTAGGACCAGCAAGTGAGCAAAGAGTGAGAGCGCGCTTCTCTCATCCGCTCGCTCGCCTGCCTGATCCACCTGCCCGCCTTACAATGTCATGCTGCCCGCTGCGGCCCGGTTGCAGAGGCGCTTCGGCCCGGTAGTGGGACGCGGCCTGGGGGTTGACGACCCCTGATCTAGGGCATGGGTGCTCAACCTGTGGCCCTCCAGGTGTTGCAGAACTACAAGTCCCATGAGGCCTTACAAAGCTGATAGTTACAAGCATGACTCCCTAAGGCAGAGGTATGATGGCAATTGTAGGGTCACAAGTTGAGCACCCATGAGCTAGAGGGTTAATCTCTCATAAGCAATTCAAGTCTCATGAGTAGTGTAGCCCCTTGTTGGTGTGTAATGTGGTTAGACGCAGGAAATTCTGCAAACGGATTTCCTAATGATATACGACGTACAATATTCGCCAAGATTTAGCAGTTATTGAAAAGTGCAGGTAGACCTTCATTCCGGCTTTCCTACAGAAACAACATATTTTACCATCTAAATAATGATCATAGTCCTTCCGTAGAAGAGGAAATCGCATTTAACGTTTTGGATGAAGATTATTACAGCTTACTTTTGTGTCGCAGCAGATTGTATAAGATCGGTTGTCATTCTATTGCTTTCCATTTCCGCTCATTCACGCAGTGGTTGGATGAAGCAGTCACATGATAACCAGAAAACGGAATTTCCAAGCTTAGCTGTCATACAGTTCAGAAATCCCCTTGTGAAAAAAAAAATAATCACTCGCTTACAGTAATAAAAACGCTTTATCTTACTACAGGCCCGCGTGGTTGAGTGGTTAGCAGTGTTGCCTTGCATTGTTGTGTCTGTATAGGCTTCCTGCCACAATCCACAGAAATACCTTTAGACTGACTGGGTTCCTCCTGTATTGGCTGTGCAGTGTTTGTTACAGGACAGGTAAATAATATCACACTATGGGCTAAAATGTACCACATCCATTATCATTACAACCTCAAAAACTAATTTATACCAGTGTTCTATCAGATTACCACTACCCATCAGATTGTGTAACGGAAGTGACGTTCCAGCCAAAAATTACTTACTGCCCAAAGTAAGCACAGCATGGTCAGTTTTCTGGCTGCACTAGGAATTTAGCTTGCTCTCCTCCAATGGTTAGATTTGTGCTGACACACCCCTTTCCTGCACAACCATTTACTGAGAAGACCAGTGTGCTGCTGTTTATCCTCTCCCAGCTCTCTGAGCTCTTTATACAGCTGAGAACAGAGGATATGTGATCATTTAAAAAAAAAGGTATTGATAATGTTTTTTTTATGTATACACAAATGATTTGCCTTTCATTTCTTGAGCATTTACATATACTTTAACCACTTTCTTACTGGGCACATATACCCCCTTCCTGCCCAGGCGAAATTTCAGCTTTCGGAACTGTCACGATTTGAATGACAATTGCGTGGTCGTGCGACGTGGCTCCCAAACAAAATTGACGTCCTTTTTTCCCCACAAATAGAGCTTTATTTTTGGTGGTATTTAATCATCTCTGCGGTTTTAATTTTTTGCGCTATAAACAAAAATAGAGCGACAATTTTGAAAAAAACACAATATTTTTTACTTTTTGCTATAATAAATATCCTAATTCATTTTTTATGTTTTAACTATTTTTTTACTCAGTTTAGGCCGTACGTATTCTTCTACATATTTTTGGTTAAAAAAAATCGCAATAAGCGGTCATTGGTTTGCGCAAAAGTTATAGCGCCTACAAAATAAGGGATAGAATTATGATTTTTTGTTATTTTTATTTTTTTTGCTAGTAATGGCGGTTATCTGCGATTTTTGTCAGGACTGCGGTATTACGGCAGACACATCGGACACTTTTGACAAATTTTTGGGACCATTCACATTTATACAGCGAACAGTGCTATAAAACTGCACTGATAACTGTATAAATGTAACTGGCAGGGAAGGGGTTAACACTGGGGGGCGATCAAGGGGTTATGTGTGCCCTTCTAGGTGATTCTTACTGTGGGGGGAGGGGACTGACTGGGGGAGGTGACTGATCGGTGTCCCTATGTATAAGGGACACACCATCGGTCTCCTCTCCCTGACAGGACATGGATCTCTGTGTTTGCACACAGAGATCCACGTCCCTGGCTCTGTGACTGCCGATCGCGGGTACCTGGCAGGAGGGCCGCCATCAGGGGGGTACAGGCAGTACACCTGTAAGGGGTCCGGAGGTTCCCAGGGGCCCGGAGGCCCACAGGGCCCCAGATGGCAACCCCCGTTTTTTTTATTTTTTTTTTATAAAAAAATATATATATTTTTTTATATATATTTTTATTTTATTTTTTATTAACGGGCCAATTTTTTTTTTTTTTTTAGGGGTCCGGAGGTCCCCAGGGGCCCGGAGATCCCCAGGGCCCTGGATGACAACCCCCTTTTTTATAAAAAAAATATCTTTTATTTATATATTTTTTTATTTCTTTTATTTTTTATATATATATTATATTATTATTATTATTATTATTATTATTATTATTATTAAAGGGCCCAGAGGGCCCCCGGATGGCAACCCCCCTTTTTTTATAAATGTATTTTATTTTTTTTTTATATTATTTTTTTATATATATATATATATATATATATATATATATATATATATATATATTATTAATAAAGAGCTGAGGTCCCCAGGGCCCCATGTGGCAAACCCCCTTTTTTTTATTTATTTTTTATTAAAGGGCCCAGAGGTCCCCAGGGCCCTGGATGGCAACCCCCCCCCCCCCCCTTTTGTGCATGTGCAGTGCCGAAAAAGACATTTCAAAAAAAGGGGGGTTGCCATCCGGGACCTCTGGGCCCTTTAATAAAAAAAAGAAACCTCTGGGCCCTTTAATAAAAAAAATATATATATATATAAATAAATAAATAAATAAAAATAAACATTTATAAAAAAAAGGGGGGGTTGCCATCCAGGGCCCTGGGGACCTCTGGGCCCATTAATAAAAAAAAAAAAAGGGGGGGGGGTTTGCCACATGGGGCCCTGGGGACATCTGAGCCCTTTAATAATATATATATATATAATAAATAAAATAAAAAACAAATAAAACATTTTTTTATAAAAAAAGGGGGGTTGTCATCTGGGGCCCTCTGGGCCCTTTAATAATAATAATAATAATAATAATAATAATAATAATAATATAATATATATATATAAACAATAAAAGAAATAAAATATATATTAAAAAATATATTTTTTTTATAAAAAAAGGGGGTTGTCATCCAGGGCCCTGGGGATCTCCGGGACCCTGGGGACCTCCGGACCCCTAAAAATAAAAAAATTGGCCCTTTAATAAAAAATAAAATAAAAATATATTAAAAATATATATAATTTTTTTAATAGAAATTAAATTAAAAAAAGGGGGGTTGCCATCTGGGGCCCTGTGGGCCTCCGGGCCCCTTACAGGTGTACTGCCTGTACCCCCCTGATGGCGGCCCTTGTGGTGACTGACAGTCATCAGCTCTCTGCTCACAGGACACTAAGAACCGAGCGCTCAGCGGTCTTTGATCACTCGGTTCTCAGCCTTAGAGCTGGTGGGGGGACAGATGCAGCATCCACCTAGGTAAATATGATTCTAAAAGGAAAAACATTGCCATACTTCTCTTTTAAGTGACTAAATGATGCAGCAAGTTTAGGGATCCCATCCCCAGATGAAGCACTGAAAACAAGTCAGCAATGGCTGTATTTAGATTGCCTTTAAAAGGTTAATACGGACCTGTTTCTAATTTTCCTTAGGCATCCGCCCCTTTCATTGATGTGTGGGCGAGACTGGCACTATCTTGTTCCCTCCGCATGGCTGGGTGACTCACCTTCTTTGTGTATTTCTGACACTCTTGTTAATTTGTCGTGTGCTTCCAGCCACCAGCAGTACTCCGCTTAACCCATTTTCATCTGACGGTTCCTACTAAGCCCCGAGACAACACAAGGCAACAGGCGTGCTGGTATCATTCTGCCAATAAGATATTTATAACCGTTGTGCCGCAGGGGGGTTAATCATACATCTGGGTATATCACAGCTGACATATGATTATATGGATCTCTAAAGGAATATTTACTTAAAGCGGTGGTTCACCCTGCAGAACAACATTTTAGCCTAAAATTCGGCATAGTAGCGCGAGCTACAGTATGCCGGTCTTAATTTTTTTATCGCCGTACTCACAGTGTAATCGTACATAGTAGATTCTGACTGCCCGCGGGGAATGGGCGTTCCTTTCAAGAGGGAGGGTGATTGACGGCCGGCTCTGGCACGTCACGCTCCCCGAAGACAGCCGGAGTAGGTCTCGGCTCTTCACGGCGCCTGCGCACAGACTATGCGCAGGCGCCGTGAAGAGCCAAGCCTATTTCGGCTATTTCCGAAGAAGCGTGACGCGCCAGAGCCGGCCGTCAATCACCTTCCGTCTGGATTGGAACGCCCATTCCCCGTGGGCAGTCGGAATCTACTATGTACGATTACACTGTGAGTACGGCGATAAAAAAATTAAGACCGGCATACTGTAGCTCGCGCTACAATGCCGAATTTTAGGCTAGAAGAAAAAAAAAATGTTTTTTTATTTTATAGGGTGAACCCCCGCTTTAACCTTGTGTGGCTTTCTTAAAGCCGCCATAGAGGAAAAAAAGGATTTGGAAATGTTTCTGCAGAATTCTTGAACCGAGAAGCAGTCATGTATAGGCTATACGATAGATAAAGTCCAGTATGGTCATTGAAAAGCAACAGAATCCCAATGCAAGACAGTTGGCTGTGGACCTTTAACGCGTTTGTTACCCCAACACTTCATATTCCTGATATGTGGCTGCTGTACCATGTACTTGTATGAGAAAGTCTCCTGTTCTCCTTGTGCTGCTTCCTTTGTGTGAAATCCCTGGTGTTCCTGACAGCCCCTCTGCTTTTCTATTAAAAACTGACCACACTAAGCAGGAAAGCAAACTATGGTCAGTTCTCTAGCTATGCAGGGAACTCGGGGCCAGATTCACATAAGAGATACGACGGCGTATCAGCTGATACGCCGTCGTATCTCTGTTTCTATCTATGCGACTGATTCATAGAATCAGTTACGCATAGATAGCCAGAAGATCCGACAGGTGTAATTGTTTTACACTGTCGGATCTTAGGATGCAATACCGCGGCCGCCGCTGGGGGGAGTTTGCGTCGTAAACCAGCGTCGGGTATGCAAATTAGGAGTTACGGCGATTCCCGACGGATTTTCGCGTTCGCTACGTCGCCGCTAGTCTAGTTTCCCGTCGCAAAGTTAGTCGGTTTTTTTAGTGCCTTAACTTTACGCAGCAATCGTATTGCTGTATAAAGTATGGCCGTCGTTCCCGCGTCGAAATTTAAAAAATAACGTCGTTTGCGTAAGCCGTCCGGGAATATGGAATTACGCTACCCACGTCGCCGTTCGAAAAAATTACGTCACGGCGCGCAAAGCACAACGGGAATTACGAAACGGAGCGTGCACAGTAGGTCCGGCGCGGGAGCGCGCCTAATTTAAATGGCACACGCCCATTTAAATTGGTCAGTCTTGCGGAGGCCGCCGGCGGAGGATTTCATTGCAAGTGCTTGGTGAATCAGGCACTTGCGATGAAAACTTGCGGCGGTGTAACGTATATACGATACGTTACGCCGCCGCAGTTATATGTGAATCTGGCCCTCAGTAAGCTCTCCTCCAATGATAAGATTTGTCCTGACACACCCTCACTGCACAGCCATTCACTGGGAAGCTCAATGTGCTGCTGTTTCTCCTTCCCCAGCTCTTATGCAGCGGAGAACAGAGGGAATGTGATCACTTATAAAAAAGGTAAAAAAAGGTATTTATAATGTTTTTTTATTTCTATACAATATTGGTTAGCCTTTTTATAAGGTGATCGTTTACAATCACTTTAATTTCACCAGAAGCACCAAAACCTTTCCTTACTTTCTATTGTCCCCCTCATACTCAAGGCCCATAACCAACTAAAAACATTTTTTGACATCCAGAAGATTTACCCCCCTTCATGACCAAAAACATACTTGGGGGGCATACCCTAAAATGTGTTTAGATTAAAGATGATGCCGCTATAAGACCATCAAACAGTACAAAACAGATTATAGCGCACACATTCAAGAATGACATTTATCCTGCAAGGCTAGTTAAAAACACCTGAACAATATGGTATGGCTAAGCCCACTAAATGCAACAAAGTACCCCGAATTAGTGGGTCCTACCCTAGTAATAGAAGGAAAGATCCTGCGTCTCAACTAGTGCCGGGACAAGGTCATTCAGTGCCCAGGGCAAAGATGTCAAACTGTGCCCCCCTTTCCTTTAGGGATAGGGTCAGGGCGCCCCCATCTCTGCAGTAAACCATTGCGCCCAGGGCAGCCGTCCCTCCTGCCCACCCCTTCTCCCAGCCCTGGTCTCAACCATGGTCCATGGGAGCCAAGCTCCTCTATGTGGTAAAAATGAGGGGATTCCTCCTATGCACTGGTGACCACAGATCCCCGTTCTGTCACTGTGGGGAACAATTACTGGCTCCCCTGCCCATCAATGGGCGGGGCGCACGCCCACAAAAGTGAGTTCCCATGCCAACGTACAGATACAGAAGTAAAATGACAGTGGCTGGTCGGGAAGCGGTTAATCTATGTTTATTGAACGTTTTGCGCATATACGATCAAAATAGAGTAGGACATATCCACACCAAAAAAAAAAACAATGTTGGAGATGTGCATTTTTTAGGCATTCGCCTTTTACGAGGCTTGAACATGGAACAATAATAACAGTTCCGTATCGCTCAACTAATGCAATCTAGGAAAAGTATGCAACTATTAGCTTAGACTCCTATCCATAGAAATCAGAAGTGAGAATATATGTGCACATAAAGCTGGAACATGGTAAAGGGTAGCCCCCAGAAAAAAAAAACAATGTGAGTGTTGACCCTCTTGACTTGGAGCCTAAGCTGTAAGACAGTGGTCTCCAAACTGCGGCCCGAGGGCCGGATGTGGCCCTTTGCTTGCCATTAGCCGGCCCTTGGGGCACTATCCCTCCCACTGATACGAGACACTATTCTGCCATCTGACACCGACAATGGAGCACCATTTCTCCCACTGACACCACTAATAGAGAACTATTCCTCCCTATTATACCAGCAATGGGGCACTATTCCTCCCCCTAATACCAGATGTTTACTAACAATGATGACAGGAAAATTTCTACTTCCGCTGGCCAAAGTCTGGCCCTCCAAGAGTCTGAAGGACAATAAACCGGCCCTTTGTTTAGAATGTTTGGAGAACCCTGCTGTAAGAGGTAACCCACAAGGAGGTTAAAGTATAGAGCTGTTACCAAGCAGGTCCATTAACCCTTTCAGGATGGAGGTCAATGTCCACCATGTAAATAGGGATATGAAGAGAGGATAGGAGGTATAGAGAAAGGGGGAGGTAAAAGGGAGAAGAAAGAAAAAAAAGGGGGGACTGGATTGGGGCCTGACACAACCCCCAATACATCCACACTCATGTCACAGGTAGTATAAAACTATACTTCCTCTAAGGGGGAGTCCCTCACTCAAAGTATGTTACAAATTTACAGGAATATCAAAAGTAGTTCTACACAGTCCATGTGATCCTATAAACTTTTGATTTGCCAGTCTCCCAAGAGAAAATTTGTTCAAGGTAGCTCAGAGAGTCCATATTGCATGCCCACTCCGTAAGAGAAAGGGTACCCACTTTATGCCAGTTTCTGGATATAAGAGATCTGGCTGCTGTGAGAAAGTGGCAAAGTAGGCCTTTCTTATCCGTATGTAAGGCCTCCTACACACGACCGAACATGTCTGCTGAAACTGGTCCGTCGGACCAGTTTCCGTGGACATGTTCAGTCGTGTGTACGGCCGACCGGACAATTTTCCGGCGGATTGGACAGGCTTCCAGCGGACAAATGTTTCTTAGCATGCTAAGAAACATGTCCGCTGGAATCCTGTCCGTCGGACATGTTCGGTCGTCTGTACGACTCACCGGACATGTCCGCTAGGCTGAAAGCCCTCGCATGCGTTGAAGTGATTCGACGCATGCGTAGAAGCATTGACCTTCCAGGGTCGCGCACGTCGCCGCGTCATCGGCGCGGCCACGTCACCGCGTTCGCTGTCCGCGGGAAATTTGGTCTGATGGTTTGTACAGCCATCAAACCAAAATCCGGCAGGGGACATGTCCGATGAAAACGGTCCGCAGACCGTTTTCATCGGACATGTCCTGTCGTGTGTACGAGGCCTAAGAGTCAGGCAGCATGGTCAAAATTATGACCAGAGGAGTATTGGGGATCTTTTCCCCTACCAGTTTATAGTACAATTGAAGAATTTTATCTGAAAACTGGGCAAGTCCCCCAAATATGGGTCATAGTTCCTGTGCCATTCATACAACTACAACAAACATTTGGTAATGAAGCATCAATTTTGTGTAAAACTGAAGAGCATCCTTACCATCTGGACAGAAATTTATAGTTTCTTTCCTGTTCTTTGGTAGAGATGGAGGCTTTGTGGGTTTACATTAGTAAAAGGCGACATCTTCTTCAGTGAGGTTACGTTCCCCTTGCCATTTTGTGAGGAAGTGAGGGTTCAATGGGAATGATTCTCTAAGGATAAGTTTATATACCCGAGATAATGCATGTGCAGGTCTGTCAAACAAACTATTGAAACGTAAACTTAAAGCACAGATCCACCTAATGACTAAAATAAAAGCAGGGAGATCCTTCCACTGCAGGACCTCAGGTACAGCTTCCCCTCCAGCAAGAACAGGGAGCAGTACAGTAGTGACATGAGCAGCCTTCGAGAATTAAAGTATTATGAATCTCACTCCAGATCTCCTGAAACTAGCAGTCAGAGGCAGCATTGTCTTAGATGATCTCACACTGTGGATATAGTGGTGCTGAGACTTAAGGCAAGGAAGTGCACTGCTATTTTTCAGGAGGAATGTACGACAAATTTAAACTTTTTTATTCTTAGGCACAATTACTATTTCTAGATGTTTCCTATATAAAGATAGATCTTAACTTTTTTGAGTTGGAGTCTATTTTAACACCTAACCCTTTACCAGGGGTCAAGTCCTGGGGGGAAAAGTGTGGGAACTCCCACCCAAGATCCACTCCCCCACCAAAAAAAATAAAAAGTTATACGCTCATATGCATAATTACTAAACCGCATGCTTTTTTTTTTATCCACTGTACCTTAGTAATCCTTTATGTTACTGGCCGCTTCCTGTATATGGATTCATCGGGTAGTGTGCGGGTATTCCGTCACTTCCTCGATGCCACAATGTCTCCTGGGAGCTTTTGTCATTGTTCCCAGGAGACATTGCGGAGGTCTGCCGCGAGTTATCGCGGGATTTAGAAAGAACTTGCTTGCTTCGAAGAAGTGACGGAATACCCGCACACTACCCGATGAATCCATATACAGGAAGCAGCCAGTAACATAAATGATTACTAAGGCTCGCCTGCCCCTGACAGTGACTCGAGCTGGGCATCGCCGCTTAGTGAAGGATTGGCTCGGCTGCTCTAGTCCTGCAAAGGGAAATGAGTTCCTGCTGTGAAAAAAGTGCAGGAACTCCGTTCCCACAGGACTTGAGCCCTGCCCTTTACCCACCTTTAACCTAGTTACTCCCAAAACTAAGGTATCACCTGAACTATCAGGCTAATACTTAGCTATGTATCTGTGCCAATGTGTAAACATTCTGGCTATAAATGGTGCCGATTCATAGTGTAGCCTAAATGTCCAGGTCCACAATATGTTTGTATTTGTAAAGGCATGACATACAATACAATACAAAAATATTGCCCCTTTATCCCTTTCACGCCGACGGAATGCATATATGCGTCCTCGGCTTTCAGGGGTTATACCGGGATGATGCCTGCAGCCGCAGGCATCATCCCGGTACCATTGTTTAGAGCGGGCGATCGGCTTTCCAAACATAACAACCGATGCGGCTAAAAGCCGCTCGGTTGTTATGCCGGAGGAGCGGGAGGGGACATCCCCCCCCTCCCGCCGCCTCTCGCCGCTCTGACCGGGCCTCCCGTCCCACCGGGAGACCCGATCCACGATCCGGCGCCTCCAGCGTCTCGGCGCGCTCTGAAACAAAGCCGTAAACGGCTTTGATTCAGTGTCCGCATTGAAACCACGAAAGCGGCGTCATGACGTCACTTCCGGGTTTCTCAGATGCCAATGGCGCCGGATTTAAAAAAGTACACAGTATTCAGAATCGCCGTTTTCGGCGATCTGAATACTTTGAAGTGCAAAGGAGGGCTCGGAGGTCTTTTAGACCCCCGATCCCTCCATAAAGAGTACCTGTCACGACCTATTGCTGTCACAAGGGATGTTTACATTCCTTGTGACAGCAATAAAAGTGATCAAAATGTAAAAAAAAAAAAAAAAAAAATTAATATTAGAAGAAATAAATAAATAAATAAGAAAAAAAAAAAAATGTTTTAAAGCGCCCCCCTCCCCGCGAGCTTGCGCAGCAAAGAAAGCGCATACGGAAGTCGCGCCCGCATATGAAAACGGTGTTCAAATAACACATGTGAGGTATCGCCGCGATCGTAAGAGCGAGAGCAATAATTATAGCACTAGGCCTACTCTGTAACTCTAACCTGGTAACCGTAAAAAAAGTTTAAAGCGTCGCCTATGGAGATTTTTAGTTACCGTAGTTTGTCGCCATTCCACGAGTGCGTGCAATTATAAAGCGTGTCATGCTTGGTATCTAATTACTCGGCATAGCATCATCTTTCACATTATGCAAAAAAATTGGGCTAATTTTACTTTTTCATTTTTTTAAAATTCATGAAAGTAAATTTGTCCCAAAAAGTTGTGTTTAAAACACCGCCGCACAAATACCGTATGACATAAAATATTGCAACAATTGCCATTTTATTCTCTAGATTCTCTGCTAAATATATATATATATATAATGTTTGGGGGTTCTAAGTAATTTTCTAGCCAAAAATATGGATTTTAACTTGTAAACACCAAATGTCATACATAGGCATAGGCATGAAAGGGTTAAATAATATATATTCTCACGGAAAGTCCCCTGTATTTGCATACAATCAAAGTTTTGTGTTGTAATGCTGTGCTGCCTGTGTGCATGAAATGAATATATAGCTTGGGCATGCTAAAACATGCCTGTGGAGTCAACAGCAAGCAAACCAAAATTCCTCCGATTTTTTTTATCCCTTCCTTTTTTGTAGGGTTTTCCTTAGAGCACTTAGAGCATAGCCAGCAAATCCAGCATTATTCAGCAGTAATCTGCTGCTCCACCTCCGCAAACTGAGGTCCTGTGCCACCTTTTCTGTTTACATTATCGGAAGTCAACTTTCCCCGTGAGTCACTACTGCACGTGTACCGTACAATACATGGGTATACATGGGTATTACATGGGTATTGCAGGAGGCTGTGGACAGCTGGCTGACCCAGCTAAGAAGTACCAGCTTGGTATTTTAAAATAAAATCTTTAGTTAAGGGAAAGGAGAGGGGTATGGCCTATATTATGAACTTTCCGACTTTGTACTGTAGACCTCTACCAAATTCACAACTTAACAAAATCCACACACAATTCATAAAATTGAACAGGACCAAGACACATTAATATTAAAGTGGAATCCATGAAAAAATTTCAAATCCCTGCATCTATAGACACCAGGGATCTAACACTAACCTCTCTATCCCTGTAAAGAAAAACGGAAAATTGTATACTCACCTTTCCGTAATTTTCCTTTCCTGACGCATCTTCATGGCAGCACACACTGGGTTGTGACTCCGCCCCCACAACCTGACAGGATTGGTTAGCTATAAATTTGAAGGGGAGACGCCCCGCACCATTCTCTGTATATATCATCATAAAACAATAGGGCGGGCATCTGTGTGCTGCCATGAAGATGCGTCAGGAAAGGAAAATTACGGAAAGGTGAGTATACAATTTTCCGTTTTCCTGACGCATTCATGGCAGCACACACTGGGAAATAACTCGCCAGTCGGGAGGGTGCAAGAAAACAGTAATATTTATTCTCTATAGCGCTGAGGAATTGGCTCTAAGAACAGATCTGCCAAAGTCGACGGTAGCCAGGAGAGCAGAATCCACTCTGTAGTGAGAAATTAAGATGTGTTGGGAAGACCAAGTTGCTGCTCTACCTATGGTTTCCGGTGAAATCCCGCAAAATGCTGCCCAAGAAGTGGCCACTGCTCCTGTCGAATGAGCCCTAATGCTCTTTAGGAGTCGTAAGTTGCTGGATGGAATAGGTCTCCGCGATAGCACTAACAACCAAGAGGTAATGGTACGGGAGGTAGCTGGCTGACCTCGTCTGCTCCCGTGTGGGATAATTAAGACAGAATCCGTCTTCCTGAGATGTAGCTGTGAAGTAACTGGAGATGGTAGACTTGACATCCTAGTCATGGGACTCGCCCCTCTCATTAGTAAAAGATGGAAGGACGATGTCCTGGTTATAATGAAAGGAGGAAGTTACCCTTGGATAAAAATGGTCTGAGGGCTTCAGAACCACTCTGTCAGGGGAGAACACTAAATAGGGGTTCCGTAGCCATAAGTGCTTGTATCTCCGACGTCCTCTTAGCTGAGGTGATCGCAATACGGGAAGCCATCTTCAGAGCTAGGTTCCACGGTGAGACTAAGTTGAATGGAGAAAAGGGTGGATTGGACAGGGCCTCGAGTACTACACAGAGATCCCCTTTTGGAAAGGCTGGCCTCCTAGGTGGTCTGATCTTACGCAGGCCCTGAGGAACAGAGTGACCGGATGATGAAGAGCCCATCTAGTACCCGTCATGCTGAAAGGGCGGATACTTGCACCTTCAGGGTACCCGGGCCCGGGCCCTTGTTAAGCCCTGACTGAAGAAATTCAAGAATTTGAGATGGGATTCCAATCTCTTTGCTGCGACGACACGAACCTCTCCCAGATCCTAGTATAGGTGACATCAGTGGAGCTCCTTAGAGCTTGTAATAAGGTTGATATTACCTCCTGAGAGTATCCTAGTTCCCCTAACCTAGCCCTCTCAACTTCCAAGCTGGCAAATGCAGCTTCTCTGGGCTGGATGGAAGAATTGCCTCTGATGTATGAGATCCCAGGTTACTGGAAGATGTATTGGAGGCCGCGTACCTAGTTGTAGCAGGGTCGTAAACCATGGCCTCCTCGGTCGTAACGGTATTAGTACAATAACCGTGGCTGAGGAC
The DNA here is from genome assembly GCF_905171775.1 of Rana temporaria. Taxonomy (NCBI): domain Eukaryota; kingdom Metazoa; phylum Chordata; class Amphibia; order Anura; family Ranidae; genus Rana; species Rana temporaria. Next base: position 158,181,020 of record NC_053495.1, on the reverse strand, counting down.
CTCCGAAGTCGGGACAGGAATCTTGTAATCCGAGAAGTTGGAAGAAAAATGTACCCCAGCTCGAAGCTCCATGGAAGAGCTAGGCAGTTTGTCCCTTCGGCTGATGGAAAGTGAGCTCTGGACAGGAACCTCTGACACTTGGAGTTCTTTGGCGTGGCCGCTAGGTCGACTTCTGGTATTCCACAAGTTTTCGTAAGAATGGAGAATACCTGTTGGTTCAGGGACCATTCGTTGCCGGAAAGGTGGGAAAAAAGAGAGAAGGGAAAACATTACAATATGTCCCCCCCCCCAACATTTATATTTATTAAATATAATGATTTATATACATATATCTATCCTTATTTTATTTTTTGGATTATATTAATTGTTTAATTATGGATATACTTTCTCCTATAATATGTTATAAATTAATATATAAATGTATTATATCTTCTATCCTATTTGTTCCTATTTTTTTTTTTTTTTTTGTGTAATCAATTGGCCCAGGCTGAACTGGGACGAGCCTGCACACACCTGGTGCAATCTTCACTCTGAGTAGAGCAGAGCAGCAGGACTGCAGCCAGAACTACAGAGCGATAGGAGTGTTTCCTTTTTTTTTTTTTTTTTTTAAACGGCGCCGCCATTTGGAAGAGGGCAGAGGAGACCGCGGCATCATCACTGAGCTGCGTGCATGCGCAGAGCGCTGAGGGGTACGCGGCGGTGACCCCGAGAGTATGGGGTGTCAGAGGAACCACAGGGCTCAGCAGAGCTGAGAAAAAAACAACAGGCAGGCAAAGGTACAAAACGGACTAACCTTAGGTGGCAAATGTAATGATACAAATACCTTTGTGGAAGCACACACTGCACTGGAAGGAAAGACAGAGCGAAAGTGGGGACCACTGCGAGATTTGAAGCTTCTTTAAAGCTTGCTACAGATGCCAGTATAATTCCAGAGCCCCTGAGACCACCAGAACGGGGGTTCCCACCATAAAGCTCATTTAGAGACTGTACAGGAGGGACTTCCAAACAGGAGAGGCTGAACCTGCTGGGGCGATCTGCGGTAAGAGGCATGCTTCTTGCTTGTTCGTCCAATCTGTCAGGTGAGGATAAAAAAAGAGAATGGTGCGGGGCGTCTCCCCTTCAAATTTATAGCTAACCAATCCTGTCAGGTTGTGGGGGCGGAGTCACAACCCAGTGTGTGCTGCCATGAATGCGTCAGGAAAGACGAGTATACATACGTTTTTGGAAGCCGATCAGACCCACTTCAACCCGATCTCCAGCGCCAGAAGCTCTGCAGAGGACACGGAGGACAGCGGCTGTGAAATGAATGGGAAATGACGTCACCCATAGAGTTACTATGGAGCTTCCGTTGTCCTCCGACTCCTCTGCACCCGCCTACACAGTGAAGACGCAGCTGACAGTTTAGAGTGGGATCCGGTCAGATCGGCTTCCAAAAAGGTATGTATACTTGTTTTTTCTTTACAGGTATAGAGAGGTTAGTGTTAGATCCCTGGGGCCAGATCCACGTACCGCGGCGCTTCTTAACGTCCAGCGTATTTCCCGTATCCACAAAGAATTTGCGCCGTAAGTTACGGCGGCGTAGTGTAACTGTGTCGGCGTAAGAGTGCGCAATTGAAATGGATGAGATGGGGGCGTGTTTTATGTTAATACGTCTTGGCCCGACGTAAATGACGTTTTTTCTGAACGGCGCATGTGCCGTCCGTGGGGGTATCTCAGTGCGCATGCTCCAAATTAACCCGCAACAAGCCAATGCTTTCGACGTGAACGTAATTCTACGCAAAGCCCTATTCGCAAACATTTTACGTAAACAACGGAAAATTCTACGCTGGCCCGACGTCCATACTTAACATTGGCTACGCCTCATATAGCAGGGGTAACTTTACGCCTGAAAAAGCCTTACGGAAACAACGTAAATGCGCCAGCCGGACGTACGTTTGTGGATTGGCGTATCTAGTTAATTTGCATACTCGACGCGCAAATCGACGGAAGCGACACCCAGCGGCCAGCGTAAATATGCACCTTAGATCCGACGGCGTACTAAGACGTACGCCAGTCGGATCTAGCCCAGCTTCAGGCGTATCTTGTTTTGTGGATTCAAAACAAAGATACGCCGGAGCAACCTAGCAGTTACGCGGCGTATCAATAGATACGCCAGCGTAACTGCTTCGTGGATCTGGCCCACGGTGTCTATAGATGCAGGGATTTTAGATTTTGCATGGACTTCCACTTTAAGTATATATTTGAAGGAGGAATTTCATACCGAACAAATCAAGGTCATACATGACTAATGCCGCGTACACAAGATGTGAGCTTTTGGTAGGAAATTCCGACTGTGTGTATGCTCTATCGGACTTTTGCTGTTGGAATTTACGCCAACAAGAGATTGAAAGCTGGTTCTCTTTTTTCTGTATGCAATTCTGATGCGCAAAAAAACATGCATGCTCAGAATCAAGCAGAAGAGCCGAACTGCCTATTGAACTTCATTGATTTCGGGTCGTCGTACGTCACCGCGTTGTTGACTGTTGGAATTTCCAACAAGATTTATGTGACTGTGTATACGCAATACAAGTTTGAGCCAACATTCCGTCAGACAATATCCTAGGTTTTCTTGTTGGAATTTCCGATCGTGTGTACGCGGCATAAGCTTGCACATACAGAGGGTGAGATAGCAGTCGGATACCTCCTGCATGACAGGCTCATCCAAAATACTCTGGGCTAGATTCAGGTAGGGGGACGTAAGTTTGTGCAGGCGTAGCATATGTTATTTACGCTACGCCGCCACAATTTAGAGAGGCAAGTGCAGTATTCACAAAGCACTTGCTCCGTAAGTTGCGGCGGCGTAACATAAATCTGCCGGCGTAAGCGCGCAGAATTCAAATTGTCAAGAGGTGGGCGTGTTTTATGTAAATAAAACATGACCCCACGTAAATGACGTTTCTCATGAACGGCACATTCGCCAGCCGTGAACGTATCCCAGTGCGCATGCTCCTTATCACGTCGCAAATAGTCAATGCTTTCGACGTGAACGTAATTTACGCAAAGCCCTATTCGCGAACGACTTACGCAAACGACGTAAAATTTTCAAAATTCGACGCGGGAACGACGTCCATACTTAACATTGGCTATGCCTCATATAGCAGGAGTAACGTTACGCCGGAAAAAGCCTTACGTAAACTACGTAAAAAAATCCGCCGGGCGCACGTACGTTTCTGAATCGGCGTATCCAGCACATTCGCATATTCTACTCTGAAATCGACGGCAGCGCCACCTAGCGGCCTGCGTAAATATGCAACTAAGATACGACGGCGTAAGAGACTTACGCCAGTCGGATCTTAGCCTAATTTCGGCATATCTTGCTTTCTGAATACAGAAAGAAGATACGCCGGCGCAGCTTTGAATTTACGCAGCGTATCAATAGATACGCCGGTGTAAATTCTTGCTGAATCTAGCCCTCTGTGTTTGCTATCACTGGACATCAAATTAAAAGCTGAACAATAATCAACCAGTTTCTAGAATGCAACCTGCACATTATATTGGAAGATAAGAATATATTAGTATAAAACTGTGTGTAAAGGTATAAACACGATGGCCACTACTCAGACGCTTAATTGGTCAGATGACCTCTTTCAACACCCCTTTGAGTCCAGATAAAAGGGAATGTCAGGACAGTGTGATAGCGCTCATTAACATCAAACGAAGGAACACCTAACAGGACTTGTGAGAGCCACTGTACCGTTTTTGCTTAAACCAGGATTTGCAAGTATTCTTCTTTTTGGACACCTTGGGGTAGATTCAGGTACATTTGTGCAGTTCTTACGGAGGCGCACTGCACCGTTTTGCCGCTGCGCCTCCGTAAATTACCTGCGCTACGCTTGATTCACGGAGTAGCGCAATTTAAATGATCCCATAGGGGGCATGGAACATTTAAATTAGCCGCGTTCCCGCGCCGAACGTAGTGCGCATGCTCCGTCGGGAAACTTTCCCGACGTGCATTGCGGTAAATGACGTCCGCAAGGACGTCATTTGCTTCAAAGTGAACGTGAATGGCGTCCAGCGCCATTTACGATTCACTTACGCAAACCACGTAATTTTTCAAAAACGCGACGCGGGAACGACGGGTATACGTAGCATTGGCTGCCCCTGCTAATAGCAGGGGCAGCCTTACGCAAAAACCGACGTACGCAAACGACGTAAACTGCATACGCAGGGCTCGCGTAGGGTTGTGAATCGGCGTTAGTATGAAATTTGCATACTATACGCTGACCACTACGGGAACGCCCCCTAGCGGTCATCGTAAGAATGCAACCTACGATATGACTGGCATAAGAGCCTTATGCTAGTCATATCTTAGGCTGCAGTCGGCGTAATGAGGTTCCTGAATCAGGAGCATTCGAAACGCCGGCGCAAGTAAGCAATTGCGCTGCGTAACTATGGTTACGCAGACGCAATTGCTACCTGAATCTACCCCCTTGTTGTTCCTCTGTTGTTTTATTGCCTGTTTATTTCTTTGTAACACCCTTTTTCTGTAAATATTTTATTTGCACCATTTTGACCTTTTTCTTATTAAACCCTATTTTGAAAAGTGTTGAAACTGTGGTCCCACAAGCTGGAATATCTTTGTGCAGGGTGCAGCTGAGAGTGGCATTCTTATGCAAGTGACAGTGTAGTGTGATTGGCCAGTCCTTTGTCACGTGTTGGTCAGAAGGACAGGGGGTCGTCGCAAGCTGCTGCTGTTCGCACACAATGCGTGCAGTCAGCATTTAGAACCACTAGCGACAATCTACTGATTCATGCTGGTGGCCGGCCCTGGTCGCTCCTGTGTGGACGTATAAATGTAGCCTAACTTTCTTTTTTAGCGTACAGTGGAACCTTGGTTTAAAAGTAACCTGGTTTGAGAGCATTTTGATTTGCAAGCAACTTTTTTTTTTTAATTCTGACTTGGTTTGCGAGTGTTGACTCGCAAGACGAGCAGAATTCAAGCTAAATAGGCCTGCATTACCTCATTTGGCCTGAGGTACGCGCAGAAGCCGAGCAGAGCCGAAAATAGGCCTGCAGTACCTCATTTGGCCTGAGGCACGAGGGTGCAGGAAACGAGCCGAAGTGTCCTTGGGCCTTTTCGGACGTTTTCAGCACTCTCTGGCGCCCCCCACCTCTGGCCGCATTCGGTATTGTATCCCATTGAAGTCAATGCAGAACAAATTATTTTCGTTTCCATTGACTTCAATGTGAAAACTTGCTTTGATATGTGAGTACTTTGGATTACAAGAATACTCCTGGAACGGATTATGCTCGTAATCTGAGGTTCAACTGTATCTGTGATTTTCTGTTGTTATCAGGCACAGGTCTGCCTGTCTAGGACTACTTTAATTACTTGCCGACCAGCCGGCGTAATTTTAGGGCGGCAGGTCGACTCCCCTGCGCGAGAGCCCATAGCTATACGTCGGCTGTCGTGCAGGCCACTAGGGGCCCGCTCGCCCCGACTCCCGTGCGCGTACCCGGCGGGCACGATTGCCCCGGGCACACGTGATTGCTCGTTACAGAGCGGGGACCGGGAGCTGTGTGTGTAAACACACAGCTCCCGGTCCTGTCAGGGAGAGAAATGCTGATCTTCTGTTCATACAATGTATGAACAGAAGATTGGTCATTTCCCCTAGTGAGGCCACCCCCCAACAGTTAGAACACACCCAGGGAACATACTTAACCCCTTCCCCGCCCCCTAGTGTTAACCCCTTCACTGCCAGTGGCATTTTTATAGTAATCCAATGCATTTTTATAGAACTGATCGCTATAAAAATGCCAATGGTCCCAAAAATGTGTCAAAAGTGTCCGAAGTGTCCGCCATAATGTCGCAGTACCAAAAAAAAAATCGCTGATCCCCGCCATTACTAGTAAAAAATATTAATAAAAATGCCATAAAAATACCCCCTATTTTGTAAACGCTATAACTTTTGCGCAAACCAATCAATAAACACTTATTGCGATTTTTTTTTACGAAAAATATGTAGAAGAATACGTATCAGCCTAAACTGAGGGAAAAAAAAGTTTTTTTATATATTTTTGGGGGATATTTATTATAGCAAAAAGTAAAAAATATTATTTTTTTTCAAAATTGTCGCTCTATTTTTGTTAATAGCGCAAAAACTAAAAACCGCAGAGGTGAACAAATACCACCAAAAGAAAGCTCTATTTGTGGGGAAAAAAGGACGCCAATTTTGTTTGGGAGCCAAGTCGCACGACCGCGCAATTGTCAGTTAAAGCGACGCAGTGCCGAATCGCAAAAAGTGCTCTGGTTTTTGACCAGCAATATGGTCCGGGGGTTAAGTGGTTAAATTCACTGTTTTTACTTATTTCTATGCCACGTATTACTCACATTGAGTATTTGGGTATTCCTATGTGTTTATTATTATTTTTTTCTGCTCGCCTCTTTGAAATGTCACTCTCGGTTATAATACTTTCAGTACTTCCTTTTGTGTACTTTCTATATTCTCCTGAGAAAAAAGTCTGAACCTGTCTTTCAGCTTATGAGCGAGACTTTGCACGCTAGAGGAAGCAGTTGAAGGAAAATAACAGATGCCCTTTAATCGGAGAGAGAGAACAGAAAACTTCACACTGTCACAGTATAAATATCGGCAGGTCACCATATACAAAGATGTACAAACATAAGCTGGTCATAGATGAGTCGTTTTTCATCATTCAACCAACTGGGAAAAAATTAACATATTACTTTATCCAAACCAACGAGGTGGATAGAGGAAACCCCCCCATGCCCCCCCGCCCCCCCACCAGGACATTGTATTCTAAAAGTGGGACCCGGTGTTGTCAGAATATACAAATCAGTTTTCCAACAATCGACTTCTGGCGAGTGGGAATGACCACACATGGATCAATATTCAACCGGTCCCTGCTAGACCGGCTGAAATTCAATCCATCAATTACAAATTTTACTGACATAAATAGGTAGATTCAGAAACAGTTAGGCTGGCTTATCTACAGATAAGCCGACCTAACTCTGAATCTGCACCGACCTATGTTTAAGTGTATTCTCTAACAGAGATACGCTTAAACATATCTAAGATACGACAGCTTGCGCCGTCCTATCTTGGATTGCAATTTTTCTGATGGCCGCTAGATGGCGCTTCCATTGCGGCCGGCGTAGATTATGTAAATTAAGGGGATACGCCGATTCACGAACGTACGCCAGGCCGACGCAGTACTTTTACGCCGTTTACGTAAGAGATAGGCCGCGTAAAGTTAGTGCTAGGCTCTAGTGGAATAGTAATGTTAAGTATGGCCACCGTTCCCGCCGTGAAATTCGAAATTTTTACGTCCTTTGCGTAAGTCGTCCACGAATCGGGATTTACGTCGTTTACGTCCACGTCGAAATCAATAGGCCCGTACGGCGTACTTAGCCGCAATGCACACTGGTAAAAGTAGTCGCCCGGCGCATGCGCAGTGACAAAAAAAGTCAAAAACGTGAGGTCAAGCCTCATTACCATGAAACACGCCCCCCCCAACCCATTTGAATTAGGCGCCCTTACGCCCGCTCGTTTTAGGCTACGCCGCCGTAAATTAGCAGGTAAGTATATTGAGAATCAATAGTAGCCTAGCTAATTTACGGCGGCGTAGCCTAAACAGGCTACGCTACGCCGCCCTAAATTAACGCCATTGTACCTGAATCTACCTAAAAGTGCCTTCGAAAAAGTATTTATACCCCTTGAAATTTTCCACATTTTGTATTGTTACAACGTAAAAACGTATATGTATTTTATTGGGATTTTATGTCCAACACAAAGTGGCACATAATTGTGAAGTGTAAGGAAAATGATAAATGGTTTTCCAAATTGTTTACAAATAAGTATCTGAAAAGTGTGGCGTGCATTTTCATTCAGCCCCTTTTACTCTGATACCCCTAATTGATATCTAGTGGAATCAATTGCCGTCAGAAGTCACCTTATTAGTAAATAGAGCGTGTAACCTTATATAACCTCATTATAAATACAGCTGTTCTGTGAAGCCCTCAGAGCTTTGTTAGAGAACCTTAGTGAATAAACAGTATCATGAAGGCCAAGGAACACACCAGACAGGTCAGGGATAAAGTTGTGGAGAAGTTTAAAGCAGGGTTAGGTTATATATATATAAAAAAAAACAAGGTTTGAACATCTCACAGAGCACTGTTCAATCCATCATCTGAAAATGGAAAGAGTATGGACAACTGCAAACCTACCAAGACTTGGCCGTCCACCTAAACTGACAGGCCAGGCAAGGAGAGCAATGATCAGAGAAGCGGCCAAGAGGCCCATGGTAACTCTGGAGGAGCTGCAGAGATCCACAGCTCAGGTAGAAGAATCTGTTCACAGGACAACTATTAGTTGTGCACTCCACAAATCTGGATATGGAAGAGTGGCAAGAAGCAAGCCATTGTTGAAAGAAAGCCATAAGAAGTCCCGTTTGCAGTTTGCGAAAATAAATGTGGGGGATACAACAAATATATGTGAAATAAGGTGCTCTGCTCAGATGAGACCACAATAGATTTGTTTGGCCTAAAAGCAAAATCCTATGTGTGTTGGAAAACTAACACTGCACATCACCATGAACACACCATCCCCACTGTGAAACATGGTGGTTGCAGCATCATGTTGTGGGAATGCTTTTCCTCAGGAGGGACAGGGAAGCTGGTTAGAGATGATGGGAAGATGGATGGAGCAATATTAGAAATACAAATACCTGTTGGAGTCTGCAAAAAACTTGAGATTGGGGAGGATGTTCACCTTCCAGCAGGACAACGACCCTAAACATAAAGCCAGAGCTGGAATGGTTTAGATCATAGAATATCCATGTGTTAGAATGGCCCAGTCAAAGTCCAGACCTAAATCCAATTGAGAATCTGTGGCAAGACATGACAATCTGACTTAGCTTGAGCTATTTTGCAAAAAATAATGGACAAAAATGTCAAGTCTCTAGATGTGGGAGAGAGCAAAGCTGGGAGAGACATCCCCAACAAGACTTGCAGCTGTAATTGCAGTGAGAGGTGGTTCTACAAAGTATTGAAAACCATTTATCATGTTCCTTCCACTTCACAACCATGTGCCACTTAGTGTTGGTCTATAACAGGGGTCTCCAAACTTTCTAAACAAAGGGCCAGTTTACCGGGCGTAGAAATGCCCCGATTATTAGTGGGAATAAACAATGTCCCATCTTAAAATCACAATAAAATACAATTACATTTTTGGTTGTAACATGACAAAATTTGGAAAATTTCAAGGGGTCTGAATACTTTTTCAAGGCCCTGTACCACCGGGAGTTCAGGATCTCCCATAAGCCCTGTTTGAGGTATAAGGGAATATTTGAAAACAATGGGATGGATTCACTAAAACTGGAGAAAAGAAAATTAGCACAAACCTGGAGCTTTTTCCAATAGCAACATAAGAAAACTTTTAATTGGCTGACCTTTTATTTATGCAGTTTTGATAAATAACGCAGTTGCACACATTTATAACATTATGTGCCAATGAAATCCAACGACCGCCGCATGTACATATACGTCGGCAAAATGTCACGGGCAGGCAGAACGACGTGCCCGCACATCGCTGCCTTTCCGCGGGTCGGGGGTCCGATCGGGACCCCCCCCCCGGTACATGCGGCGGTCGGTAAGCCTCAGGGAGCGATCTGGGATGAGGGCGCGGCTATTAATAGCCGCCCCCTCGTGATCGCCCCCCGGAGCTGAAGAACGGGGAGAGCCGTATGTAAACACGGCTTCCCTGTGCTTCACTGTGGCGGCTGCATCGATCGTGTCATCCCTTTTATAGGGGAGACACAATCGATGACGTCAGACCTACAGCCACACCTCCCTACAGTTGTAAACACACACTAGGTGAAACATAACTCCTTCAGCGCCCCCTGTGGTTAACTCCCAAACTGCAACTGTAATTTTCACAATAAACAATGCAATTTAAATGCATTTTTTGCTGGTCCCAAAAATGTGTCAAAATTGTCCGAAGTGTCCGCCATAATGTCACAGTCACGAAAAAATTCGCTGATCGCCGCCATTAGTAGTAAAAAAAAAAAAATGCAATAAAACTATCCCATATTTTCTAAACGCTATACATTTTGCGCAAACCAATCGATAAACGCTTATTGCAATTTTTTTTACCAAAAATAGGTAGAAGAATACGTATCGGCCTAAACTGAGGGAAAAAAATGTATATATGTTTTTGGGGGATATTTATTACAGCAAAAAGTAAAAAATATTGCATTTTTTTCAAAATTGTCGCTCTATTTTTGTTTATAGCGCAAAAAATAAAAACCGCAGAGGTGATCAAATACCACCAAAAGAAAGCTCTATTTGTGGGGAAAAAAGGACGTCAATTTTGTTTGGGAGCCACGTCACACGACCGCGCAATTGTCTGTTAAAGCGACGCAGTGCCGAATCGCAAAACCTGGCCTGGGCATTTAGCTGCCTAAAGGTCCGGGGCTTAAGTGGTTAAAGGTTGTTAGGTACTTTATGATGATATCATCATTGAACGCTGTTGTTTAACTAAAACAGTATAAAATACGGGGAGATACAGAAAGGGTTAACAAAGGGATGCAAGCAGGTAAATGTGGAGCCAGCAGTAGCAAAAGAAGTAAGTTGCTGTTCTGTCCCCCATCCACCAATGCTTGAAGAATGAACAGTGTGAACGTGTTATGTCATGCCAGGCGATGGATTAGCATCTCGTTGACAGTGAAATCACCATTCGTACTACCTGCTTTACCTCAAGCATATTGACGTGATGACATCCTGGGAGGTTCGGCTATGTTTTCATGTCATAGAAACGTCTGTGCAAATGCTGTGGCTAGCTCTGCAAGCCTTTTGCCTTTTGTATCTAGCAAGCAATACAAGCTGGGAATGACATCATTGTGATGTCAGATGTCACCTTATCAAGAAATCTATGGCCAAAGCTTAAAGGAAAAGTAAAGCCAAAGCTTGTTTGGCTGTACTTCTGTGGATCGCAGGATCGCACTTTGTTCTGCACTCCTGTGACCCGTTTTCAGCCGACAGCGGGCTGAAGCTGATGTCACAGAGAGCCGGACCAGGCTCGGGCAAGATCATGACAATGAAGTCGAGAACCGCTCACATGCCTGGACAATGTAAAATGGGTTTTACTTCCTCTTTTCCCCCTGCAAAGTAAAAGCATAATGGGCTAGTATGCATTGCATACTAGCCATTATGTTGCACTTTATGCAATTGCCGGCGCACACTCACATAAAGCTACTTCTTCTAATGCAGGGGTCTTCAAATTTTCTAAACAAAAGGCCAGTTCACTGTCCTTCAGACTGTCTGGGGGCTGGAATTTGGCCACAGTAGAAAATTATTTTGTGTCAATGGGATTATTTAATACTTAGTTATTGGTATTAGTGGGAGAAATACTGCCAATTGTTTATATTAAGGAAAGGAATAGTACCCCATTGTTGGTGTCAGTGGGAGGAATGGTGCTCCATTGTTGGTGTCTGAAGAATAGTCTCTTGTATATTCCTTCCACTGATATATTCCTTCTTGTATGAGGAAGTGGAATAGTGCCAATCAAGGATATTTTGGGAAGGAATAGTTCCCCTTAATTGGTATCAGTGGAAGGAATAGTGCCCCTTCATTGGTATCAGCGGAAGGAATAGTGCTTCTTCATTGGTATCAGCGGGAGGAATAGTGCCCCTTCATTGGTATCTGCAAAAGGAATGGTGCCCCGTTGTTGGTGTCAGTGGAGGAATGGTGCTCCATTGTTGGTGTCTGAAGAATAGTCTCTTGTATTAGGAGGTGGAATAGTGCCAATCAAGGATATTTTGGGAAGGAATAGTGCCCCTTCATTGGTATCAGCGGAAGGAATAGTGCTCCTTCATTGGTATCAGCGGAAGGAATGTTGCCACATTGTTGGTGTCAGTGGAAGGAATGATGCTCCATTGTTGGTGTCCGAAGAATAGTCCTTTGTATTAGGATGTGGAATAGTGCCAATATATATTTTGGGAAGGAATAGTGCCCCTTCGTTGGTATCAGCGGAAGGAATGGTGCCCCGTTGTTGGTGTCAGTGGAGGAATGGTGCTCCATTGTTGGTGTCTGAAGAATAGTCTCTTGTATTAGGAGGTGGAATAGTGCCAATCAAGGATATTTTGGGAAGGAATAGTGCCCCTTCATTGGTATCAGTGGAAGGAATGGTGCCACATTGTTGGTGTCAGTGGGAGGAATGGTGCCACATTGTTGGTGTCAGTGGGAGGAATGGTGCCACATTGTGTTGGTGTCAGTGGGAGGAATGGTGCCACATTGTTGGTGTCAGTGTGGGAGGAATGGTGCCCCAGTGTTGGTGTCAGTGGGAGGAATGATGCCCCAGTGTTGGTGTCAGTGGGAGGAATTATGCCCAAGTGTTGGTGTCAGTGGGAAGAATGGTGCCCCAGTGTTGGTGTCAGTGGGAGGAATGGTGCCTCATTGTTGGTGTCAGTGGGAGGAATGGTGCCCCAGTGTTGGTGTCAGTGGGAGGAATGGTGCCACATTGTTGGTGTCAGTGGGAGGAATGGTGCCCCAGTGTTGGTGTCAGTGGGAGGAATGGTGCCTCATTGTTGGTGTCAGTGGGAGGAATGGTGCCCCAGTGTTGGTGTCAGTGGGAGGAATGGTGCCACATTGTTGGTGTCAGTGGGAGGAATGGTGCCCCAGTGTTGGTGTCAGTGGGAGGAATGGTGCCCCAGTGTTGGTGTCAGTGGGAGGAATGGTGCCACATTGTTGGTGTCAGTGGGAGAAATGGTGCCCCAGTGTTGGTGTCAGTGGGAGGAATGGTGCCACATTGTTGGTGTCAGTGGGAGGAATGGTGCCCCAGTGTTGGTGTCAGTGGGAGGAATGGTGCCACATTGTTGGTGTCAGTGGGAGAAATGGTGCCCGAGTGTTGGTATCAGTGGGAAGAATGGTGCCCCAGTGTTGGTGTCAGTGGGAGGAATGGTGCCCCAGTGTTGGTGTCAGTGGGAGGAATGGTGCCCCAGTGTTGGTGTCATGGGAGAAATGGTGCCCCAGTGTTGGTGTCAGTGGGAGGAATGGTGCTCCATTGATGGTGTCTGAAGAATAGTCTCTTGTATTAGGAGGTGGAATAATGCCAATCAAGGATATTTTGGGAAGGAACAGTGCCCCATTGTTGGTGTCCAAGATCTGGATAAAGGCAAGGAAAGGGTCACATCTGGCTCCCAGGCCGCAGCTTGGAGACCATTGTTCTAATGCATCCAAATGGGTGACTGTGGCTCCTGGGAGAGTAATTGCACAAGCTCTGCACACTGTATGGGCCTTGTACAGCCACGTGCATGAAGCAAATACAGGGCTTCATTCATTTGTGTTATGTCGGTGTGAAGAGTAGCAGAGAGAGCTGAGCGGTCACCTCTGCCGGGTTAGCCCCCCCTTATTAGAAATTTTGACTTTTTTTTATGCAATTTGTTAGATCTTTGTTAGATCAGGTTAGATCAATCATTGTTTGCGTTAGATCTCACACAGAAGAAGCAATATTAACAGTTATTTGCTGGGGGGGCTAACCCGTCGTCAGCCCCCCCTATCAAATTTTCTGGCCAAAAATCATTCAGGCTAATAGATATTCGTTAGATCCGGTAAGATCAAGTGGTTTTAACGTTAGATCTCACATAATTAGAGACTTATTAAGTGATTAATGAGGGGGGGCTGGCCCCCCCTCATCAATTTTTTGGGGCAAAAATCATTCCGGCTAATAGATATTCGTTAGATCCGGTAAGATCAAGTGGTTTTAACGTTAGATCCCACATCGTTTCCGAGATATTCCACATATAAAAATAGATTTTAGGTGGTACATATGCATGGACATATGGACGGGTTGGCCCCCCCTTATCAAATTTTCTGGCCGAAAATTATTCAGGCTAATAGATATTCGTTAGATCCGGTAAGATCAAGTGGTTTTAACGTTAGATCTCACATCATTTCAGAGATATTCCACATACAAATACAGATATTGGGTGTATACAAGGACTAATGAGGGGGGGCTGGCCCCCCCTTCTCAATATTTTTGACCAAAAATCATTCAGGCTAATAGATATTCGTTAGATCCGGTAAGATCAAGTGATTTTAACGTTAGATCTCACATAATTAGAGACTTATTAAGTGATTAATGAGGGGGGCTGGCCCCCCCTTATCAATTTTTTGGGCCAAAAATCATTCCGGCTAATAGATATTCGTTAGATCCGGTAAGATCAAGTGGTTTAACGTTAGATCTCACATCGTTTCCGAGATATTCCACATATAAAAATAGATTTTAGGTGGTACATATGCATGGACATATGGACGGGTTGGCCCCCCCTTATCAAATTTTCTGGCCGAAAATTATTCAGGCTAATAGATATTCGTTAGATCCGGTAAGATCAAGTGGTTTTAACGTTAGATCTCACATCGTTTCCGAGATATTCCACATATAAAAATAGATTTTAGGTGGTACATATGCATGGACATATGGACGGTTTGGCCCCCTCTTATCAAATTTTCTGGCCGAAAATTATTCAGGCTAATAGATATTCGTTAGATCCGGTAAGATCAAGTGGTTTTAACGTTAGATCTCACATAATTAGAGACTTATTAAGTGATTAATGAGGGGGGGCTGGCCCCCCTTATCAATTTTTTGGGCCAAAAATCATTCCGGCTAATAGATATTCGTTAGATCCGGTAAGATCAAGTGGTTTAACGTTAGATCTCACATCGTTTCTGAGATATTCCACATATAAAAATAGATTTTAGGTGGTACATATGCATGGACATATGGACGGATTGGCCCCCCCCTTATCAAATTTTCTGGCCGAAAATGATTCAGGCTAATAGGGTATTCGTTAGATCCGGTAAGATCAAGTGGTTTTAACGTTAGATCTCACATCATTTCAGAGATATTCCACATACAAATACAGATATTGGGTGTATACAAGGACTAATGAGGGGGGGCTGGCCCCCCCTTATCAATATTTTTGACCAAAAATCATTCAGGCTAATAGATATTCGTTAGATCCGGTAAGATCAAGTGATTTTAACGTTAGATCTCACATAATTAGAGACTTATTAAGTGATTAATGAGGGGGGGCTGGCCCCCCTTATCAATTTTTTGGGCCAAAAATCATTCCGGCTAATAGATATTCGTTAGATCCGGTAAGATCAAGTGGTTTTAACGTTAGATCTCACATCGTTTCCGAGATATTCCACATATAAAAATAGATTTTAGGTGGTACATATGCATGGACATATGGACGGGTTGGCCCCCCCTTATCAAATTTTCTGGCCGAAAATTATTCAGGCTAATAGATATTCGTTAGATCCGGTAAGATCAAGTGGTTTTAACGTTAGATCTCACATCATTTCAGAGATATTCCACATACAAATAGATATACGCCTACCAGCGTGACTGAGCTTAGGTCATTTCTAGGATTCTGCTCTTATTGCAGAAGATTTGTCAAGGGATTTGCTGAAATGTTGACCTTGATCTGGCGAAGTCTGTCAGACCAACTGGAGGATCCAGAAAACCCAGAGAGTCCGTCCAGTAACAATGGACTCCGAAGTGTGAAGAGGTTTTAGGCAGCTGAAGTGGAGCCTAAGGCTCCATTCACACCTAGGCAGACAAATTCGTGGCGTTTTGTCGCCGCAAATCGCGGTACAAATAGCAGCGTTTTGTACCGCGATTTGCGGCGACAAAACGCCGGTATTGTCCGCCTAGATGTGCCCCAGATTGACCCCCTCTATGTAGATGGTTCCCATCTCCTAGCCGAATGCCGAAAGCCGGCTGAAAAAAAGGTCCGGGACCTTTTTTCAGGCAGCAGGCATCCGGCGTTCAGCGTGGAGATGTGAACCATCTCCATAGAGGGACATGTGTTTTCATCCCTCTGGCAGCAGCGGCGTAGCACTACAGGCGTAAAAACGCCTAGGTGTGAATGGGAGCTAACAACCGCTCCAGTCCTGGTCTATGCAGAGCCAACCAAGCCATACGAGCTGCACTTTGACGCCCAGGGCCATCGTTACCACAGGGCAAACGGGGAAGCTGCCCAGGGCCCTTTCACTGTTTGAGGCCCAAAGCAGAGCTGTTAGTTAAGCCCGCGTGCTGCCTGCAAATCGGCCTTGATCCCCACACACATCCAGACAGTCTGTCACTTTCATTGGCGGCGGCGGCGCGCGCACAGTTTAACAGTCAGTGTTAGTGCTGTATTTTATTGATCGAGGAGTGGGCCATGGGTGGGCGGGGCCTTGAGCTCCACTGATGCTCTGGCCCCGCCCCTTGCTATGCGTACACTGTGTGCGTTTGATGGGCACAATGTCAGCTTCCCTGCCCTCTTGCTGCTACTGGTGCAAGCAATACATTGCTACTCCTCCATAAAAAAAGGCCTAAATAGGAAAGTAAGCAAAACAAAAGCAATCCTCTTACTAAAGAATACTTTCACCCTATGTTGGGGTGAAGAGCAAAATTACATTGGGGGGGAGCCCAAAAAAAATGTTTGCCCAGGGTCCAAACCATATTAAAGATGGCCCTGTTGACGCCAGTCAAGATGGTTTAGGGGTGGTTCTATGTCAAGAGCATGATGGCCATCTACGGCCTGTTGCCTACATGAGTCAGAACGAGAAGAACTACCCCATGCACAAACTTGAGTTCCTGGCCTTGAAGTGGGCGGTGGTGGATAAGCTGAGGGAGTTTGTGATTAAGAACGACAACAATCCTTTCACCTACATCAGGGGTCTCCAAACTTTTGACTTCGAGGGCCACATTGTATATTTTACAGATATTCGCGGGCCGAAAAAAAAAGAAGCCATTTATAAATTACTCCTCAGCTATGGAATAGAGCAGAATTTAAAAAAAAGCTGCCATTAGCAGGGCTGGATGGTGCACCTGTATCCTCTGCCCGCACCTAAATGCCAGAGCCTCGTGCACTAGGGCCAAATATTAAGTGTGCACGAGGCCTTACATCAGTGTTCCCCATCAGAGCCCCCTCCACATCTACATCCCCACCAGAGCCATCACCACATCCCCATCAGAGCCATCACTACATCCACATCCCCACCAGAGCCCCCACCACATCCCCACCAGAGCCATTACTACATCCACATCACTACATCCCCATCAGAGCCATCACTACATCCACATCCCCACCAGAGCCCCCACCACATCCCCACCAGAGCCATTACTACATCCCCATCAGAGCCATCACTACATCCACATCCCCACCAGAGCCCCCACCACATCCCCACCAGAGCCATTACTACATCCACATCACTACATCCCCATCAGAGCCATCACTACATCCACATCCCCACCAGAGCCATCACCACATCCCCACCAGAGCCATTACTACATCCCCATCAGAGCCATCACCACATCCCCATCAGAGCCATCACCACATCCCCACCAGAGCCATTACTACATCCCCATCAGAGCCATCACCACATCCCCATCAGAGCCATCACTACATCCCCATCAGAGCCATCACTACATCCACATCCCCACCAGAGCCATCACTACATCCCCACCAGAGCCATTACTACATCCCCATCAGAGCCATCACCACATCCCCATCAGAGCCATCACCACATCCCCATCAGAGCCTTCACTACATCCCCATCAGAGCCATCACTACATCCACATCCCCACCAGAGCCATCACCACATCCCCACCAGAGCCATTACTACATCCCCATCAGAGCCATCACCACATCCCCATCAGAGCCATCACCACATCCCCATCAGAGCCATCACTACATCCACATCCCCACCAGAGCCCCCACCACATCCCCACCAGAGCCATTACTACATCCCCATCAGAGCCATCACTACATCCACATCCCCACCAGAGCCCCCACCACATCCCCACCAGAGCCATTACTACATCCCCATCAGAGCCATCACTACATCCACATCCCCACCAGAGCCCCCACCACAGCCATTACTACATCCCCATCAGAGCCATCACTACATCCCCATCAGAGCCCCCACCACATCCCCATCACTACATCCCCATCAGAGCCATCACTACATCCACATCCCCATCAGAGCCATCACCACATCCACATCCCCACCAGAGCCATCACTACATCCCCATCAGAGCCATCACTACATCCCCATCAGAGCCATCACTACATCCCCATCAGAGCCATCACTACATCCCCATCAGAGCCATCACTACATCCCCATCAGAGCCCCCACCACATCTACATCCCCATCAGAGCCATCACTACATCCCCATCAGAGCCATCACCACATCCACATCCCCACCAGAGCCCCCACCACATCCCCACCAGAGCCATTACTACATCCCCATCAGAGCCATCACTACATCCACATCCCCATCAGAGCCATCACTACATCCCCATCAGAGCCCCCACCACATCCCCATCAGAGCCATCACCACATCTACATCCCCATCAGAGCCATCACTACATCCCCATCAGAGCCCCCACCACATCCACATCCCCACCAGAGCCCCCACCACATCCCCATCAGAGCCATCACTACATCCCCATCAGAGCCATCACTACATCCCCATCAGAGCCCCCACCACATCCCCATCAGAGCCATCACCACATCCCCATCAGAGCCATCACTACATCCCCATCAGAGCCATCACTACATCCCCATCAGAGCCCCCACCACATCCCCATCAGAGCCCCCACCACATCCCCATCAGAGCCATCACTACATCCCTATCAGAGCCCCCACCACATCCCCATCAGAGCCATCACTACATCCCCATCAGAGCCATCACTACATCCCCATCAGAGCCATCACTACATCCCCATCAGAGCCATCACTACATCCCCATCAGAGCCACCACTACATCCCCATCAGAGCCATAACTACATCCCCATCAGAGCCCCCACCACATCCCCATCAGAGCCATCACTACATCCCCATCAGAGCCATCACTACATCCCCATCAGAGCCATCACTACATCCCCATCAGAGCCACCACTACATCCCCATCAGAGCCATAACTACATCCCCATCAGAGCCATCACTACATCCCCATCAGAGCCATAACTACATCCCCATCAGAGCCATCACTACATCCCCATCAGAGCCATCACCACATCCCCATCAGAGCCATAACTACATCCCCATCAGAGCCCCCACCACATCCCCATCAGAGCCATCACCACATCCACATCCCCATCAGATCTCCCACCACACACAGTTTTGTCCCCCCTCTATACTTGTGTGCCCCCCCAGCACAGTATTTTCCTCATCACTGTCTGTCTGCAAGTTTCCCCGTATATCAGCGTGTTCTGTGCTGCTTGCCTGCTTCTGAAGAGCCAGCATTAGAGCAGACACGCTGTACTTCCCGGCTCCCGCCCCTTTTACACAGACAAGCTGTTACAGCTAAAATTAACTAACTCTGGTGGAGGAGCTGGGAAGTGCAGCAGGTCTGCGCTGAAATCCCTCAATGCATGTCAGAAGGCAAAGCAAGCCGTCCCTGCAGTGAGTCTGATCACTGAAGCTGCGGGCCGGACAAAACGTCCTAGCGGGCCGGATGTGGCCCGCGGGCCGTAGTTTGGAGACCCCTGACCTACATCATCACTACCACCAAGTTGGACACCACGGGTCACAAATGATTGGCTACTCTATCAGGGTTTATTTTCAGCCTTAAATAAGATGCGGATGCTTTGTCAAGAAGGCCCCATTGTTCCAGAGACCCTCCAGAAGAATAGGCCCATCTGACACCTGAAGTGGTAGGAGCCTTATGTCAAGGAGCAGAACATCAAAGTGGAGGAGGATCCAGGGCCGAAGACGTTGGAGTGTGAGCCACTGGTGTCCCCAGATGTTATTGCAATGTCAGAGATGAGGGTCTGCTCGAAGCTGTCAAAGACCAGTTGGAGGACCGTCCCTGAAGCTTGGCATTGAAGGCCTTGGAGAGCCAACGCCCTGACTTGCTCCTCACTGACTCCCCAAAGGAAACCCGTCTGCTACACAGAGGGTGGGAACGGTTTCTGGTGCACCAAGGGTTGATCTACCGAAGGGGCCCCTCTGATGATTCTGAAGAAAAATTGCAGCTATTCTGACCTGAAAAACATAGGGAGACAGTATTAACTGCCCTACCCGACAACTATGGCCACCTAAGGCCCAAGAGGACTTTTAACCTGGAGAGGGACCGGTTCTACTGGCTCTGCATGCGGGCTGAAGTTGAGGACTATTGCCACTCCTGCTTCAGATTTATCCAAAGGAAGACTTTGCCTCAGTGCATTGTTAGTTCACTTACCTTTTCCATCCATTTCCCTTGTAAATGTTTTTTTTCTTTGTTTTCTTTGTCTGAATTTCTCACTTCCTGTTCCTCCTCAGTAAGGTGTTCAGTAAGCTGTTCTAAATTACTTTTCACCGCTCGGATGATGGTGGAAAGCTTACTGAGGAGAAACAGGAAGTAAGAAATTCAAACAAAGAGAAAAAACATTTAGAAGGGAAATGGAAGGAAAAGGTAAGTGAACCAACAATGCACTAGCTTTAAGAAGCCTATTTAGAAAATAAAAGACAAACCTTTACAACCCATTTAAGCCACAGGTTACTCTCCCTATAGTTTGATGTTCGGACGGTTGGCCCGGCTGCCAGTAGACTTTGACCTCAAGGTAGGAGTGCAGGACCTACAGCCAGATGACAAGGTACTGCTGAGAAACCTGGGTGTCCATGAAAAGCACAAGTTGGCTGACCACTGGATGTCACAGCCCTATGTCATTTGCAAGCATCTGCCAGGATTCCCAGTATATCAAAGCTGGCCAGAGGGAAGCACAGGCCCGCTGAAGACCTGGCATCGCAATCATCTGTTGCCTCTGTCAGAAGCAGTTCATGTGCCACCACAGACAGATTTACAGTCCACACCAACGGCCTCTCAAAGATCCCAGCCAGTGACTAGATCTCAGTCTGTACCCCTTGCTGAAGATGAAAACAGCGAGGCAGGACAACCTCCCCTTCTATAGTAATTGGTGGGATGTTCCTCTGCCAGGGTTATATGCAGATGCAAATTGTCTGGTTTCCTGTGCACACTAAACTTTTTTTTTCTTCCGTGTGTATATTAAAAGCATGTAACACGTCATAGATTTTTTTACCTCCTTTGGTGGAACAAAGGTTCTTTGGTGGGGAGAGTGTGCAGCGGGGGCTGCTCTGTCACCCATGGTCCCGCACCTACCGCCAGCAACCGTCGGACTGAATAGACACAGGCACTCACTCACTGTCAGTCCCTGTGAGGGATTTCTCCCCCTCCCTCTCCTCTTCCTTGAGTGACGAGCGGCGCTCATTCACCGGCATCCCGCCCACTATGCTCTCTTCTCTGTGTCCCTATTGGCAGGGTGAGGGAGCCAATCAAGCGGCAGCAGAGGACCACGGGACTTGAAGTCTCATCACAAAATGGCACCATTGATTTCTACGGGGGGCGGAGCTACTACTTTTGCTCTGCAAGAAGGGGGGCTAGCTAAAGACTTAAGCTTGTTGGTCTGAGGAGAGATCACCATGAGGCAGGAACAGAGGTGTGAGGAGAGGCTACAGGCATTCGCTAGAGAACCATCCAAAGACGGTTCCAGAGACCCTCCAGAGACAGTTGTAGATATATGTACCTTCTGTACCACCTAATATCCCTATTTCTATGTGTAATATCTCTGAAATGATGTGAGATCTAACGTTAAAACCACTTGATCTTACCGGATCTAACGAATATCTATTAGCCTGAATGATTTTCGGCCAGAAAATTTGATAAGGGGGGGCCAACCCGTCCATATGTCCATGCATATGTACCACCTAAAATCTATTTTTATATGTGGAATATCTCGGAAACAATGTGAGATCTAACGTTAAACCACTTGATCTTACCGGATCTAACGAATATCTATTAGCCGGAATGATTTTTGCCCCAAAAAATTGATGAGGGGGGGCCAGCCCCCCCTCATTAATCACTTAATAAGTCTCTAATTATGTGAGATCTAACGTTAAAACCACTTGATCTTACTGGATCTAACGAATATCTATTAGCCTGAATGATTTTTGGTCAAAAATATTGATAAGGGGGGGCCAGCCCCCCCTCATTAGTCCTTGTATACACCCAATATCTGTATTTGTATGTGGAATATCTCTGAAATGATGTGAGATCTAACGTTAAAACCACTTGATCTTACCGGATCTAACGAATATCTATTAGCCTGAATCATTTTCGGCCAGAAAATGTGATAAGGGGGGGCCAACCCGTCCATATGTCCATGCATATGTACCACCTAAAATCTATTTTTATATGTGGAATATCTCGGAAACGATGTGAGATCTAACGTTAAACCACTTGTTCTTACCGGATCTAACGAATATCTATTAGCCGGAATGATTTTTGGCCCAAAAAATTGATAAGGGGGGGCCAGCCCCCCCTCATTAATCACTTAATAAGTCTCTAATTATGTGAGATCTAACGTTAAAATCACTTGATCTTACCGGATCTAACGAATATCTATTAGCCTGAATGATTTTTGGTCAAAAATATTGAGAAGGGGGGGCCAGCCCCCCCTCATTAGTCCTTGTATACACCCAATATCTGTATTTGTATGTGGAATATCTCTGAAATGATGTGAGATCTAACGTTAAAACCACTTGATCTTACCGGATCTAACGAATATCTATTAGCCGGAATAATTTTCGGCCAGAAAATTTGATAAGGGGGGGCCAACCCGTCCATATGTCCATGCATATGTACCACCTAAAATCTATTTTTATATGTGGAATATCTCGGAAACGATGTGAGATCTAACGTTAAACCACTTGATCTTACCGGATCTAACGAATATCTATTAGCCGGAATGATTTTTGGCCCAAAAAATTGATAAGGGGGGGCCAGCCCCCCCTCATTAATCACTTAATAAGTCTCTAATTATGTGAGATCTAACGTTAAAATCACTTGATCTTACCGGATCTAACAAATATCTATTAGCCTGAATGATTTTTGGTCAAAAATATTAAGAAGGGGGGGCCAGCCCCCCCTCATTAGTCCTTGTATACACCCAATATCTGTATTTGTATGTGGAATATCTCTGAAATGATGTGAGATCTAACGTTAAAACCACTTGATCTTACCGGATCTAACGAATATCTATTAGCCTGAATAATTTTCGGCCAGAAAATTTGATAAGGGGGGGCCAACCCGTCCATATGTCCATGCATATGTACCACCTAAAATCTATTTTTATATGTGGAATATCTCGGAAACGATGTGAGATCTAACGTTAAAACCACTTGATCTTACCGGATCTAACGAATATCTATTAGCCGGAATGATTTTTGCCCCAAAAAATTGATGAGGGGGGGCCAGCCCCCCCTCATTAATCACTTAATAAGTCTCTAATTATGTGAGATCTAACGTTAAAACCACTTGATCTTACCGGATCTAACGAATATCTATTAGCTTGAATGATTTTTGGTCAAAAATATTGATAAGGGGGGGCCAGCCCCCCCTCATTAATCACTTAATAAGTCTCTAATTATGTGAGATCTAACGTTAAAACCACTTGATCTTACTGGATCTAACGAATATCTATTAGCCTGAATGATTTTTGGTCAAAAATATTGATAAGGGGGGGCCAGCCCCCCCTCATTAGTCCTTGTATACACCCAATATCTGTATTTGTATGTGGAATATCTCTGAAATGATGTGAGATCTAACGTTAAAACCACTTGATCTTACCGGATCTAACGAATATCTATTAGCCTGAATCATTTTCGGCCAGAAAATGTGATAAGGGGGGGCCAACCCGTCCATATGTCCATGCATATGTACCACCTAAAATCTATTTTTATATGTGGAATATCTCGGAAACGATGTGAGATCTAACGTTAAACCACTTGTTCTTACCGGATCTAACGAATATCTATTAGCCGGAATGATTTTTGGCCCAAAAAATTGATAAGGGGGGGCCAGCCCCCCCTCATTAATCACTTAATAAGTCTCTAATTATGTGAGATCTAACGTTAAAATCACTTGATCTTACCGGATCTAACGAATATCTATTAGCCTGAATGATTTTTGGTCAAAAATATTGAGAAGGGGGGGCCAGCCCCCCTCATTAGTCCTTGTATACACCCAATATCTGTATTTGTATGTGGAATATCTCTGAAATGATGTGAGATCTAACGTTAAAACCACTTGATCTTACCGGATCTAACGAATATCTATTAGCCGGAATAATTTTCGGCCAGAAAATTTGATAAGGGGGGGCCAACCCGTCCATATGTCCATGCATATGTACCACCTAAAATCTATTTTTATATGTGGAATATCTCGGAAACGATGTGAGATCTAACGTTAAACCACTTGATCTTACCGGATCTAACGAATATCTATTAGCCGGAATGATTTTTGGCCCAAAAAATTGATAAGGGGGGGCCAGCCCCCCCTCATTAATCACTTAATAAGTCTCTAATTATGTGAGATCTAACGTTAAAATCACTTGATCTTACCGGATCTAACGAATATCTATTAGCTTGAATGATTTTTGGTCAAAAATATTGATAAGGGGGGGCCAGCCCCCCCTCATTAGTCCTTGTATACACCCAATATCTGTATTTGTATGTGGAATATCTCTGAAATGATGTGAGATCTAACGTTAAAACCACTTGATCTTACCGGATCTAATGAATATCTATTAGCCTGAATAATTTTCGGCCAGAAAATTTGATAAGGGGGGGCCAACCCGTCCATATGTCCATGCATATGTACCACCTAAAATCTATTTTTATATGTGGAATATCTCGGAAACGATGTGAGATCTAACGTTAAACCACTTGATCTTACCGGATCTAACGAATATCTATTAGCCGGAATGATTTTTGGCCCAAAAAATTGATAAGGGGGGCCAGCCCCCCCTCATTAATCACTTAATAAGTCTCTAATTATGTGAGATCTAACGTTAAAATCACTTGATCTTACCGGATCTAACGAATATCTATTAGCCTGAATGATTTTTGGTCAAAAATATTAAGAAGGGGGGGGCCAGCCCCCCCTCATTAGTCCTTGTATACACCCAATATCTGTATTTGTATGTGGAATATCTCTGAAATGATGTGAGATCTAACGTTAAAACCACTTGATCTTACCGGATCTAACGAATATCTATTAGCCTGAATAATTTTCGGCCAGAAAATTTGATAAGGGGGGGCCAACCCGTCCATATGTCCATGCATATGTACCACCTAAAATCTATTTTTATATGTGGAATATCTCGGAAACGATGTGAGATCTAACGTTAAAACCACTTGATCTTACCGGATCTAACGAATATCTATTAGCCGGAATGATTTTTGCCCCAAAAAATTGATGAGGGGGGGCCAGCCCCCCCTCATTAATCACTTAATAAGTCTCTAATTATGTGAGATCTAACGTTAAAACCACTTGATCTTACCGGATCTAACGAATATCTATTAGCCTGAATGATTTTTGGTCAAAAATATTGATAAGGGGGGCCAGCCCCCCCTCATTAGTCCTTGTATACACCCAATATCTGTATTTGTATGTGGAATATCTCTGAAATGATGTGAGATCTAACGTTAAAACCAGTTGATCTTACCGGATCTAACGAATATCTATTGGCCTGAATGATTTTCGGCCAGAAAATTTGATAAGGGGGGGCCAACCCGTCCATATGTCCATGCATATGTACCACCTAAAATCATTTTTTTTATGTGGAATATCTCGGAAACGATGTGAGATCTAACATTAAAACCACTTGATCTTACCGGATCTAACGAATATCTATTAGCCGGAATGATTTTTGGCCCAAAAAATTGATGAGGGGGGCCAGCCCCCCCTCATTAATCACTTAATAAGTCTCTAATTATGTGAGATCTAACGTTAAAACCACTTGATCTTACCGGATCTAACGAATATCTATTAGCCTGAATGATTTTTGGCCAGAAAATTTGATAGGGGGGGCTGATGACGGGTTAGCCCCCCCAGCAAATAACTGTTAATATTGCTTCTTCTGTGTGAGATCTAACGCAAACAATGATTGATCTAACCTGATCTAACAAAGATCTAACAAATTGCATAAAAAAAAGTCAAAATTTCTAATAAGGGGGGGCTAACCCGGCAGAGGTGAGCGGTCTGTATCCAGGAAGCCCAAGGTCAGCATTAGAGGTCGTGTTCATAAGGACCTGGGTTAGTAAATAGGAATCAGAAGAGTGATGTGCACAGCGAGTGTTAACAAGGCATTTCCAGAGCTTCCAGTAAGCTTCCAGTAGCATACAAAACCCTTAAAGAGCCCTTCAGCTCCAATCTGGGAGCCATTACCACAAATCTTAATGGGAGAGCTGTTGTTTTAAACAAGCTGTTAGCAGACTTCCAGCGAGCCTCAAGCAGTCTTCTGTAAAGGTCTGAGTAATAAATATATCAGTACTGAATAAACATGGGAAAATCATAAAAATCCATCATTGCAAATGAAAATATCAGTGTTGTAAATGGTGGAGAACATAGCAGAACACTCTGGGCACACGGCTCCGTCTATTTATACCGGGTATCAGTATGCAGCTAGTAGAGGTGCCACGTTCTCTGCTGTCTGATTAGCATCCACTATAAAATTTTAACCAGCCTGTCTTCTCCAATGGCCTTCATGTACTGAAGCAGCCAAGACTGACTGAGGTCAATGCTAATCAGCTGCTATCCGCCTTCTTTGCATGTCTCCACCCAATCACTAGTCCAGGCCATTGGCTTTCCCCAGAGTATTGTGGGAACGCGGGATCTCAGCTTCAATGGAACATGTGAACAGCGTGATGCCTTTTTTCCGTTCTCATCCATAAAAAATAAGGTGGGAAAAAAAAACATCTTGGGGGGTTTAGTATGGGGTACCTGATCTTCTTACTATTCATATTCCTTGGTTCAGAATATCTACTAATAGATATGTAGAAAGCAGACTTCTAGCAGTTTAATTAAAAGTCACATATTCCAAATTCTAATAAATGGGGGCAGCACAGTGGTTAGCACTTCTGCCTTACAGCACAGATGTCCTCAGTTCAAATCCCAACCAGGACACTACCTGCATGGAGTTTGCATTCTCTCCCTGTGCTAGTGTAGGTTTCTTCTGGGCTCTCCAGTTTCCTCCCACACTCCAAATGACGCTGGTAGGTTAACCACTTGAGGACCGCCGCACGCAGATATACGTCTGCAGAATGGCACAGCTGGGCACAAGGGCGTACATGTACGTCCCTTTTAAGAGCCCAGCCGTGGGTCGCGCCGCTGGCGGCACGCTCACGGCCCGGTCCTCTTCTCCGTGAACCGTCCCCATGGGAACAGCGGACCCGATTGCCGCTGGTGTCCAGGGCTGGACTGGGACAAAAATTTGGCCCTGGACTTCATCCAGACTGGCCCACTTTGACAGGTCTCTTCCATGCCGGCCGGACAACTCCTGCACCCCTCCCCCGGCCACCCAAGCCCCCTCTCCCCCTTCACTAGCCACTAGTCATTCTACTTTATTAGAGTAGAATGACTGGTACTGGTACTCTTATAGGCAGTACCAGTGGGGAAGTTAGACATTATTTCACCCGGGGCAAAGAATCAGTTCGGTGCCCCCCCCCCCCCACCTTATGGGACAAGGTTAGGCAGAAGTGAGAAACTACCAGGCCATAGCTGTTGAGTCAGGTGTCTGTCCCTCACCCATGCTCCTCTGTCGTCCTCCCTGCTCCTCTGGTCCTCCCCCTGCTTCTCTGTTCCCCCCAGGTGAGCGCTGCGGAGAGGGAGAGGAGGTGAGCGCTGCGAAAAAGGGAGAGACAGGAGCGGAGGGGGGTGGGCGGCGGACCGCTGTCACTGAATCTGGCCCACTGATCCATCGGCCCACCGGGAAACTCCCTGTAGTCCCAATGGCCAGTCCATCCCTGCTGGTGTCCCATGATCGGGTCACAGAGAGGAAGAACGGGGAGAGGTAAGTGTAAACAAACCTCTCTTCCGTGCTTCCTAGTGTGGCTGTCTCTGATCGTCTGTTCCCTGTCATAGGGAACGACGATCAGTGACGTTACACGCTAAGCCATGCCCCCTCACAGGAAGAAACACACATTAGGGCACACTTAACCCCTACAGCGCCCCCTCCTGGTTAACCCCTTCACTGCCAGTGTAATTTTTACAGTAACCAGTGCATTTTTATAGCACTGTTTGCTGTAAAAATGACAATGCTCCCAAAATAGTGTCAAAAGTGTCCGATGTGTCCGCCATAATGTCGCAGTCACGATAAAAATCGCTGATCACCGCCATTACTAGAAAAAAATGTAGATTGCAGAGGGCATGGGGGAGGGGGAGGGGGGGAGGGGGTGGGATATAATAAATAAAGAGATGTATACGGGTATATTATAGGAAAGCAAAAAAGTTGTATAATGCACGTTAACTGAATTGCAATGGATGCCGAATAGGCATATATATGTATGAAATAAGAAAAGTAAAATAAAAATAAAGTGGATTTAAAAAAAGAAAAAAATAATTATTAATAAAAATGCAATAAAACTATCCCCTATTTGGTAGACGCTTTAATTTTTGCGCAAACCAATCAATAAACGCTTATTGCGATTTTTTTTTTTTACCAAAAATATGTAGAACAATACGTATCGGCCTAAACTGAGGGAAAACGTTTTTTTATATATTTTTTGGAGATATTTATTCTAATAAAAAATATTGAATTTTTTTTCAAAATTGTCGCTCTATTTTTGTTTATAGTGCAAAAAATAAAAACCGCAGAGATGATCAAATACCACCAAAAGAAAGCTCTATTTGTGGGAAAAACAGGACGTCAATTTTGTTTGCGAGCTACGTCGCACGACTGCGCAATTTTCAGTTAAAGCGACGCAGTGCCGAATCGCAAAAAGGGGCCTGGTCCTTTAGCAACGAAATGGTCCGGGGCTTAAGTGGTTAAGAAGCTCATGGTATAATATCCTAATCAGAGCAATACACACGCACTAGGGGCAATTTGGGATAAAGACGACGAGCCTTACCACTGCCTTATGGCAGCCCTTTAAGTGGAGGTTATCACAGGAAGGCGGAGTTTGTGATCACGTCCCACTGGCTCCTGATCGTAAATGCTGATCACAGCTTGGTCATTACTCCAGGAGCTCTCAGCACAGAACAGCCCCATGAACGCATGCTGTATATGTGGCAGCCCAGCGTTAAGGTCCACCCGTCACATATAAATGCTTTATGCTGGCAGGAATGGCTTCCCTACTAGTAAGTCTAGGAATGTGGGAGGAAACCAGATCGCCCAGAATAAACCCACACAAACAAGAGGAGAACACACAAACTAAAACGCAGGCAGTGATCCCTACATGGCCAGAGTGCTAACAACTTGGCTACCCTGGTATACCTTTCATCAGTATTCAGCAATTTGATTGCCTGATTTGTGTTACGTTGGCCACATATGCTTACATTTTTTTCTGATCAATGTGTGAATCAATCAAAACAATCAAATCTGCAAACAATCAAATAGCCAGATCAAATTAGACATACACTATATTACCAAAAGTATTGGGACACCTGCCTTTACATGAACTTTAATGGCATCCCAGTCTTAAGGTCCATACACACGATCGGACTTTCCGACAACAACGGTTCGATGGACGTGTTTTAGCGGACAATCCGACCGTCTGTATGTTCCATCGGACAATTGTTGTCGGAATTTCCACAGACAAATTTTCGCTGTGCGTGCTCTCAAACTTTCCGACAACAAATGTGTTACGTCGGATCATCCAATCGTGTGTACACAAGTCCATCGGACTAAAAGTACAAACACGCATGAAATTGTAGAAAGAAATGTTTGGACAGCCGCACTCTGGAAAAACCTTCTGGGTTACCTTTTATTGGTAAAAGTATTCAAACACCACACATCACAGCAAAGACAGGGGCATACAGCTGACGTTTCGCACTATCAATCAGTGCTTACTCAAACATGCATGCTCAGAACCAATACTAAACATCAGACAACAATAGCAGAAGTTGCCCAAAGGGTGGCGGTAAAGAGCTGAAAAACCATTAGCTAGATTCAGGTAGAGTTAGGTCGGCGTATCAGTACATACGCCGACCTAACTCAGAATCTGCGCCGACCTATGTTTAAGTGTATTCTCAAACAGAGATACGCTTAAACATATCTAAGATACGACGGCTTGCGCCGTCCTATCTTAGGTTGCAATATTTCTGCTGGCCGCTAGGTGGCGCTTCCATTGCGGTCGGCGTAGAATATGCAAATCAGTAGATACGCCTATTCACGAACGTACGCCCGGCCGCCGCAGTACATTTACGCCGTTTATGTAAAAGATAGGCCGCCTAAAGTTATTCCATCAAATAGATGGAATAGTAATGTTAAGTATGGCCGCCGTTCCCGCGTCGAAATTCGAAAATGTTACGTTGTTTGGGTAAGTCGTCCGTGAATAGGGATTTACGTCGTTTACAGCCATGGCGAAATCAATAGGCCCGTGCGGCAGATGTAGCCGCAATGCACACTGGGAAATGTAGGCGCACGGCGCATGCGCAGTTAAAAAAAAACTTCAAAAACGTCAGGTCAAGCATCATTAACATAAAACACGCCCCCTTAGCTAAATTTGAATTAGTTGCCCTTACGCCCGCCCACTTTAGGCTACGCCGCCGTAACTTAGCAGTCAAGTACATTGTGAATCATGTACTTGCCTCGCTAACTTACGGCGGCGTAGCTTAAATACCTTAAGCTACGCCGCCTTAAAGTTGCGGCCATCTACGTGAATCTGGCTACATGTGATTTGGTGAATGATTTGGTGGACAAAAATCCACGGAAAAGTCAGATTGTGTGTATGAGGCTTTAGTCCGTAGGGTTCAATATTGAGTTGCGCACCCTTTGCAGCTATAACAGCTTCAACTCTTCTGGGAAGACTGTCCACAAGGTTTAGGAGCGTCTCTTTGGGAAGGTTTGACCATTCTTCCAGAAGCACATTTGTGAGGTCAGGCAATGATATGGACGGGAAAGCCTCCGCTCTAATTAATCCCAAGGGTGTTAATTGGGTTGAGGTCAGGACAGTCAAGTTCCTCCACCCCAAACTCACTCCTCCATGTCTTTATGGACCTTGCTTTGTGCACTGGGATTAAGACTGGGATGCCATATTGGCCCCTTTCACAGTGGGGCGGCGGGTCTGTTAGTGGCGCTTTACCGCTGATATAGCGTTGCTTTTCAGGTAGCGGGGCACTTTTAACCCCTGCTAGCGGCCAAGAAAAGGGTACTAGCACTTTTTTCAATGGGCAGGGGCGGTGGAGGAGCTATCTAATATAGAAAAAGCCGCCCTTCAATTTGTAATGGAGGTGAACCTCAATAGGGTCCAGGCTGAATATCTGCTGTTGTTCCAAAATTATTTGCGTGGAGATGCGTGCAGGCGGGAGCAAACACTCTGGACATCTGTTCAGTACAGTTACTTCCTTATCTCTCTGTTTATTACAAGGCCGTGCTCGGCTTGTTATACACAAATATACGTTACTATTATGCAAATGTTATCAGTCTACAAGGCATATCTGGTTGGCTGAAATGCAGGAAAAATACAAAAACGCGGTGGTCAAGTTTGGTTGTCTCCTAGTCTCTCGTCTATTTCCTCATTGTTCTGATGCGTGGGTAGTAGGGGGTAGGTGCCATCTTTAGCTTTTCCAGTCATCTCGGTGCGGGAGGGGGGTGTCACTAGAGACTGTTTTAAGTAAGGACTTTACTAAAGCAGTTTACAGGGGCTACTCTGAACGGGGGGTCTGCATTGATGGGGTGGATACACTGAAGGGGGGTCTGTGTAACATTCAGGGGGTCCAGAGCTGCAGGGTGCTGTGTAATGTAAAGGGGTCCAGAGGTGCAGGGTGCTGTGTAATGTAAAGGGGTCCAGTGATGCAGGGTGATGTGTAATGTAAAGAGGTCCATAGGTGCAGGGTGCTGTGTAATGTAAAGGGGTCCAGTGATGCAGGGTGCTGTGTAATGTAAAGGGGTCCAGTGATGCAGGGTGCTGTGTAATGTAAAGAGGTCCAGTGATGCAGGGTGCTGTGTAATGTAAAGAGGTCCATAGGTGCAGGGTGCTGTGTAATGTAAAGGGGTCCAGTGATGCAGGGTGCTGTGTAATGTAAAGGGGTCCAGTGATGCAGGGTGCTGTGTAATGTAAAGTTAAATTAAAACAAATGATTTGTTACAAATATTTTTGTTCCTCTTTGTGTATGTTTAGGTGACCAGGGGGCGAGGGGTGAAGATGGGGGGGGTGCCACAGGATTAGCCCGCACAGGGCGCCTGAACACCTAAGGCCGGCCCTGTATATATATATATATATACAAAGTAGAATATAGACTTTATAGTATAGAAAAGATGCATAGAAACATGTATACACATAAGAAAATAGGCATTTTTCTGATTATCACATTCCTTAAAAAATTCACTAAACACGCCCCGCAAGCATTCAAAACGAAAAGCAGATAAAGATTTATTTTGCAGCTTTATTTGGCCATCGATAAAAATTCCGCCCCCAAGCACCGCCCCCTTCATGTAAATATCTGCCCCTCACCTACATGAACGTGCCTTGGCCACGCGAGATCGCAAACTCAGCTCTTCTGCGGGCCCTGTGCAGCACATGCGCAGTTCCACCTGGGCACTATTCGATAGCCGGGCACTTCTCAACAGAACACCGGTCTAAATTGGCCCAGTTACTGAATGTATGAATGTGAGTAAGGGCTCTTTCACACGTCCGTTCAGTTTTTCAGATCAGTTTTTTTTTCCATCAGTTGATCCGTTTTTCCATCAGTTTTTCGTCAGTTTTTCATCAGTTTTTGCATCAGTTTTTCCATCCGTTTTTTCATCCGTTTTTTCATCCGTTTTTTTTTTTGGGGCTTTTTACATAGAAAAACGGATGTTAGCGGAACGGATGATAAACGGATCATCCGTTAACGTCCGTTTTTCGTCCGTTCCGTTTTTTAGACGGAAGAAAAATAGGGTTTTCTTCCGTCCAAAAAAACGGAACTGAACGCAGACGGATGCTAACGGACGTTAGCGGATGCTCATCCGCTAACGGACGCTAGCCCATAGGGAAGCATTGCGGTCCGTTAACGGACATCCAAAAAACGGACGAACGGAACGGACGTGTGAAAGAGCCCTTAGGGACTTTAGCCCAAGTTCACATTGCTGTGGGTTAGAAAATTCAGCTGAACTCGCACAATTTCAACCTGGCAATGCAGTCCGACTTCAGGGGCGATGATTTGACCGGCATCTGTGCGGGTTTCATGCACGGATGCATCGGCGGTTCGTCCATAGAGGGCGCTGGAGCGCCGCCCCCTCTGGCTCTCACCGCCACTGAGTCTAATAACATAGATTCATGCATTGCACGAATCTATGTTATTATCTCCGCTGCCGCTGTTCTATTCAGATGGTCGGCGCTCATGTCCGGCCATCTGAATAACGGCAGCTGGTTGGCTGTACGGAAGTGCCTATCAGAGCCAACAGCTCTGATAGGCTTTTCCGAGTACAGCCCTCGGGTCCCGAAAGCTTATACAAGGAACGCACTAGGGATGCGCTCCTTGTATAAGACTGACAGGCGTCTCAGCCAATCAGGTTGGCCGTATCTGGCTACCGGTAACCTGATTGGTTGAGATGCCTGTCAGTCATCGAGGGCAGTAGAAGACATCGAGGGACGGAGGAGTGGATTGCTGACTCCAGTAAAGGTAAGTGCCGGGCTGGGGGGGAAAGGGGCACTTTACAGGGCACAGTCAGTGACATCAATGGGCACAGTGGGGACAATGGGCACAGTGGGGACAATTAAAGGGCACAGCGGCGACAATTAAAAGGCACAGCGGTGACAATTAAAGGGCACAGTGGTGACAATTGATGGCACAGTGGCTGTGTTTGATGGCATGGCACAGTGGTGACAATTAATGGCACAGTGGCTGCGTTTGATGGCATGGCACAGTGGTGACAATTAATGGCACAGTGGTGCGAATTGATGGCACAGTGGCTGCGTTTGATGGCATGGCACAGTGGTGACAATTGATGGCACAGTGACTGCGTTTGATGGCATGGCACAGTGGTGACAATTAATGGCACAGTGGCTGCGTTTCATGGCATGGCACAGTGGTGACAATTAATGGCACAGTGGCTGCGTTTGATGGCATGGCACAGTGGTGACAATTGATGGCACAGTGGCTGCACTTGATGGGCACAGTGAGGCTGCAATTTATTTTTTCGTTTGCGGCCCCCCAAAATTTTTGAGCACCAGCCACCACTGCACGGATGTCTATTCAAATCGCCCCCCCAAAGTAGTACAGGAACTACTTTTGGGAACTGGTGCAGCACCAAACCAATTCGGACGATGCCATTGCCAGCAATCTTTGAAATGTCAAATCGCATGCCAAATCGGCCCAATGTGAACGTGGGCTTAGATTGTAAGCTCGAGGGCAAGGACTGATGATGTGAATGTACAATTTTTTTAGATTGTAAGCTCTATTGAGCAGGGCCCTCTGATTCCTCTTGTACCAAATTGTAATGTCTACCTTTATTTTGTTAAGCGCTGCGCAAACTGTTGGCGCTATATAAATCCCGTATAATATAATAATACAATATATATGTAAAGCGCTCCGTAAATTGATGGCGCTATATAAGCACCTGTAATAAATAAAACATTTCCCATCAGATTAGAAGACTTCATGGTGGCAAGAGAAACATGATTGACAGCTCGTGATGGAAATCCACCTGTCTTGTGTGCGGTATTTTGATTGAAAGGGGTTGCTGATCACTCTAATCGGAAGAGATCGATAGGAAAAGAAATCAATCATTGATTTGACACTATTACTGTAGAAAATGAATTGCGCGCACACACAGTGAAATACAGCGACGCGCGTCTCTCTATAACCTCCTTACGTGTCGCGTCGTTACCACGAGGGGTTAAGATTTCCCAAACAGGACAATACATCCCTCCCCTCCTCCCCTCTTCCTTCCACATCTTCCTAAAGAGGGCAGGATGTAAGGCTGCCTCCCCCACCTTCCCCGGGGAGAATGCTTGTGTCAGGAATGTAGCCAGCTCTTCTAGCTCACTGGATTCCAGAGCTGTGAAGCAGACAAGAAGAAGGAGGGGGATGGAGGGCGAGGCCCCGCCGGTATTCCTGTCATGTGATGTGTGGAAGGCTGAGAAAGAACAGAGGCCTGTCTGAGACCCACCCCGCCCCCCCCCCCCCCCCCCAGAAAAGCAGCAGCAGGGCTTGTGAGTCCCCCGAAGCCAAATCAGCGCTCAGCGCCCACCTCGCCCATCGCCAGCTACCCAACCCAATTCTTTACTACTAAAACAGAATAAAAATTAGGAAATATAAATATTTAACTCTTACATCAATATTGTCAATTATATATGTCACTGTGATTGTAAATATTGTTATTGATGCGGATTTATATTTACAAAACATTGGGGCAGATTCACATACAATTGCATGGGCGCAGCGTATGTGAGATACGCTACGCGGCTGTAAGTTACTTTTTGAAGCTTTGAATCCACAAAGAATTCAAATCGGCGAGTAGGGGGCGTGTTTCATTTAAATGAAGCGCGTCCCCGCGCCGAACGAACTGCGAATGCTTCGTTCCTAAATTTCCCGCCGTGCATTGCGCTAAATGATGTCGCAAGGACGTCATTTTTTGTGACGTGGACGTAAATTACGTCCATCCCGATTCACGGACGACTTGCACAAACAAAATTAAATTTTTAAAATTATACGCGGGAACGACAGCCATACTTAACATTGAGTACGCCACCAAATAGCAGGTTTAACTATATGCCGATAAAAGCCGACTAGAGACGCCGTAAAAAAATGCGACGGCCGCTCGTACGTTTGTGGATCGTCGGAAATAGCTAATTTGCATACTCAACACGGAAAACGACGGGAACGCCACCCAGCGGACGCCGAAGAATTGCATCTTTGCAATTGCATCTTTCATTTTATATGTAGCATCCATCAGCCATCAGCATGCCCATTCACACCTGAGCGTGTTCCCACTTTCGGTTTTTATATTTTTTTTACATTTTTCACGTGTTAACCGCTTCAGCCCCGGACCATTTTAGTGGTCAAAGACCAGGCCACTTTTTGCGATTCGGCACTGCGTCGCTTTAAATGACAATTGCGCGGTTCGTGCGACGTGGCTCCCAAACAAAATTGACGTCCTTTTTTCCCACAAATAGAGCTTTCTTTTGGTGGCATTTTTATTTTTTTCGCTATAAACAAAAAAAGAGCGACAATTTTGGAAAAAAATTCAATATTTTTACTTTTTGCTATAATAAATATCCCCCCCCCCAAAAAAATATATATATATATATAAAAAAAAATCCCCACAGTTTAGGCCAATACAGATTCTTCTACATATTCTTAAAAAAAAATTGTATGTTTGTATTTTGTATGTAAAAAAAAAAAATCGCAACAAGCGCTTATTGATTGGTTTGCGCAAAAGTTATAGCTTCTACAAAATAGGCGACTGTTTTATGGCATTTTTATAAAAAAAAAATGTTTTTACTAGTTATGGCGGCGATCAGCGATTTTTATTGTGACTGCGACATTATGGCGGACACATCAGACACTTTTGACACCATTTTGGGACCATTGTAATTTTTACAGAAAACAGGGCTATAAAACTGCACTGATTACTGTAAAAATTACAATGGCAGTGAATGGATTAACCACTAGGTGGCACTGCTGGGGTTAAGTGTTTCCTAGGGAGTGATTCTTACTGTAAGGGGGCGTGGCTGCACGTGACACGTCACCGATGACCGTTCCCGATCACCGGGACCGGTCATCAGTGACAGTGTCACTAGGCAGAATAGGGGAATGCCTTGTTTACAAAGGCATTCTCCTGTTCTGCCCTTGCTGACCGCAATCGCGGGCCTCCCGGGAACATCGGGGTCCTGGGACCCGTGGCCGCACTCGCGAGGCACGCGGCGGGAGCGTGCCCGCTGGGCCGCAGATTTAAAGGGACGTACCTATTACGTGTTTTAAACAACCAACAATAAAAAAAAAAAGTGTATAATTTCAAATTCTTTTTTCGTGTCCTATTATGTTTAGTGTTTTAATTCAATATAATTTCACTCTACTGTTTAATTTTTATACCTTTCCACCTTTCATTTTAATCTACCCTTCTTTACGTGATTCCATTACGTGTTGCCAATCCCGTGCCTACGCGCAATTGTCAGTTAAAGTAACGCAGTGGCAAAAAAAAATCCTGGAGGTGAAGTAGTTAAAGGGGTGTTCCAGTCATTTTTAATGTTTATTAAAAGTCAGCAGCTACAAAAAGTGTAGCTGCTGGCTTTTAATAAATATACACTCACCTGCTCCACGTTCCAGTGACCCGTCGGCCGGGGCTCCGCTCCTCTCCCCCCCTCTACGGCCGGCGTCTTCATTCTAAGTGTGGGCACCCGGCCATGACAGCTTTCAGGCTTCACGGCCGGGCACCCACTGCGCATGCGCGAGCGGCCCTGCGCCATCCGATTGGACAGGCGATCGCCTGGGACCTGTCACGTGTCCCAGGCGATCGCCTACAGGGAGGGGCTGCCAAAAGGCGATTAGACTATTCGCCTTAGCAGCCCCTCGGCGGAAGGAGGAAGTGGGACAGGAAGTCCCACTCCTCCTGAAGCCCCCACTCCCCCCCAAAAAAAATTACATGCCAAATGTGGCATGTAAGGGGGAGATGAGTGGATTAAGCAGAAGTTCCACTTTTGGGTGGAACTCCACTTTAAAGGGGTTGTAAAGGAATTTTTTTCCCCTAAATAGCTTCCTTTACTTTAGTGCAGTCCTCCTTCACTTACCTCATCCTTCCATTTTGCTTTTAAATGTCCTGATTTCTTCTGAGAAATCCTCACTTCCTGTTCTTCTGTCTGTAACTCAACACCGTAATGTGAGGCTTTCTCCCTAGTGTGGAGAAAGCCTCTTGAGGGGGGAGGGGGCGAGCAGGAGTGTCAGGACGCCCACTAACACACAGCTCCTTTATCTGCAAAGTAGAGAGTGTCCTGACCCTCCTGCTCGCCCCCTCCCCCCTAAAGAGGCTTTCTCCACACCAGGGAGAAAGCCTTGCATTACTGTGTGAAGTTACAGACAGAAGAAATAAGGACATTTAAAAGCAAAATAGAAGGATGAGGTAAGTGAAGGAGGATTGCACTACGGTAAAGGAAGCGATTTAGAAAATTTTATTTTTACCTTTACAACCCCTTTAAGGCTGGGTTCACACTTGTGTCTCTGGATGTTGATGCATATTATTATTTTTTAAATACTCCCATTTATTGAAGTCCTTAGGGCCAAAAACGCACAACATCACAGCGAATGAAGCACCTATTTCCAAGTTGCATAGAAGCACGTTGTATAGGTATGAATAGCCCTACAGAAAATAGACAAATCGCACAGGTGCGACAGTGCATTGCACTAGGTAACAATACAGATATGCTGCATCTTTAGGCCCCAGTCACACCTGCATATTTTGCTGCTCAATTCCTATAGCACAAGACAAGACTCAAGTTGAAGAAACGCATTATTCTCAATGGTCCTCATCACGCCTTTTCCCCTGTATTCTTTATTAATGATGTTGCTGTGCGGCAGCTGGGATCACACGCAGGAAAACCTAGACGGGCTTTGTATAAAAATTGCCTGAAAACGGTGTCAGCTTTCAGTATTCCACCAGAATGAAACGCGCAGTAGTAAACAGCGATCCATATGGCGTGATATTTACGGCTGTCATTTCATAATATCAGCACGGCTTATGTGAACAGGCAGAGATGTTGATGCATTTATTTCCGGGGCGGATCAGCTGGATCCCAGCCAGGTCAGAAATAGTGTGAACCCAGCACCTGCAATCACGCAAAGCTCCTCGGTGAGCTGCGGAG
Organism: Rana temporaria; assembly: GCF_905171775.1. Taxonomy (NCBI): domain Eukaryota; kingdom Metazoa; phylum Chordata; class Amphibia; order Anura; family Ranidae; genus Rana; species Rana temporaria. The sequence goes on along the minus strand of NC_053495.1, from coordinate 158,142,184 downwards.
CAAGATGACCATTCATAACAATCGCTGCCTTTCATTGCACTGGAAATACCAAGCCAGCACTGCTGCGTATACACGGCCCCCACTCCCTTCACAGGCGTATTCAATAAGGAGACACAAACAGCAGCCAACGTCGTGCAAAACGCAGAAATCCGAGTGGAGGCGATTTCTGAAAGCCATGGGCCTGAGTGAGAGCAAAAGATGGACCCTCCTTCCTTAACCACATGCCAACCAGTGACGTCGCTGTGCGCTGCTAGACCGGGCACGATACCTGCAGCTGTAGGCTTCATCCCGGTACGTTTTTTTAGAGGTTACAAGCAGCTCTCTTGTAAAAAGGCTAATTAGCCGCTGGATTGCTTTTACAAGCAGTGGGATTGGACACCCCCTACCCACTGCTTTACCAGGATCTCCCATCCCACAAGGAGTCCCGATCAACCAGCTGGTGCTTCCGTCGCCTGATCTTAAAGGCAATCAAAGACCGGAACAGCTTTGATCGCCTCTATGATGTAGGAACCCAGAAGTGATGTATGCTGTTCCCCCAGAAGTAAACTGCGCCATTTTCAAAAATGAAAAACCAACCTTGGTGTGATCAAATGCTTTTAACCACTTCCAAACCGCCGTACGTCTTTATACGGCCTAACTTTAAAGATTGATATCTCGGTAACGGCAGCAGCTGCTGCCACAACCGAGGTATCAATCTTTAGTGTCAGCGGTTCTGTTAACGATAACGGCGGTCTCCGCGGCGGATTCGCCATTATCGGCGGTGGGAGAGGGCATTCCCCCCTCCGGCCGCTAACCGGAGCCGTCGGTAGCGGCGGAGGAGATCGGGACCGTTCGGCTGGTGACTGGGGACGAGACTGAAGGAAAAATCTCCTTCGCCCGTCCCCATAGCTCTGCTGGGCGGAAGTGACGTCAAAACGTCAGTCCCGCCCAGCCTTTTAAAGAAACATTTTTTTTTTTTGTCATTTGAAAAATGTGCAGAGTGACTCCAAAGGCTCTGTCTTATGAGGAAATGGATTGGGGACAGTGGACAGCGGAAGGGGAGGATCAGAGAAGACAGGATCAAACAGCTTTTTTCCACAATGCAGAAAGAGGAGACAGCGGCTCCTCTCCATTCATAAACTGAAGCATCGTAAACGGTTTACGATGCTCAGTTATGAATGGACAGAGTCAGTGACTCTGTTCATTCGTCGAGATGGGGCGCTTTAAAAAAAAATGATTTTGTTTTCTTATTTATTTTACTTGATTTTATACATTTTTACACTGTTTTTAAAAAAAAAAGGATCACTTTTATTCCTATTACATACAAGGCATGTAAACAATACATGCCTTGTAATAGAAAAAAGCATGACAGGTCCTCCTAAATAAAAGATCTGGGGTCAAACCTCAGATCTCATATTTAGACTAAAATGCAAAAAAATTAACATTTTTGTCATTTGAAAATGTGCCTTTAAGACATATGGGCGGAAGTGACGTTTTGACATCGCTTCCGCCCTGCTATGGTATGGAGACGGGTGGGGGTCATCTTTCCCTCACTCGTCTGCATACCCAGCTAGAAAGAGGACCCGATCGCCTCCGCCGCTACCGACGGCTCTGGCAATCGGCGGAGGGCGCGGGAGAGGGGTGGGCCCCTCTACCGCCGCCGATAACGATGATCTTGCAGCGAATCCGCCGCAGAGACCACCATTATCGCTTACAGGACCGGCGCTTGAAGATATGGACATCTCGGTTGTGGTAGCAGCTCTTCAAAAAGAGGAAGTATATAGGTCCTTAAGTGGTTAAAATTACCTCATCTACAGACCAAAGTTCATCCCTTTGATTCGAAAGAACAAAATGTTTCAATGTTTCTCTTTATCTCCACTTAAAGTGGAGTTTCCATCCCAATTTTTTTTTTCATTATTGTGCTCATTAGACCTAAAAAAGGAAAAAAAATGTTTTACTCATCTGGAAATGCCTGTTGCTATGCGGTCCCACAAAATCTGCCTTTGGAATCACCTAGGATTCTGACATCATCTCTCCTGGGAAATGTGTGTCATCATTTCCCAGGATGCAGTGCGCTACCCAATTATCACTCCCCATTCAAGACTTCCAAGAAGTGCTTGTGGGCTTCACAATGCCCACAAGCAAAATGACAACGGTGTGGACATAGTTTTATAAACTATCTTTTTTGAATACCTATGCGGAGCAGCGGCGGATTGTAAAATAGTAAGTGACCGGATTTTTATATTATAAAAACGCATGATGAAAGGACATACATTTAAAAAATGCTAATTGTGGTTGGAACCCCGCTTTAAGCGATGTTGTGTTAACCCTTTCATGCCGACGGAACGCATATATGCGTCCTCGGCTTTCAGGGGTTATACCGGGATGATGCCTGCAGCTCGGTTGTTATACTGGAGGAGCGGCCTCTCGCCGCCTCTCGCTGCTCTGACCGGGCTTCCTGTCCCACCGGGAGACCCGATCCCCGATCCAGCGCCTCCATAGTCCAGGCGCGCTCTGAAACAAAGCCATAGGCGGCTTTGATTCAGTGTCCGCATTGAAAACACGGAAGCGACGTCATGACGTCACTTCCGGGTTTCTCGGCTGCCAATGGTGCCGGATTTAAAAAAGTACACAGTATTCAGAATCGCCGTTTTCGGCGATCTGAATACTTTGAAGTGCAAAGGAGGGATCGGGGGTCTTTTAGACCCCCGATCCCTCCATAAAGAGTACCTGTCACCACCTATTACTGTCACAAGGGATGTTTACATTCCTTGTGACAGCAATAAAAGTGATCAAAATGTAAAAAAAAAAAAAAAACACAATTTAATATTATAAAAAAAAAAATGTTTAAAGCACCCCCTCCCCGCGAGCTTGCGCAACAAAGAAAATGCATACGAAAGTCGCGCCCGCATATGAAAACGGTGTTCAAATCACACATGTGAGGTATCGCCGTGATCGTCAGAGCGAGAGCAATAATTCTAGCACTAGTTACTCTGTAACTCTAACCTGGTAACCGTAAAAAAAGTTTAAAGCGTCGCCTATGGAGATTTTTAGGTACCGTAGTTTGTCGCAAGGAGTGCGTGCAATTATAAAGCGTGACATGCTTGGTATCTATTTACTCGGCGTAACATCATCTTTCACATTATGCAAAAAAAATTGGGCTAATTTTACTTTTTCATTTTTTTCTAATTCATGAAAGTAAATTTTTCCCAAAAAGTTGTGTTTAAAAAACCGCCGCACAAATACCGTGTGACATAAAATATTGCAAAAATCCCCATTTTATTCTCTAGATTCTCTGCTAAAAAAAAATATATATATAATGTTTGGCGGTTCGAAGTAATTTTCTAGGCAAAAATATGGATTTTAACTTGTAAACACCAAATGTCAGAAATAGGCTTAGGCATGAAAGGGTTAAACTTGGGAGGCTGCCTGTTTTTTTTTTGTTTTTTGCAGCTCTATGGAGTGACATCACCGCACTGGTAGTCCATTGGTGCTTCTTCCAGCTCTGCGGGAAGAAGAATCTGCTGGAGCCTTGCACCTGCCATTCACTGATCATGGTGGCAATGCTTTGCAGTCTCCAAGGCATTTGCAATATAGGTGCATTTTTTTAAAGGTGGTATGCTCCTTTAATTACCAAACCATGTCCAGAACTAAAAGGTGATTGGTTGGTGGAAGACCAAGTACTACAGGCTTGCTAGGGGCAGAGAAGTATTATCACCTGAAAACCGAGCTCGTTTTTCGAGGAATAATTCATGATCTAAGTGCAAAGGATCGTGGGAACAAGTACACAAATAGCAATGCCACTTTGGGATACAGACTAATACTGTGTCTTATATCGCTGTCCGCGGGACTAGTGTAAGAAACCAGATCCCGTAAACACGGAACTTACAGTCGTACCCGAGAGACGCGCAGGACGTGCTTGTCATCTTCAGCAGATTTGGTGTCTGGGCCAGCGTTGCTGATCATACCAGCTCAATGAAGGGCATTCCCTTTTTATTAATTCATAAACTCAACCAGGCTTGCTAGGCTGACTTCCTGGAGCCAAGAGGCCGTGTTTGTATCTGCTGCCATGTAACGTTTGTTCCTGCAATTCATTATTCATACTTTCCCTGGGCAGCAAGTGCATGCAGCCCTATAAAGCACCAGGAAATAAAGGCTGTGCTATTAAACGTATCAAAGAGCAACTGTTTGTGTTGGATACGGCAACCGACAAATCTATGTCAAGTGTATGTCTAGGAAAAAATATAAAAAATAATTTAGTACATCTCTCAAATACATGCACATGTTATCCCTTTAACCTCTTCACCCCCGGAAGATTTTACCCCCTTCATGACCAGGCCATGTTTTTGCGATACGGCACTGCGTTGTTTTAACTGACAATTGCGACGCTGTACCCAAATAAAACTGATGTCTTTTTCCCCACACAAATAGAGCTTTCTTTTGGTGGTATTTGATCACCTCTGCTGTTTTTTAATTTTTTGAGCTAAAAAAAACAAAAAAAGAGCGACAATTTTGATAAAAAAAAACTATATTTTTTACTATGCTATAAAACACATCCAATAAAAAAATGTAAAAGATCAAATGTATTCGTCAATTTAGGCCAATATGTATTCTGCTACATATTTTTTGGTAAAAAAATCCCAATTAGTGTATATTGATTGGTTTGCGCAAAAGTTATAGCGTCTACAAACTATGGGGTATATTTATGGAATTTTTATTGATTTTTTACTAGTAATGGCGGCGACACTTTTTTGGGTATTGATGCTAAAAAATAAAATAAAATAAAAAATGCACTATCAGGCCTTGTACACACGAGCAGACATGTCCGATGAAAACGGTCCGCGGACCGTTTTCATCAGACATGTCTGCTGGGAGCTTTTGGTCTGATGTGTGTACACACCATCAGACCAAAATCCCCGCAGACAGAGAACGCGGTGACGTAGAAGACACCGACGTTCTCTGACACAGAAGTTCAATGCTTCCACGTATGCGCTGAATCAATTCGACGCATGCGCGGGAATTCGGGCCGCTGGTTATACGTCATAACCAGCGGACATGTCCGATGAGTCGTACTAACCATCGGACATGTCCGACGGACAGCTTTCCAGCGGACAAGTTTCTTAGCATGCTAAGAAACTTTTGTCCGCTGGAAACCTGTCCGCTAGGCCAGGAAACCTGTCCGCTAGGCCGTACATGTCCGCGGAAACTGGTCCGCTGACCAGTTTCAGCGGACATGTTCGGTCCTGTGTACCAGGCCTCACTGTACAAATGACACTGGCAGGGAAGGGGTTAACATCAGGAGTGATGAAAGGGTTAAATGTGTGTCCCTACGGAGTGCTTTCTAACTGTGTGGGATGTGCTTTGACTAGGGGAAAAGAGATCCGTGTTCTTGCTTAGCATCTTCATTTTTCCCACTGGCAGAACAGCGCTCTGTCTTGTTTACATAGGCAGACCGCCGTTCTGCCTTTTCTCAGAACAGGTGGACATTGTGTCCGCCGGACCCGCTAATTGGCTCTCGCTGTATCCAATCACAGCAGGAGCGGGTTGCCAGCGGTGCCCGCGCACGTCCCAGACCCTGTGCATAAAAAAAGTGATTTTGCGCAGGAAGGCCGCCCTGCCACAGTATATCTGCGTGGGGCGGTCCAGAAGGGGTTAAAGGCAGACTCCACCATTCAGACGTTACCCCCATATTTGACAGCATGATAGGGTTCTTCTCCCCAGCGAAAGCCGTCAGTTTTGAATTTTGTCCAGCTGTGGGGTGCTTCGCCTGCACAGCCACATCATCCACTCACAGGGCTCTATGAAGGAACTACAAGTCCCATCTGCCACTGCAGAACACAAGTCAAGTGACACATCCTCCAGCTCCCCAACAAAGTCCTCTGTACACACAAAGACCTGGAGGAAGAGTCTGCAGGAGCCTGCGCACTGTTGGTTTGCAGTAGGGGTGCAACGGATCAAAAAACTCAGTTCGGATCGTTCCTCGGATCAGAGCCACAGATCAGATCATTTTTCCGATCACATATATAGTCCCCACTGTAATGTCCACATTTCCCCCCACTGTAATATCCACATCTCCCCCCACTGTAATGTTCACATCTCTCCCCACTGTAATGTCCACGTCATCGTCCCCACTGTAATGCCCACATCTCCCCCACTGTAATGTCGATATCTCCCCCACTGTAATGTCCACATCTCCCCACTGTAATGTCCACATCTCCCCCACTGAAATGTCCACATCTCTCCCCCCTGTAATGTCCACATCTCTCCCCACTGTAATGTCCACATCTCTCCCCACTGTAATGTCCACATCTCCCCCACTGAAATGTCCACATCTCTCCCCACTGTAATGTCCACATCTCCCCCACTGAAATGTCCACATCTCTCCCCACTGTAATGTCCACGTCATCTCCCCCACTGTAATGTCCACGTCATCTCCCCCACTGTAATGTCCACGTCATCTCCCCCACTGTAATGTCCACGTCATCTCCCCCCACTGTAATGTCCACATCTCCCCCACTGTAATGTCCACCACATCTCCCCCACTGTAATGTCCACGTCATCTCCCCCACTGTAATGTCCACGTCATCTCCCCCACTGTAATGTCCACGTCATCTCCCCCACTGTAATGTCCACGTCATCTCCCCCCACTGTAATGTCCACGTCATCTCCCCCACTGTAATGTCCACGTCATCTCCCCCCACTGTAATGTCCACATCTCCCCCCACTGTAATGTCCACATCTCCCCCACTGTAATGCCCACATCTCTCCCCACTGTAATGTTCACGTCATCTCCCCCACTGTAATGCCCATATCTCCCCCACTGTAATGCCCATATCTCCCCCACTGTAATGCCCACATCTCCCCAGTCAGCGCCACTCTGGGAAGCTCACCTAGGCCGCCGCCAGGTGTACCAAGATGCTAGGCCCAAGCCTTTGCTATGGGCTCAATCCACGGATCACGTGGTGTGCCATTCCGCGGACATTGACCCGTTCAGATCAGGGAACAATGACGATCCGTTGCACCCCTAGTTTGCAGGAGCTTTTGCAAAAGAAGATCATTTTTTTTTGCTGAAAATTTATGCATTCATTATTTAGTTGTAAAAGTTGGAGTTAGCCTTCAAAGGCATGCTGCAAGTACCAAAAAATAACTGCTAATGTGCCAGAAATAATATAGTATGTGCCTACTTTTCTCACGACATGGCAACATGGCTCCAAATTCCTAAGCTAGTGGTGTCAGCCCTGCCTACTTTATTTTTGATTGATTACAAAGAACATAGACTTCTCCGGATCATAACCCTCCTTGTGCACAGGAAGTAAACCCGGCAAGATCAACAGGTATTTTGTGCACTTATTGAACAGATTTACCAAAACATTTCAAAAGAATGTGTAGCAGACCAAAAGTCAGGGAACTTCATTGATAGTGTTTATATACACATTTAAGTAGATCTATACCCTCCTTTTTTATATTACAGAATAACTAAAAGGCAAAACATATTTTTTTTAGGTTTGATCAGAGGGGAGATGGATTAGAACAATTTTTATTGCTGTCTGTGCCACCATTAGGGAGATTCCCCCTCTTTTATTTGTCCTGTTTACCATTATCATTGAAAGTGAGAGAAGATCCCAAATTTTGGGTTGTTCCTGGAAAAGTAATAGATGGGAAATCTTCCCATGGGAACACTAGTTCTGGTGACCTGGGGGTTCCCAAAATTTGCAGGGATCTTTCACTTCCTGTTTTGTCTATGGGACAGGAAGTGAAGGGAAATATCCCCAATGGGAAACAGATGTCAAAAAATAAACTGACAGGGGTTACACTTACAACCCTACCTTGTTCTATCCAAAATAGAAAAAGAGTTTTGCTTATAGTTCACACTCCCTATGAATCCCTGCTGCTGCTTTATCTTCTGATCAGGAAGGACGTGGAGCCAACATTGTAGCGGTCACATAACTGCTGACATAATCTAATTTCATTGTACATGCCCCAGGGATACCCACATCAGCTTTACATAAAACAAATGTGGATGTGTGCCCCGGTCGTTGGTTGAAGCACACACACAGTGATCACATGACCACCCTCACCTCTAGGTGCCACAATAACAAGGCATACGTGGGCAGCGTCACAGCCTGAATCACACATGTAAGCGTTATTCCCCTAGACCCCGTGGGGCACAGAAGACACAAGAATGGGTAAGTGTGGGCAGTGATCATAGGACCAGCAGAAAAAGGTTATAAAAATAAGAAGAGGGAGCATTCAAGGAGACAACCGAAACAGTGACAAAAATGAGGGTTTCAAAATCACTGTAATACAAGAATACCCGATAGGTCACTATGGGCAATGCAGATTGTCCTTTCAGACACTTAGAAGACATAATTGTAATCAATGGACTTCCGAGCATTAACCACTTGCCGACCGCCACACGACTATTTACGTTGACAGAATGGCATACAGGTACGTCCCTTTCCTGTAAACAAGGCATTCCCCTATTCTGCCTAGTGACACTGTCACTGATGACCACTCCCCGTAATCGTAGTCAAAGACATTAGCAGAAGTTGCCCAAAGGGTGGCGCTAAAGAGCTGAAAAACAACGTAGTTTTGTGTATGCTGGCTGAAAAAGTTCTGCCATCTGTTCACAAGCAACACCCTTCAGACAAAATTCAATGGATTTGTCCGATGGAAGTCTGATCGTATGTATGAGGCTTTAGACACAATGGGGCAGATCCACGTAGCGCGGCGCATTAATGCGCCGGGCGTAGCGTATCTAAAATACACTACGCCGCTGTAACTTACTTTTTTTTAGTTTGAATCCTCAACAAATTCGCGCCGTAAGTTACGGCGCCGTAGTGTATCTATTGCGGCGTAAGGGCGCGGAATTCAAATGGAAGTGATGGGGGCGTGTTTTATGTAAATACGTCGTGACCCGACGTAAACGTTTTTTTTTAACTGCGCATGCGCCGTCCGTGGGGGTATCCTAGTGCGCACGCTCGAAATTAACCCTGAACAAGCCAATGCTTACGACGGTGACGTCATTCTACGCAAATCCCTATTCGCGAACGACTTACGCAAACGACGTAAAGAAATTCAAAATTGTACACGGGAACGACGGCCATACTTAACATTGAGTACGCCTCAGAACAGCAGCTTTAACTATACGCCGGAAAAAGGCGAACGCAAACCATGTAAAAAAATGCGCCGGGCCGACGTACGTTCGTGGATCGCCGTAACTAGCTAATTTGCATACTCAACGCGGATTTCGACTGAAAACGCCACCTAGCGGCCGCCGAAAAATTGCAGCTTAGATCCGACGGTGTACTAAGACGTACGCCTGTCGGATCGATCCCAGATGCCGTCGTATCTTGTTTTGTGGATACAAAACAAAGATACGAAGCAGAAAATTTTAAATTACGGCGGCGTATCAGTAGATACGCCGGCGTAATCCTTTTGTGGATCTGCCCCAATAATGCTGACTTATGCCTGGACATGTAGAATCCTGCATGAGCTCAGTTGTCTCTTGTTTAATGAGCCTTCTCTAGGATTACTGCACATGCATTGTCCTTTGCACGTCCTATATCTGTACTCTGCGGCAGGCACAGGGTTAACTACCAATTATAACCTTTTTTCCTAGGATGGAAGGTGACCGTAGTGCTCACACCTGTCGCCTATTTGTAAGATTGGTGAGCTGCTATCGCTGTCAAACAAGGAAGCTGCTCACTTCTATCAGCTCCAGGAAGGACTTTGTACCGATATAACCACCATGACAGAGGAGGAGATATAAATAGCTGCTGCACTCTAAAAGGAAATGTTACATATCAAATCGTATAATGCCGATGGCATGAACTACCATACTATTTGTTTACCACCACAAGTCATATGACTGATGTCACAAGGAAAACCCCGGGGTTTTGAACGGTTGACAAATACAACTGAAGAGACGAGGAAAAGCACCCAAAAGTACAATTTGACATAACTGCCCGGCATCTGATAACTGGAGCTATGGAAACCTAGGACTGGTGCCCACGGCTTGCAATAATAAAATAACTTGAATTGGCAATAAACAACTGCTGCTGATCGGGTTTCTACAAATCACTTATATAAAGGATCGAGTGGAAGATTCTCCTTCCAGGCTAAACAGTGCGGACGGATGAAGCTCTCACCACCGGCGGCTATTGTGTTCTGACAGCCAACACCAGCAGCTGTCTGACTACCCGAATAGTGAGGGTGTCAGAACACACATTTGAAGTCCTTAAATCCAGGTGGTGCCAACAGAGCCACCCGCAGCTTAAATTTCAATCATTTCAGCAGGAATAGGCCAACATTGGCCTTAGAAAAAGAAAACGTACCCCTAGAGCAGGGATAAGCAATTAGCGGACCTCCAGCTGTTGCCAAACTACAAGTCCCATCATGCCTCTGCCTCTGGGTGTCATGCTTGATGCTGTCAGAGTCTCGCTATGCCTCATGGGACTTTTAGTTTGGCAACAGCTGGAGGTCCGCTAATTGCATATACCTGCCCTAGAGGCTTTGAATTGCAGCAGTGAATAAAGATGATAATAATAGTGAAAATTTGTAAAAAAAAAAAGTATAAAATGTATTGAAATACGAATGATATAAAGTAGAAAAAAACATCTAATGGGAATCAGGACATGAACTCCAGGGAACAGGAACAAAGGCTAATATACATATGAAACATATTGGCCTTTGTTCATGTTCCCTGGAGCTCATGTCCTGATTCCCATTAGATGTTTTTTTCTACTTTATATGATTCGTATTTCAATAAACTTTATACTTTTTTTTAAAAATGTTCACTATTATCATCATCTTTATTCACTGCTGCAATTCAAAGCCCCTAGGGGTACCTTTTCTTTTTCCAAGTTCAATCAGGGGTGTGTAGCACCTTCATCCACAGCCGGTATCGCTTTATATCGCTAAAGTGAAGTCGCGCTGACTAAAGACAGGTATTTGCACCCACTTCCGGCCACACGTCACGGGCAAAAGACGGGTTTTTCTCTGGCATCCTGTCCGTCCCCCATTGTGTGCTGGGAACACTCGGCTCCCAGCACACAGCGGGAGCCAATCGGCGGGCGCAGCGCGACTCGCGTATTCGCCGTAGGGAACCGGGCAGTGAAGCCGGAGCACTTCACTTCCTGGTTCCCTCACCGTGGATGGAGGGGGGAGCAGCAGCGATCGCTCGTCCTCTGCTGCGGACGCCGCTGGACTCCAGGACAGGTAAGTGTCCTAATATTAAAAGTCAGCAGCTGCAGTATTTGTAGCTGCTGGCTTTTAATATATTTTTTTTTTTAGTGGCACATCCGCTTTAAGGCTGCCATACACGGCCCGAGAATCAGCTGATCCATGTAGAATTACCAAACTGGCACCACCTCACTCAACAAAATAAATGATTCATTTGAATTCTGATGGAGTGGGGTGGAAAACTGTGGGTCGAGCAGCAACCTCGTTCAATCATATGCAGCCACTGTTTGGATAATCTGACAACCAGCACCAGAGGAGATTCGTCCATCAGCATTGTTTAGCATGGATGGAGGAATATGTTATTCCGGTCAGCTGATCTTCAATGAACAAGGTTGCGGTTCAGGATTTTAGGGGTTAAAGTATGCAGCAAGAAGGCAAACATACTCTGAAAAGTGATCCACCGCAGATTGCATTTCAAGGGGTTACTGCAAGTATAAACAAACTTTAAATGATAAGACATGGTTGCGTCTGAGCTATTAAATTTAGCATTACTTACTCTGTACACATGTATATGCTACACAGCATACTGCACCCTATTGGCTGCTGCCAGCACCAAAGCAACCCAAGACCCCCATACACACTATACAACTTTTGTTGTTGATTGTCTTTAGATTTACCAAAACCATGTGGTGCAAGCTCCTGCCTGATTGCATAAAAATTAAAAGTGTTTAGGTTTGACCTCACATCTATGGTTTTGGTAAATCTAAAGGAAAAAGTCTACAGAAAATTGTATAGTGTGTATCCAGACACTAGATGACAGGGGCCTATCATTAGTGGATGATCGGTGGCACAGACGCTGCTGACTACACATTGTTGATGATTGTACAACGGCATGCATGTAAACATTACATGTGTATAGACATCTGAAAAATAAATGGGAGGCCCCCCCCCCTGAAAATTGGATCTGCACCATACTTATAATGTGCCTTAGGCTTCAAGCACACCGGACATTTTTAACACTGCACTTTTTTTCTGACTCTAAATGCCGCTACATGTTAGCTATGTGTCCAAGCACACATATGCGTTTAGAGGAGGGGCGGAGTGTTTAGAGATAAAAAAAAAAAACTGCCAACGTGTCCAGAAGCAGCTGTTTTAGCAGAAAAAAATCCTGACGCCTGTACACATGCATTAGGCGCATTTAACACTTCAGTGTTATTTCATTTCATTGGCCAGAATAAATTACTCTGGCCAATAAAATGAATTAAAGGACAAGTGCTTGGTGCGCCTAAATGTGTTACACGCGTCAAGCATCAATTCTGCCAAAACACCCCTGCCAGGAGGCAAGGCGTCTAGGAGAGATAGAAGAATGTTCAGTGTATACGAGGCCTTGATTGTAAATGTTTGTTTAAAAAAATAAACAAACATGTCATACTTGCCTCCTCTGTTAAAGGGTTTTGCACAGAGCTGCCCCGATCCTCCTTTTCTGGGGTCCCCCGGTGGCTCTCCTGGCTCCTCCTCCCCATCGAGTGCCCCCACAGAGACACGCTTTTTATGGGGCACTCGTGCGAGCGCGCTCCCAAGTCCTGCTGCGTTCATTGACAGACAGCAGGACTCCGTGTTAGGATTTGATTGACAGCCAATGGCTCCTGCTGTTATCAATCCAATGAGGACCTGAGACAGCGGCTGGGCTCGTTCTCGTCGCTGGAAAGACCGGGTTCAGATAAGAAAAAGGGGGGCAGCTGCAGAATAAAAGGTTTTTCACCTTAATGTATAGAATGCATCAAGGTGAAAAAACATGAGACTTTACAACTCCTTTGAAACATGCACACAAGTATAAAACCACCAGAAAACCTGCTGGTTTTAGCATAAAGTAGCCATTATGTTGCAACACATTTAAAAACAAATATAGAAACAAAATGTATACAGAGGGGTTGATTTACTGAAACTGGAGTGCAAAATTAGGTGCGGCCTCTGCATAGAAACCAATTTGTTTCCAGGTTTTAGCCCTGGTTCACACTGGTGCATTTTGACATGTCAAATCGGCGGCATGTGACGGCAACGGCACCGCCCTAATACGGTGCGTCGCCACACCGATTTCAAAAAGTTGGTTCCGTACTACTTTTCGCGATTTACATTGACATCTGTGCAGAAACTGCACAGATGTCTCTAATTGCAGCCGAAATCGGGACCGACAAGCGGGAATGAAATCATGTGAGTTCAGCTGAACTCGCACGGCTTCATTCCCCCAGCCCAGTGTGAACCTGGGCTTAGTGCCGATTCACACTGCAGTGATCTCCAACATTGGATGCGTTCCGTACTGCAGTGCAAATCACAAGCAATCTGTGCGATGTGATTTCAGCCATACAGATAGTAAGGCTGAATTTGCATTCGGACCAAACTCGCACAGGGCCCTTTTTGGTCCGCAGCAGAACTGGATCGCATTGGGTGTTCACTCCCATGTGATTCAATTCCTATCCACATTGCAGTGCGATATGCAAACTGATTTGGGGGTGTCTAACTTTTAATTGACACTCCCAGCAGTTCGAATATCGCAGTGTGAACTGCCGCCGAGATGCATGCGATGCGGGAACCCGCAGTGGATTTGCAGGGTTCACACATCGCTGCAATGCCAACCTGCACCTATTGCCCACGCTTAAAGAATAAGTTCACTTGTAAAAAAAAAAAAAAATCAAAATGTTGCATTTTATTTTTTGGAGCCTGTAAAGCATTGCATCATCGGCAGATCACTGGTGCCATGCAGGTCTCCGGCAGACCTGTCAGTATATCAGTGTGCCCATACAGGAAAGCAGATACACTGACAGGAAGAATCAATGATCTACCACGTCGATCTGCAGCGCCATGGTAATTCATTCACACAGAGCTGTGTGTATGAATGGCGCGGCTGTGTGGGCTGATCCCCGCACGGTCGGGCTTATTTTAAAAACTAACAGCTAGTATGGGAAACTTCTCCCTGTACTGCTGTCAGGAGGGGGGGGGGGGGAAATCGAGCGCTGGCTGCAGCTTTGGGAACATGTTCCACCCTAAAAACAGGTGGAACATGGAACATTTTCCCAAAGGTGAACTTATCCTTTAATGCAGGGATCCTCAAACTACGGTCCTCCAGCTGTTGTGGAACTACACATCCCATGAGACATTGTAACACACTGACATTTACAGACATGACTAGGCATGATGGGAATTGTAGTTCCTGAACAACTGAAGGGCCATAGTTTGAATTCCCATGCTTTAATTGAACAAGCTGAAGTTAGAAGCTGATTGGCTACCATGCACAACTTCACCACTCTCCAGCTTTAATGAACCCCAGATTGCTTACATAAAGCTGGTCACACATTACAAACCAATTCTACTCATTTTAAGCTGAACGGTAGAAAAATCGAAATCTTTCAATAAAAATGTAAGGAGATTGTAACGTGTGGCTAGCTTTCCTGTCTGCTTAGATATCATGAACAAATTTCAATTCATACAATCACTGTTTTATACCATTCCATCTAATTTGTATGAATACGCTGGATCCTAAATGAGCACAGATGTGCTATTATTGTGAACAGGCAGATTGCCATGTATGCAGCCAGCTTTTAGATCAATGAGGTACACAGAACTAAATTAGAAATCTGTATTTCATACATAGACTAACCCTTGAAACATGTTCTAATTATGCCCTACCGGGTCATATAATCTAGACCGCACCATACAAAACCAAAGGGAAAAAGATGGGCATGTTCCTTTAAGGGCCTATCTATACTGTGTTGTGGCAATGCAGATTTTACCACGAGATCTTATAAGTGTTCACTATAGCACAAGTTGGGGTGCCATTTCATTATGAATAGCACCCAGGAACATGTGTTCTAGTGCACTATAGCATTGTGGTGTGCTGTGCTGCAGATTGCCGTCTTACCATGTGGCAGCTGTCCATTCAAAATGAATGGACTAATACAATGCACAAATATGTTACTAACACACCGTGATGTGGCAATTCAAGTCAGACTCCGGAAGGAAACAACAACAAATAGCCTTGCCTTCGGGCTCCCCCCACACTGCAATGGTAATTGACTGTTTATTTCTAGGGAACCATTAAAAAAGCACTTTCCCTAGCTAATCCTTTGCTCCCAACGGCTCCTTCCAGTCCAGATAAACGCCCACTACTGTGCCTTCCCTAAGGCGCTCCAGCCAATAGCCCTGCACTGTACGCAAGGATTCCAAGGGACCGCCCACAAGGCTGAGCATTGGACAGAAGAATTCAGCACTGGCTCCTGGAGGAGCTGGGATTGAGCAAGTAAAAGTGCTTTTTACTGGTACCATAGGCAAAGTAGAGTACTGATACTTTTGGTAACGTACTCACCGATACCGAGTATGTATACTTTTGTGGTGCAATTTAATCCCATTTCGTAAGGGCTCAAATTGCACTACAAAGAATCCCATGCTACTTGTAATGCAGCACAGTTCCGACCTGAATTGCATGCAGTTTCCCAACCGCTCTGTGTGACCCCCAAGCTTGTCATAGTGACCTCAGCTGGTATTCAAACAGGAGTGGTGCTGGAAATCGCATATGATTGGGACAGGAATCGCACCGCATTCCTATTCAAATCACATGTGATTCCTTGCAGTGCAATTTGAGCCCATTCATTTTGTATGCACTCAAATTGCACCACAAAGGTACTGGTTTCAGGCATCGGAGCATTTGCACAAGTCTTCGTGCAAATGTATTGGCACCGCACCAATACCGGTGCGCAACCCTAGTTCTTAAAGTGGAGCTCCGCCTACCCTGCCACATTTGGGGGGGGGGGGGGCGGGTAACTGGTTTTGACCGGTACCCACTCCCAGCTCAGATCGACGCGGCGAATTGAGATGGAAGTTCACCCCCCACAGTCTTCTAGGACACATCACAAGTCCCAGAAAACGACGGGACCATTTACAAGGTGCAGCACGACTCGCACATGAGCAGTAGGAAACCAGCTGTGAAGTCGCAAGGCTTCACTTCCTGTTTCCCTAACTTCACATGAATCCCTTTGAGGAATGAGCTCGGGTAAGGACATCGCTGGATCCCTGGACAGGGAAGTGAAGATATTAAAAAGTATTTTTTCTTTAAAAATGTTATACTTACCTGCTCTGTGCAGTTTTCAACAGAGCAGCCCTAATCCTCTTCTCGGGTCCCTTGCTGGCTCTCTTGGCAACCTCTTATGTCGAGTGTGCCCCACAGCAAGCAGCTTGCTATGGGGGCACCCGAGCCACAGCTGTGTCCCCATTCAGACACAAAGCCATGGCTCAGCCGGCCAGCCCCTCTCTCTCCTGATTTGCTGACTGACAGCAGCGGAAGCTAATGGCACTGCTGTATCTCAGCCAATCAGGAGGGAGTCCCGGACGGCCGAAACACTCGTGGATCGAGATAAGGCTCAGGCAAGTGTTAGGGGGGCTGCTGCACACTGAAGGTTTTTAGCTTTAGAGAGAAGGGGGGGATTTTTGGCCCATTTATATTTACCTAGGTGGATGCAGCATCAGGTCCAATGCTGCATCTGTCCCCCGCCGCCTCTACGCTGAGAACAGAGCGATCCAACATGGCTCGGCTCTCACACCCCAGAGCGGAAAGCTGCCAACTGTCAATCAGCAGCTCTTCTCTCTGCTGCTCCATGTTCACTGGAGTGCTGAGCTGTGGAGGGGTGGGGAGCTGCCGTCTCAATCTTTCAGTGGCTCGCTGAGAGGCTGAGACAGGCATCAGTCCAAGCAACTGGCGGATCCAAACTTGGTCATGATGGCGCAGTGCCTGGACAGATTCCAGTGACGTCAGCAGAGTGAACTTCAGACTGCTCTCTGCTGAAAACAGGTCACAGGAGTGCAAAACTAATTGCTCTCCTGTGACCTGGAGAAGCCCAGCCAAACGAGCTCAGGCTGGACTTCTCCTTTATTGTACAGAATGCATTAACCCTCCTAGCGGTATTCCCGAGTCTGACTCGGGGTGAGTTTTTTATACCAAAAGCGGTAACCCCGAGTCAGACTCAGGCTCGCCTCGCTGCAGCAGACAAAGTTACTTACCTTGTCCCTGGATCCAGCGATGCCACCGCGCTGTGTGAGCGAGCGGGACCTCGCTCGATTCACACAGCGTCCTCCTGTGCCGCCGATCTCCGTTCCCTGCGACGTTATGACGCACGGGGGCGGAGAACGGCGCCAAATTAAAAACGTAAACACATTACATACAGTATACTGTAATCTTATAGATTACAGTACTGTATGTAAAAAATACACACCCCCCTTATCCCTAGTGGTCTGCCCAGTGCCCTACATGTACATTTATATAATAAAAACGGTTCTTTCTGCCTGTAAACTGGAGATTGTCCATAGCAACCAAAAATGTCTATGTCAAAAGTGGTTTTAGAGCAGCTAGAAAACAGCGATAATAAATTATAATCACTTGCAGAATTGTGCGATAGCGATTTGTGGGGAAATTCGTCATAAAAAAAGTAATGACAGCGACAATTCTGCAAATAGTATATATAAAAGAATATATTGCGCTAAACAAATCTACGTGTGTATATAGTGTAAATAGGCAGCCAACATACCAGTGGATAAGTGTAAGCAGAAAAAAGAAAATAAATGTAGCGCCAAAACTATAAAAAGAAGAAGGGTAACCACTGAGTGGTGTTGAGGATGTGACCTCTATAGTGAGAGTTGTATTAGGGAAACCAACTCCGTGAAACAATCTTACATATATATCAGAGCTAGATTAACTCTGAGTGCTAATATTACACCTATGCGGCATAAAGGAACATACAAAAGAAAATTCTTAGGTAATAAGTGATAATAAGTGCAGATATACACAAAAAAATAAAAAAGTTCTGAAAAGTGGAAAAGAGGGGGGAAGGGGGAACTTCCAAAGCTTCCCCAGAGTTGACTGTTCGTCACTTCAGCTGGAAACACTTCTTCCACATCAATGGAGAATCCTTTCCCTCAGAAAATGCACATCTTCAATTCCTTGGCATATAAAAATTAAGGTACTCTTACCAGCTTAAGTTGACCCACAGCTCACCGTATGGTGGGTAGGTCCTCAGGGCTTATGTATGCTGGCCGTCCTCCGGTTGCACCAATGGGTAGATGGATATCCCGATTCCGATATTCCGGATGGATCCCAGGAGGAAAGTTGGTAACAGCAGCCACAGGAACGTCACATGAGATGATGCAGGGGGGGAACTCCCAATTTCATGAGTGATATGAGAAAAGAGGGAGAAAACACCTCCTCATAGTGTAGAGATTTATTTAAAATTCTCAATCAAAAAAGTTTTGACATTAACAAGGAGATAGTCCAAATCTCATAAAATTAGTACACAGCAAGGGAATTGTCCAAAGTAAAAAATGATAAAATGAAAAAAGACTCAAACGGTAGAGACACTCGTTCACCACGGCACATCAAAGAAAAAAATCCACAGCAGGCAGATACCATAAACTGACACAGTATTGGTGGTATGGATCAAACTTCTAACCGACCGGTTTCGTCTCACAGACATCAACAGGGTTATAGAGCTGATCCATAACTCTACCTGCACCTATATATAGCCATATGGTTAACTCACCTGTGATCTGCACCTGATAATCCACTCCCCTCGGGCGTGCGTCTCACCCACTGCTACTTCCTCTTCCTGCGTTTCAACCACCGGAGATGAGACAACGTGGGCGCGGCTGAGGGTACCAATCGCAGTGCTGCAATGTGTGACGTCATCTCCTCCCGTCCCACATGACAGCCTCTGTCCAATGTGAGGATGCGGGACACGGGGAATGCTCCACCCTCACCTAACGGCGAATCCGCATCACAGACTCAACATCCATGAAACGAATCACTGAGGGGGCAGGCGGTGATGTGCGCATAGTCACTTAGCCGCGACGATGTGTGCGTCAGCTGACGTCGGGCGTAGTGACGTATGCGTTCCATCTAATGCGTCCCAAGGGAGTCATTGATGAATGAGAGGCATAAGCTACAGCTATAGGCCTCTGTGGTGAGAACGGATCCTAAGCAGTAAATATAATGCATTAGGTCCCCGGGGTGGTGTATGCAGATTGATCACAGATTGTATTCATCCCCAGTAGGCTAATTGGCTAATTGGTGCAGGCAGACATACTTATAATAAATGTGTGGTGATATAACACAAACATTCACTATATATAAAAATAGACACAAAAAAGGAGATATTAATTTATACTAATAAATAACCCAAAGTGGAGATTCATGATTGATTTATAAATGAATTTATATCCCACTCCACGTTAAGCCCGTGGGGCGTATAACATTTTAGCTGGTATATCCAATATACTTCCAACTTAGATACACCCCTCGTGCCTGGTTCACCCCTCCAATGAGGTACAAAGTGATCTATAATTTGGAACAAAGTTCCCTCGACCTTCTTATTGTGGTGTTCAAGCGACAATTCTGCAACTGGGCAAATTTCAGTGATTTTGAGTTGATTACATTATTGAATAATTTTTATTATAATTATATTACTTGTTATAATTATTTATTATATTATAATTTATAATTTTGTTTTTTTTTAAATGTCATACCCCGGATGCCTACTAGACTCTTGTTTGGTCAGATTTAAGTGAGTTATTCCTAAGAATTACTGGCCTACAGTATAAAACGCCAAATTTCCTTGCAAATAATGGTACCGCTTTCAGCACCTTTTTTCTGAAATATTTATACCGCCAGGGAGGTTAAGAAAGAAAAACCTTCTGCCTTTAGAAACACTTTAGGAGGGACATTCATCAAGCACATTTGCATTACAATTAAAATAAAGCAGGCTGCCTCAGTTGACAAAGCATAAAATACATTTTTTTTTCTGTTAGATGGTGGCGGAAATCCTGGCCATCCAACCAGGACATACACAGGTTGGCGACAGATTCTGCAATGTAGAAGACACAGATTTTCCCTTTTAACGGCTGCACAAATATGTGGTCAGGGGCAGGTTTTATTGTTCCACGGCAGAGGGGTGGATTTATAAATCAAGCAGCAACTACTAAATCCATCTGATTCTCACATCGCTCGTTCAGCATTGCCTTGCTTTGTAAAAATAGACAAATGACCTGCACAGTGTCTGAAACCAAACAGAAGTCTTAATATTGATGCTTGGTATGCAGTCAGGCTGCACAACAAATGTAGCCATTGTGATTAAAACATTCAGGTCAGGACATACATGCAAGGATTTTACTGATACAAAAAGCAGGCTGAAGATAGCGAATAGATTTCTCCATCCATGTAAAATAACATGGTTGGCGAAATCTTCACTGCCAGCCATTGTATCTGATAGGATGCAGTCACTGATCAGCCAACAATTTTCTACCCATTTCTGTTCAGACAGGGCCACCCACGGCTTGAATTCCAGCTGGAATGGGCCAACATTCGAGCCATGTATGGCCATCGTAAAACGGCACCACACTGGAGAGCCGGCCACGCCATCTGCAGTCTTCCAATTAACAATGCTGCTCAAGGAATAGGAGCCTCGTTGAGTGGAGAACCATACAGGGGGCCCGCTCTCCAATGTGCTGCCATTCACAAGGCAGCTTCTTCCTGTTAAATTCATAAAAAACATTCTCTACACATTATGAAACCTGACTGCATATCTATTAAAACAAGGAAACAATTGGCTTTACCTTAAGTATATTCAACAACGTAGTGCTAAGCACAGCAACCACATTTCCAATTACTGCAATCAAAGCAGAAGAAAAACACTTGGCTGCCATTGGTTCCTGTACTTTGCACCTAGATTTTAAAAGTCCTTATAGAAACAAAGTGCAATAACATCACGCCACCTTCATTATAATGAACACTGAAAGCTGTATACCAACAGTGCATACTGCATGCTGATTCCCCCCCCCCCCCAATAGGTCTATTAAACATAATAAACATACCCACCGAGGCAACCAAATGACACAAAACAATGGAAACTTTTCAAAATATTTAATACGTGTCAAACACGTAGAAACGTAATTTTATACAGAAATCCAGGATACAGCATTGTGCATTAAAAATACTGTAAACTCCCATGGTAGTCGCTTCTCGCCAGAAATCCCATCTTCTAAAACAAAGGCGGGAGATCCGGCTAACGTGGGCAGAGCTGAATGGATGACAAGCACCAAGTCTGACGGAGCTTTCAACAAATACATATACAATTATAATAGGGCTTCTCGACTCCCTATATTAACAAAGAAACACGTATTCACTTCTTCATGCTTCAACAGTTCAGCAATCGTGTCTGCTATCGGGGGAAGCCAGTACCGGCAATTTTGTCTGTGCACCAAAAACCAAAATTAGAAACATCTTTAGGGTTTGAGGCCAGAATGAGATTTCTGACTCCTAAGGAAGCTGATAACTGAAAATAAAATCCACAGTGATTATGAATTAGTAGAAACCGCAGGCCGTCAGGAAAGCAATCCAAGGCTGCAGTAAGAGGGATTTACTGAGGGGGAAAAAAAAAAAAAAAGCGCTGGTGCCCGCATAGTCAGTTGTTTGGTATTTTACACAAGTCAGGACATGTAACAGGAAGGAGTGGCTGTGTAAACTAACATTGCGGGCGCCAGCACACAATGAGTGGGAGAGGGGCAGTGTAAAGCAGATGGGAACTTCCCTTCCCCCTCCCTAAATGGGGAACTCCCCGTGCACGTGGTGGCCAAAAGATAGAAGTGGGGGATGGTGAGACATTCTTGGCGGGGGAGGGGGAGTTACGTGGACAGATGTGAACTGGGGAAGGGGGGGGGGGGGACTTGGCTCCCAAGTGTTCAGGAATTACTTATAAGCATAGAAAAAACATTTCTGGTGCAAGACAAACCACCCACCTCCCTCCCGGAAAAATAAACCTTTTCATTTTTAGATGTTAACACACAACCAATGCCAGGAGAGCGTTCACGGCTTTTCTTATAAATATCAGATGAAAAAATAAACCTTTGAAAGATCGCTCCACTTTAAATTCCTATTTTCAAGAGACAAGCTTCTTTTATGTCAGGAGGAAAAGAGAAGGTGACATTTGTATGCCCCCCCCCCCCAATATTAGACCACAAGTGCAATGCTGGCCATACACCCCACAATTCTGACCATTTCCATTCAACCAAAAATGATCAGCACACCAAGGCAATCTATTAACAGCCACTTTCGGTGGTCGGTGTGGATCTCTTTGGGAAGATCAATTAAATTGTCAAGTGTGCAGCCAGCATCAGACTACTGTGTCCACCCCAGAGGGGAAAGCCTGAAATACAAGACCTCACCATATGTGTGTGTTCAGCATGGACTCCTCAACCACCCTAGGAAAGAAAGCCTGATCTACCATAATTAACCAAGTGCGTGGCAATCCCGAGACTCCTCAACCACCCCAAAGAATGTATGATCTACACGGCCAACATTGGACTTCTAAATCACCCAAAGAAAAGCATGATCTACAAGATCAAGCCCAGTGTATGGTCAGCACTGGTCTCAATCACCCAGATAAGAGTGCCCAATCTACAGGACCTTAAATTCTGAACAATCTAAAGGACCAACCCAATTTGTAACCAGCTTTGGGCTCCTATGGCCACCCCAGTTAATAGAAAGAGCCTGAAATACAAGACCTAGCTTAGCTGTAGACTACTGATCTAAGTGTGTGGCCAGCACTGGACTTGTGTGATCACCCCACGTAAGGGTGTCTGTTCTACAGAACCTAAGTATGGGGCCAGCATAAGGCCCCAGTGACCACCCCAGGTAAGTGTGGCCAGCTGTAGACTCCTGGGGAGAGGCTGATCTAGGCATGTGGCTAGCACTGGACCCCTGTGACCACGCCAGGTTGGGATGCCTGATCTACAAGACCTAGCAAAATGTGGCCAGCCCATGTGGAGAGCCCGATCTGAGTGTGTGGCCAGCCCATGTGGAGAGCCTGAGTGTGTGGCCAGAACTGGACTTCTGTGACCACCCCAGATGAGGGCGCCCTATCTACAAGACCTTGTGAAGTGTGGTGCCAGCACTAGGCTATGGGAAGGAAGCCTGACCTACAAGACCTCACCATAAATAAAAAAGGCTGGTCTCATTACATGTCACGAGTTTAAGGTGGAGTGACCCTAAAACCCTTCCCTTGACACAGAAACGGTTAGCCCACCCCTGGCACAGGAAGGTGGCAAATCCCGATAGTGACTCCTGGAACCCCCCCCACACATCCGAAATGTCATAACACAGACTAACAGGCCTCCAAGCCACAAACATAGAAGAAGACAAGGACATGGCTCCGGGTCAGCTCTCTCCCCCCATTGGTGGGATGGGACCCCCCCTGGTGATCAGTGCTCAGTGGCCCCCCTCCCCAGTGTCTGTAGGCAGGGAGGTCAGTCCAGGCAGTCATCAGAAGGCCTCTATGGCCGTGCTCCATGGGGTAATATTGGAGCTGATGGCAGGCTCGGTAGCACAGCTCTGTCCAGATGGAGAGTCCAGCTCCTGTACCTCCTGCGCGGCCTCCTGCTCCTCCCCCGCGGTCCCCGGCTCCTTAGTAAGAAGTCCGGAGAAGCTGGAGCCGAAGATACTGATGAGGTTGGCCACATTCTCTGTCTCCATTTGCTCCTCGGCCTCCTCCGCCGGCTCCGGCACTTCCTGCTCTCTCTGTTCCCGCCTGGCTCGCTTCATAGCCGGTCCGTCCGGCGCACTTCCCCCGCTCCTCTTCCGGCAGCACGGAGGGCTCTGCGGGGGATCGGCCTCCTCTTGGCTCGGACAGTCTCTGCGGGGCTCCGCCAGCGTACAGTCCGGGTGTGAGTGACAGGAGCAGCAGGGGAGCCCCCGGGGAGGCGCTCGGCACACTCGGGGTTCGGGGCACGGACAGGCCCGGGGGAGGCGGCTCTCGGTGCGGGCACACGATGACGATTCTTCCCCCTCCTCTTCTTCCTCAGGCCCGGGGCACGAGCAGCTCTCCGGCGCCCGGTACGTCTGCGGGGGGTAGAGCTGGTATTCTGCGTGCAGCTCCTCGGCCGTCTGGCTCAGGTAGACCTGCTGGGCGCTCCGCAGTACCAGGGACACCATGAGGTTCTTATGGAGCTTAATGCCGCCCCGCTGTACCCGGGAGTGGTAGATCTTCCCCAGCGAGATGCTGACGATGCGGTGCGCCTCCAGGCGGAAGCCCAGCCCGGGGGGACTCTCAACCTCGACCTCTCGCTGCATCTTATAGGCTGCAGGGGATAGCGCGGCTTCGTTGCCCAGCGTTGCTGACTTGTTGTATAACGTGCAGGAAAAAAGCAGCAACGAGACCCTCGCGTGACTAGGTCCCAGCGCCAACTATGCGCGGGCGCGCTTCCTTCTCCGCCTTATATACCGGATACGTCACGCCCCTGTACCCAATCACAACATCGCTACGACCCACCCCGCCCTCTTCCGTGCTCAAAGGCGCCTACTCGTCCTCACGTGATTTCCAACCAATCGCCTCCCTCTCGGGCAGACATCAGAGTTCGAACGGGACCCGCGCACAGCGCTCTTAAAAGGGCAATGTGGATTCACAAGCGGACCCGGCGAAATGACAAGGCGGAACCAACCTGCGCCCGGGATGAGAAATACGCATTCACGTGACTTTGGATAACTCTCGCTATTGGAAAATGATGGAAGGTGTACAATGTAGATGTTATGGTGACGTCTGAGGCGTGATATAGGCAGAGGCGCTGGTCACCCTGAGGTCACTCATGTCGCTGCTTTAAGAGGCGCTGTGTTTTGGTCGTGTGTTGGTTCCCAGGCTGATGTAATGCTCTTGTAAGTTTCACACTCAGTCATGTGACGCCGCCTGAGGTCAGAGAGGCCGCCTGCTTATTGTGTGTGCGGGGCCTCCTATGTGCGTTCATGCACGCACACATAAACATGGACGCCGCCATAGGGAGCTCCGGCCTGTGTACGGAGACGTGGCTGAGCCCCGTGTACTAAGATCGGCCTCACTCACAACAATGCGATTCTTCATGCAGAAACGCACGACTTTTTTTATTTTAACATGGTGTCCTATGGGACACGTTCCCATCAATGCATCTTTGTGCCTCTGCGTTCTTGGAAAAGGACAGAGATTTATTTTTAACGCAACACGCAGCTTTTTTGGTTCAACACAATTCAATGAAGCTACAGAAAAGCATGTCATGCGTTTTTACTGCGATTTGCGTTTTTTAGGCTGGGATCACACTAGTGGGACGTTAGACATCGCATGTGATTCGCATTGCTGAGCAGATCCCACGCCGTGTCTATGCGATGCTAATTCTGATGTACTAAATTTGTATCGCGTTCACACCAAAATAGTGCCTTGTGATGTGGAAACCAGCGCCATTCCAGTGCCTGTTTCCAAATCGCAGAAGGATCACATTGCCCATTCACAATCGAGACGATCGCCAATGTCTACAGCGCAGGCGCACTTTAGAAACGGCGATTGTGCCGTTTCTAAAGGTCATGCCGTTACTGACGGCTCCCGCGTGCGCAGGAATGATGTCATCACGGCTCCGGCCAATCACAGCACCAGAGCCGCGATACCCGGAAGTAACCCCCAGGAGAGATGTCGGCTGCTGGAGCAGTGTACGAGGATGGCTGCGGGGGCTTCGATCTCAGGTAAGTTATTCATAATGGGTAGAAAAAATGGGCCAGATTCAAGAAGCACTTGCGCCCGCGCAACCATAGGTTGCGCGGCGCAAGGGCTTACTTGCTCCGGTGTAACGAGTGCTCCTGATTCAGGAACCTCGTTACACCGAATGCAGCCTAGGATGTGACAGACATAAGCCTCCTTATGCCTTCATATCCCAGGCTGCATTCTTGCGTTGGCCGCTAGGGGGCGCGGCCATTGTGATCGGCGTATAGTATGCAAATTGCATACTACCACCGATTCACAAAAGTTGCGCGGGCCCTGGGCACGCAAGGTACGAAGTTTCCGTACAGCAACTTTAGCGCAAGGTTGCTCCTGCTAATAGCAGGGGCAGCCAATGCTAAAGTATAGCTGCGCTTCCCGCTCGTGAAATTTAAATTTCACGTCGGTTACGTAAGTGATTCGTGAATGGCGCTGGACGCCATTCACGTTCACTTAGAAGCAACTGACGTCCTTGCGACGTCATTTGCCGCAATGCACGTCGGGAAAGTTTCCCGACGGAGCATGCGCTGTTAGCTCGGCGCGGGAGCGCGCCTAATTTAAATGATTCCCGCCCCCGGCGGGATCATTTACATTAGGCGCCCTTACGCAGGGCTAATTAGCATAGCGCCCGCGCAATTTACGGAGCTACTGCTCCGTGAATCGCGGGCAAATCGAAATATTTGCGTGGGCGCAGAGAAAAATCTTTGCTCTTTGCCCACGCAAATATTGCCCCGATCTACCTGAATCTGGGCCAATAAGTATAGGGGTAGTGGCGCTGCTTATTATTTCTACCTGCTACAAACTCCTCTCTCGGGGGGTTCACTAGGGGGGCAGCAGCCCATATACCCATACCTTAGCGCGGAATCCACTACATTACAAGTTATTCATAATGAGCTAGTATGCTATGCTGATAAGCGGAAGCTCCATTTTTGGGTGGATCTCCGCTTTATAGGATATCTCAAGGCTCGTTTTAAAAAAACAAACCTGTCATACTTGCCTCCTCTGTGCAGTTGGTTTTGCACAGAGTGGCCCCGATCTTCCTCTTCCTCTTCGAGTGCCCTGTTGGAGAGCTGCTCTCCCTTGGGGGACTTGTGCAGGTGTGCTCCTGTGTCCTGCTGCCTGATTCATTGACAGACAGCAAGACTTGGCCCCACTCCTGCATCATTGGATTTGATTGACAGCTGCGGGAGCCAATGACTGCGCCGCTATCAATCTATCCAATCAGGACCCGAGACACTGGCTGGTGTTGGTGTGCTCATCCCCGTCGCTGGACAGACCAGGTTCAGGTAAGTAAAAGGGGGCAGCTGTATCACAGGAGGTTTTTCACCTTAATGCATCAAAGTGGTGTTCCACCCGAACATGAAACTTCTGCTTTTCGGAATCCTCCCCCCCTCCGTTGTCACATTTGGCACCTTTCAGGGGGGAGCAGATACCTATATAATACAGGTATTTGCTTCCACTTCCAGGCATAGATAGCCGAGCCACCCGCGGTTATCTACGCCATGTCCGGCGCCTCCTCCGCCCCCCTCGCTGTCTTCTGGGAGACACACAGGTCCCAGAAGACAGCAGGGACCAGTGGGATTGGGCTGCGCATTTCGTGCATGTGCAGTAGGAAACCAGGAAGTGAAGCCGAAAGGCTTCACTTCCTGATTCCCTTACCAAAGATGGCGGCGGCAGCAGCACCCAATTGCCGATATCGTGGGTGCCCTGGACAGGTAAGTGTCCTTATTTTAAAATTCAGCAGCTGTAGTTTTTGTAGCTGCTTACTTTTAATAAAAAAAAAGCGGCGGAACTACCCTTTAAGGTGAAAAACCTTGAGGGTTTACGGCCCCTTTAATGACACCCCCAGATTGGTTCACGTATCGCAGTGCGAACTGTCAAATGGTGCAGGAATCGGATGGCATATGAACACCCATGCCATCCTATTCCAGTACGGACCAATAAAAGGGTCCTGCACCATATTGGTGCAAATGCCTTGAAAATTCAATATGGCTAAATTTGGATCAATGTGATCTGCACAGCAGTGCGAATCGCATGCAACGTCTAACATCGCACAAGTGTGAACCCAGCCTTACTTTCTATTGACAGCGGTTTGCTTAGGGCAGTGTGAACTGCCTGCAAGTTTTAAGCCATGTGGGAACCAGCACTAAATCTGCTTGGCAACAAATTTCCCCCAAAAAAACGCAAATCGGACTAAAAAAAATAAGTGGAAAGCACTGCAGAAATGCTCAAAAGAAAACTGTAGAGCTTTGTTTTTATGGTATTTAATCACCTCTGAGGTTTTGTTTACTAAATAAACGAAAAAAGGCAGAACATTTCAAAACAAAAACCAAAATATTTTTCATAGTTTGTTCTAAAGTTTTGCAAACGGGTAATTTTTCTCCTTCATTGATGTGCGTCACTGATGGGTGGCTATGATAGATGGCACTGTCAGGCACCACTGGCGGGCACTGTTAGGACTGCCCTGATTATCAGTGTCAATGTTCCTTTAACACAAGCACGTTATCGGCTCTCCTCGTGCTAGCAGCGTGAGGAAAGAACTGATAACCAGTTCGTGTTTACACCCGTGATCAGCTGTCATTGGACACACCTGATCACGTGGTAAAGGGCCTCAGTGTTTGGCCCTTTACCCAGATCTGTGATCAACTGAGTCTGAAGGACTTCGTGATTCGAGGGGGCATCACGATCACAGGAGCATGTCCATGTATGTCCTCCGGGCAAATTAAGCCCACGCTGTAGCCATCTTTGGGCTATAGTGTGGGCATGGACTTGTTAAAAGTGCAAAATGCATCAAAAACGCACCGAAGCATCGCCATTAAAGTCTATTGAACTAAAAATGCACCCATTTAAAAAAAGTCCCTGATCCTTTTCAAAAACGCAGCAGCTGAAAAAAAGCACAGATGTGAATGTGTCCCATAGGAAACCACGTTAAATGGACTGTAGTGCGTTTCTGGAAAAAGCACCAAAAACCATATTGGTGTCAACCAGGCCTGAGGAATACATTCCAGACATATAGGCCCAGATTCACAGAGAGTGGGCGCACATTACGCCGCCGTAGCGCAAATAAAATACGCTACGCCGACGCAGCGCAGAGAGGCAAGCATGGAATTCACAAAGCCACTGCTCCCAAAACTGCGCTGGGTTTCAAAGGCGTAAGTCGGCGTAGGTGGAAGTGGGCGTGAGCCATGCAAATGAGGCGTGACCCCATGCAAATTATGGTCCGAGCGCCAGACGGATACGTATCACGAATTGCGCATGCACCGGGACGTGGACGCATCCCTCTGCGCATGCTCACAACCACGTCGGAACAACTGCCTAAGATACGCTGGATCACTGCGTACGCCATGAACGTAACCTACGCCCAGCCAGACACACTTCCAACGTAAAATACGCCGGCTTGAGTTCCCTGGTGCAGACCTTTGCATGTCTGCTGCTGGGTTACACCTGCTTTATGGGGCTTAACTTTACGCCGGACGTACAATTTACGCGCACATCGCGTAGCCTGCGTCGGGCGCACGTACGTTCGTGAATCGTATTTCCCTCATTTGCATATTTGAATAGCTAAACAATGGGAGCGCCACATGCGTCCAGCCTAAATATGCGCCCACGCTACGCCGGCATAGGCAAGTTAGGTCGGCGGATGAAGCCTGTTTTTAGGCGTATCTTAGTTTGTGGGTCCGGCGCACAGATACGACAGTGCACATTTGCACTTACGCGGCGTATCTTGAGATACGTCGGCGCAAGTGCTTTGTGAATCCGGGCCATAGGTTTTATCTCTGAAGGATAAGTGAACTGTTATCCACACAAGCTTTGGCCTATGAAGAGCAATCCATTTCTGAATTGCATTTCAGAGGTGGTGAGGAAGTGTTGTCCATGAGATGCATTGACTTGAATAAGCAACAGGGGGTATAATTCCTGCTGGGAAGCAAAGCATCGTGGCCACAGCCTGTGTACACCCCGCCCCCTCTGCACCCGAGTCATCGTTTTGCTGCCCACCCAAATCCTAACAATCCAGCCAGATGAGGCAGTACACATGCCACGGCCACAAAGTAACACATTTTACCCGCTTTCTGCCACCTACAGTACATTTACTGCATCAGGGTGGCACAGTCAGGCTAAGCAATGTACCCATACGTCACTGCTGAACTTCCAGGTTTGGGGAGCACATGCCCCCCTTCTGACTTTTAGTGAGGTTGCACCAATACCGTGTTTTTTTTTTTTTTCTTTTTCTTATCAGCAAAAGCGAGTACCGATACTTGTGCTCAGGTACTTGCTGATGCCAATACCGATAACTTTTCGGTGCGATTTTAGGCCCATACAAAATAATTGTGCTCAAATTGCTCTGCAAAGAATCGCATGCGATTTAAAATGCGGTGCAATTCCTGTCTGAATTGCATGCTGTTTCTCTCACCCCTCCTGTGTGAACCCATGCAGAAGACACTATGACAAGCTTGGGTTTGCAAAGGAGCGGTACAGGAAACCACATGTGATTCAGACAGGAATCGCACAGCATTCCTGTTCAAATCACATGCGATTCTTTGCAGTGCTTGATTTGATCCCATTCATTTTGCATGGTCTCAAATCGCACCACAGCTATCAGAGCATTTGCACGAGTACAAGTACTCATGCAAATGCTCAGCATTGGTACAACCCTAGATTTCAGCCAATGATTTATGGATGAAACCTGCATATCGGCTGTGACCCATCCCCATCTGTCTGTTTTTAGCAGATCGGATGTTCATAGAGGAGACTGAAGGGTCCACCTCAAAAACTGACTGATTGGTCTGCCTGTGTGAAAGGGCCCTAAAAATTACTGTAAATGATCACCTTGTAAAACAACCCATTCAGTTTAAAACATAAATGAAAGGAAATAGGCAATATATTTGTGTATAGATATACAAAAAAACACATTGTAAATACTTTTTTATTTATGTGATCATATATCAGTTCTCAGCTGCATAAGAGCTGGGGGAGGAGAAACCGCATCATACTCAGCTTACCGGTGAATGGCTGGGGGGGGGGGGGGGGAGTGTCAGGAGAAGTCTGATCAATGGAGGAGAGCAGTCTGAGTTCCCAGCATAGCTCGAGAACTGACCACTGTGTGTTCCCCTGCTTAGTGTGGTCAGTGTTAAATAGGAAAGCAGAGGGACTGTCAATACTGGGGATTTCATAAAGGGAACAATACAAAGAGAATACCTTTTCTTTTCATACAAGTACATGGTACAGCAGGCACATCTCAGGAATATGAAATGTTGGGTTTACATATTATTTAACCCCTTCCCAGTCAGTGTCAATTAGTACAGTGTCAGCGTACAGTATTATCACTGATCATTGTATTTGTGTCACTAGCAACGTCAGTGTCGATAAGTGTCTGTTAACACCAGATTGCCCACCGCCCTATCACAGTCACACTTTAAGTCACTGATCAACGCCATTGCCACTATAGTGTCTGTACAGATCATTTACTTGATCACAAGAAATGCAGTTTGGTTTTTACCAAATAAATGTAGTTTACAGTGTAAACCACTTGCCGCCAAATTACGTACCTGTATGTCATTTTGCTTTAAGTGGTTATACCAGAGTGATGCCCAGCCTGCCACCCCAGTATCGTTTTTTAGAGCTGACAGTCGGCCCTCTTGTAATGACAACCAATGCAGCTAAGTAAGCAGGTGCTTGATGTACCCCTCCCCCTGCTGCCTTCCACCGCTCACTCGGGCTCTCTCATCCCACCGGGAGACCTGAGCCACCAGCCAGCATGTCCGCCAGCTGGCCGGAGACCTGAACAAAGCCGTAATCGCCTTCGCGTCTTGGCTATGGTAACCCGGAAACAACGTCATTACATCACTTCCAATCTACTCAGGAACCAACGGCGCCAGTTTTCAAGAATCAAAAGTATTTTTCGAATGCGGTGTAGCACAACGCACAGCATGGTATACGGTATTAGAAAAAAAGGTTTATCTCCATGCACTGCATTGTGTGTTATCCTCTACTGCAGTGGTCTCCAAACTGTGGCCCTGGGGCCAGATGCGGCCCTTTGCGTGTCTTTTTCCGTCCCTTGGGGCATTATTCCTGCCACTGATGCCAATGATCTTGGCACTATTCCTTCTACTGACACCAACGATTTGGCATTATTCCTTCTACTGGCAACACATGGGGCCATATTCCTCTGACTGACACCTACTATTTCTCCCCCTAATGCCAAAGATTGGGCGCTGTTTACTCCCACTGGGCACAGCCCAGGCCCCCCCCCCAAAGTCTGAAGGAGGGTAAACTGGCCCTTTCTTTACAAAGTTTGGAGACCCCTGCTCTACTGGAAGGCACTGGGTGCTGTTTAAAATGATTGTCAGTGCAATTCACCACACCCCAGTAAGGGCATTGCCATGCATTATAGTAACGAGCATTGAAATGTGCATGTACTGCATGGTACGGCAACGCAGGTGTGAAAGTGCCATAAATTTGGGGGCAGATCCACATACCTCCGCTGCGCCCGGCGCAGATGTGAGATACGCTTCGCCACTGTAACTTACTTGGCTTTGGTTTGAATCCTCAACGAATTTGCGCCGTAAGTTACGGCGGCGTAGTGTATCTCTCGCGGCGGATTTCAAAATTTGGGCGGGTAGGGGGTGTGTTTCATTTAAATGAAGCGCGTCCCTGCGCCGAACGAACTGCGCATGTGCCGTCCGTAAAAACTCCCAGGGTGCATTGCTCCAAATGACATCGCAAGGACGTCATTGTTTTCAACGTGAACGTAAATGGCGTCCAGCCCCATTCACGGACGACTTGCGCAAACAACGTAAAATTTTCAAAATTAGATGCGGGAACGACGGCCATACTTAACATTGAGTACGCCACCATATAGCAGCTTTAACTATACGCCGGAAAAAGCCGAACGGAAACAACGTAAAAAAATGCGACGGCCACTCGTACGTTCGTGGATCGTCGGAAATAGCTAATTTGCATACTCAACGCGGATTACAACATGAACGCCACCTAGCGGATGCCGAAAAATTGCATCTAAGATCCGACGGCGTACGAAGATGTACGCCTGTCGGATCTAACACAGATGCCGTCGTATCTTGTTTTGGGGATACCAAAACAAAGATACGACGCGGGTAATTTGAAATTACGCGGCGTATCAAGAGATACGCCACGTAATTTCTTTGAGGATCTGCCCCTTGGTCTGCTTATGACTTGAGCCAATAACAAAGAATACTTTTCCCACTTGGGAATTATTAAATGCAAAGTATGTTAAAATTCCTTTACAGCCATTTATCCTCCGTTACCTTGTGAATCAGCGCTGTGAAGCACTGTAGCATATAACAACATCCTTTAATTTTATAAGCAGCTAATCTTCATCTGAGCTACATGGCGATAAACGATGCAGTGCTTTTGGATCGGAGTGGGAATTAATTTAAGCTCATCAGTTGACAGCCTGATGCACAGTAGGAGCTCGACAGACAGCAGTGTTTGTAGTCGCCAGAAGAGTGAAGTAGCAGAAAATTGGAACCATTCTCTGATGGGATGAATATCCAATATCCAGTTTATGTCACAAAATGTCACCTGCTTTATTGTGAACTTTACAGTTTTAAATTGATGGGATGTGTGCAGCCGGTTCAGATCGCTGTATGGCGTCCACACACTGTCTACATTGATTTCTGGTGCAATTGTGAGTTCCCTGGATACTTCCCTGTGCTTCAGAGATCTTTTTATCAGCTATTGGCTCCTGAAATCAATCAACCAAGAAATGAAAATTTCCAGTTTCAGGCCTCATGTGCACAGGGTGTTTTATAAAAAATGAGCTGCAAAGCCAGTACCGGCGCCAGGAAAAAGAGGCTGTAAAAAACGCACTTTTGCTAAGAAGCATTTTGCATTGGCGTTAGTGCGCATTTAGCCGCATTGGCCTTTTACAGCATTTTTCTGTTTTCTTCTATTCTCCACTTCCAAATCCAATTACTGCAGCTTAAAAAGCGCTTGAAGCAGCTCAACGCTGTATACAGCAGTAACACGCGCTTCGCCGCGTCAGCCATTTTTACAGCTGTAATGGTGCTGCTCCGGAACACCCTGTTGTTTTTTTTTTTTTTTTTTTTAAATGCCTATGCCACTTACAGCTCCTAAAAGCCAAAATTTTGTGCGGGCGTAACGTATCTGCTTTACGTTAAGCCTCCGCAACTTAGACGGCAAGTGCTGTATTCTCAAAGCACTTGCTCCGTAAGTTGCGGTGGCGTAGCGTAAATCGGCCGGCGTAAGCCCGCCTAATTCAAATTTGGATCAGGGGGGTGTGTTTTATGTAAATCTACTGTGACCCGATGTGATTGACGTTTTTCCCGAATGGCGCATGCGCCTTCTGTCAAATTTCCCAGTGTGCACTGCTCCAAAGTACGCCGCAAGGACGTCATTGGTTTCGACGTGAACGTAAATGACGTCCAGCCCCATTCACGGACGACTTACGCAAACGACGTAACTTTTTCAAATTTCGACGCGGGAACGTCAGCAATACTTAACATTGCTACGCCGCACTTATGCCACCATATAGCAGGGGCAACATTACGCCAGGAAAAGCCTAACGTAAACGGCGTATCTTTACTGCGTCAGCCGCACGTACGTTCGGGAATTCGCGTATCTAGCTAATTTGCATACTCGACGCGGAATTAGACGGAAGCGCCACCTGACGGTCAGCAAAAATATGCAGTTAAGATCCGACGGCGTAAGAAACTTACGCCTGTCGGATCTAATTGATATCTATGCGTAACTGATTCTAAGAATCAGGCGCATAGATACGACGGCTCGGATTAGGACTTACGACGGCGTACATGGCGCTGCGCCGTCGTAAGTCCTTTCAGAATCTGGCCCTATGTGTGCATGGACACATAGAATAACATAGAGAGGCATTTGTAAGCTGTAAAAAAAAAAAAAAAAAAAAGCCTCATGCCCCTAGCAGCAGTAAAAACGTCCAGTGTGCATGAGGCCTTAAAGCGGAGTTCCACCCAAAAGCGGAACTTCCACTTTAAGAACTTCTCGCCACTTACATGCCACATTTGGCATGTAATTTTTTTTGGGGGGGAGTGGGTACCTTCTTTTTAACTACTTGAATACAGGGAACTTACACTCCCTTCCTGCCCAGGTCATTTTTCAGCTTTCAGCACTGTCACACTTTGAATGAAAATTGCGCGGTCATGCTACACTGTAACCATGTGAAATTGTTATAATTTTCTTCACACAAATAGAGCGTTCTTTTGGAGGTATTTGATCACTTCTGAACTGAAAAATGTGAAAAAATTTATTTTTTAGCACTTATAGGCACTGATAAGGAGGCATGAATATGTTGCACTTATGGGCACTGATATGTGGCACTGGTGGGCACAGATGGGCAGCAAGGATATGCAGCATTGATGGGCAGCAGTGATAGCCAGCACTGACTGGTATCACTAATGGGCAATGTTTGGCACTTTTGGGCACTGTTTGCTGGCACTGGTGAGCACTCACTGGTGGGCACTTTATTGTAATCAGGGCACTGATTATCAGTGCCCTGATTACATGCCTAGATGTCCTCTGTGAGGATTTTCTGCTGATCGGCTCTCCTCTTCTCACACTCTGGTCAGTGTGAGGCGAGGAGCTCCAATTACAGGCATCTCCTTTTTAACATGTGACATGTCACATGGTTAAAGAGTCGCGGCTCTTTACAGAGATCAGGGGTGCGCCGTGTCTTAGCAACGCAGTGATGCCACTATCGCTGCGCTGCGTGCCCCTGGGGCGCGAGGGAGCAGCCCCTCTGGGTGCCGTCATATGACATCCAACCTGAACGAGAGCCACACCGCCCCGCCGTCATTTGATAGTGGGCAGGCGGCAAGTGGTTAAAGGGACTTCCTGTCCCACTACCTCCTTCCGCTTCTCGGCCACCTAGGCGACTTCTTCTCTCCCCCTAGACGGCCCCTCCCTCCCTGCAATCTTCTGGGACATGTCACAGGTCCCAGAAGATTGCTTGGCCAATAACGGAGCGCAGCGCGACTCATGCATGTACAATGCGTGCCCGGCCGTGAAGCCATTAGTTGTCATAGCGGGTGCCCACAGTTGCTATAAAGGTACCGAGGAGGGGAGCAAGGCTTTCGGGCAGCCGCATTGCTGGACCATGCCTCTCTGCCTATCCCTCCAATGGCTTCCACTCACCCAACTAATAAAATTCTAAATACTAACAACAACTTACAAAGCCATCTACAACACTGCCCCCAGCTACATCACTAACCTTGTCTCCAAATACCAACCAAATCATTCTCTCAAGACCTCCTGCTCTCTAGCTCCCTCTTCACCTCCTCCCATGCTCACCTCTCCAGGCTCTTTCAGGCACTTCCACTTATCAGAGGCGCTAAAACGTCTGAAAACCGCCCCAGTGTGAGAGGGGTCTAAGTTGTACTAACAGGGAAGAGGTGAACAAATAATTTGCAACTGATTAGGTCAATTGGCAACAGGTCAGTAACATGACTGGTCACAAAAAGCGCAAATTCCGATCATCAAGCACGCAGTGACGTACAACACTATGACGAGCCGAGAAAAATTAAGTTCAATGATTCCGAGCATGCGTAGGATTTTTGTGTGTCGAAATTGCATACAGACTATCGGAATTTCCGACAAGAACCTTTGCTGTCGGAAAAATTGAGAACAAGCTCTCAAATTTTTCTTGTCGGAAATTCCGACAGCAAATGGAGCCTACACACGGTCGGAATTTACGACAAAAAGCTCACATCGAACATTTGTTGTCGGAATTTCTGATTGTGTGTAAGCGGCATTAGAGTGTCTCAGAATTAAAGTTTGGTCGAAAAAAGCCATATCTGAAAATTATCCAGTAACGCCACCATCTTCTCTGGTCCAAAGCTAATTTAAAATGGTCTGTTGCAAAGTGGAGCACTGTTCTGTGGTCAGACAAATCTAAATTTGACATTTTTTTGGGCAACCATAGGAGCTGCGTCCTCCAGATAAAGAGGAAAGGAACCTTCCGGCTTATTATCAGTGCTCAGTTCAAAAGCCTGCATCTCTGATTGTATGGGGGTGCATTAGTGTGTATGGAATTGGCAGCTTGCACATCTGGAAAGGCAGCATATGCTCAGGCAACAAGGGGATAACATTTCTGTCCCAAAACTCCAGCATCCTCAGTTCCCAGATGTTCACAGAGTGTTGTTAACCACGTGCCTACTGGGCACTTTTACTCCTTTCCTGCCCAGGGCAATTTTCAGCTTTCAGCTCTGTCATACTTCAAATGAGAATTGCTCGGTCATGCAACACTGTACCCATATGATATTTGTATAATTTTTTTACACAAATAGAGCTTTCTTTTGATGGTATTTAATTACCGCTGGGTTTTTCATTTTTTTTGCTAAATAATCAAACAAACAAAAATTTGGGAAAAAAAAACTTCCATAGCTTGCAAACAGGTAATTTTTCCTCCTGCACTGATGAGGCGACACTGATAGGCTGCAGTGATGGGCAATGATGAGGTAGCACTGGTGGGCACTGAAGATGCGCTAATGAGGCTGCAGTGATACAGTGCCTTGAGAAAGTATTCATACCCCTTGAAATTTTCCACATGTGTAAAATGGCCCAGTCAAAGTCCAGTCCTAAATCCAATTGAGAATCTTCGGCAAGACTTGAAAATTGCTGTTCACAGATGCTCTCCATCCAATCTGACAGAGCTTAAGCTATTTACTGTAGATGTGCAAAGCTGGTAGAGACATCTCCGAAAAGACTTGCAGCGAAAGGTGGTTCTACAAAGTATCAACTCAGGGGATACAAATGCACGCCACTTTTTTCAGATATTGATTTGTAAAAAAAGTTTGAAAACCATTTACCGTTTTCTTTTCACTTCACAATTATGTGCCACTTTGTGTTGGTCTATCACATAAATTCCCAAATACATTTAAGTTTTTTGGTTGTAACATGACAAAATGTGTAACATTTCAAGGAGTATGATTACTTTTTCAAGGCACTGATAGGCGGCACTGATGGGTGACACTGATTGGCAGCACTGGTGAACACTGTTGGGACTGCATTGATAATCAGGACACTGATTATCAGTGTAGATGTCTCTTTTACACAAGCCGGTGTTCTGTCGAGAAGTGCCCCCCATCGAATAGTGCCCGTGCATGCGCAGGACGGAGACGGAATCCCGCTAAGTTGCCGATCAGCTGGAGTGACGTGACCATGGTGCCAAGCGCACATCGTAGGAGGTATCTCTCGATGGGAGATACCATTTCACGGGCACAATTGAAACCTATACAAACAGCGGGGGAGACCGTAGTTCTCACATTGTGCCTCGCTGTTGCGAGGTGGCTTTACAGTGTGCTGATGGTCTGGTTTTGTCTGTGTTGCAGGGCGGGTTTGCTGTGTTGAATGGCCGGTTTTGTCTGTGTAAAAGGGCGGGTTGCAACACAGACAAAACCAGCCCTTCAACACAGCCACATGCCGCCCTCCAGCAGCAGCAATGCACAATCTGAGAACTTCGGTTTTCCCCCGCTGCTTGTATAGGTTTAAATTGTGCCTTTGAAATGGTATCTCCCATCGAGAGATGCCTCCTACGATGTGCGCATGCGCCATGGTTACGTCAGCCCAGCTGATCGGCAAATCAGCTGTTGTGCCATGACAGGGGCCTGCGGAGCCCTCTGATGTGGCCCGCGACCTTCTGCTCTGGGAT
The DNA here is from genome assembly GCF_905171775.1 of Rana temporaria. Taxonomy (NCBI): domain Eukaryota; kingdom Metazoa; phylum Chordata; class Amphibia; order Anura; family Ranidae; genus Rana; species Rana temporaria. The sequence continues at coordinate 158,103,760 of NC_053495.1, read as the reverse complement.
GGCTGGTTGGCAAGCCCGGATTGCGGATCCGTCATCCCAGAGCATCAGTGTTGTGAATGAAGCCGAAGGTAGAGAAAGCAAAAAAAAAAAGAAACAGAGGAGGATCCACTTCCGCCTGTGTGCATCGGATCGAAGGGCCCATAGAGTAGAGTGGGCTGTGTCTGTGTCTGCTCTCTATATGCAGAGTGGACACAGACCTGTCATCTGCCCACTCCACTCATTGTGGCCCACGACCAGTTACTTAAGTGGCCCTTGCTTCAAAAGGTTGGGCATCCCTGTGCTATGACGTACGGCGCATGCGCAGTTCGCACCTGTAACTATTCGATGGGGGGCACTTCTCAACAGAACATTATCGGCACTCCTCACGTTGACAGCATGAGGAAAGGAATGACCATAACCGGCTTGTGCTTACATCATGATCAGCTATGCTTGGTCATGTGGAAAAGAGCCACTAATTGGCTCTTTGTCCTAATCTGTGATCAGCTGTGTAATGAGGACACAGTGATCACAGAGCGTGCCATGTGCACAGCAGGCGCGATCATGGGAGGACGTCATAGGATGCCCTCCCAGAACTGGGCGGCCATGCTTTAGCCATCATTTGACTATAGCACAGTTGGCAAGTGGTTAAAATAACAGGGATGCTACACTGTGGTAAACTTGGCCCTGTCCCAGATTTTTGGGAATTGGAGTTGTACTTTGCCAGTTTTTGTTGCTCTGGCCCAACTTTTTTGAGACATGTTGCTGCCATCAATTTCAAAATGACCTTATTTTTTTCTTATAATGGTCCATTTTCTCAGTTTAAATATTTGCTATGTTTTCTATTTACTATTGTGAATAAAATTGGGGTTTTAATCATTGCATTCTGTTTTTATGTAGACTTTACACAGTGTCCCAACTATTTTGAAATGGGTTATAATTAGTAATGGCCATCATAGCCAAAATCAATCATAATGAATCATTTGTGGACATGTAGCCAGATTCAGGTAGGGTTACGCCGGCGTATCAGTAGATACGCCAGTGTAACTCTGAATCTAAGCCGTCGTATCTTAGGGTGCAATATTTACGCTGGCCGCCAGGTGGCGCTTCCATTGAGTTCGGCGTAGAATATGCAAATGACTAGATACGCCGATTTCCGAACGTACGTGCGCCTGTCGCAGTAAATATACGCTATTTACGTAAGGCGTTTTCCGGCGTAAAGTTATTCCAACAAATAGCTGGCCTAGTCAATGTTAAGTATGGCCGTCGTTCCCGCGTCGAAATTTAAAAAAATTTACGTTGTTTGCGTAAGTCGTCCGTGAATGGGGCTAGACGTAATTTACGTTCACGTCGAAACCAGTACGTCCTTGCGGCGTACTTTGGAGCAATGCACACTGGGATATGTACACGGACGTTTGTAAAAAACGTCAATCATGTCGGGTCACCAATCATTTCCATAAAACACGCCCCCCCATCCTCATTTGAATTAGGCGCGCTTACGCCAGCCCCATTTACGCTACGCCGCCGTAAGTTAGGAGACAAGTGCTTTGTGAATACAGTACTTGCCTCTCTGACTTAAGGCGGCGTAGCGTAAATACGATACGCTACGCCGCCTTAAAGATGCGGCGCCCTACCTGTATCTGGCTAATGGTATGGAAAGGGAAACAGAAGCTTAGTGTGTATTAGCTGGGCTGTTTGTTGTGGAGGGCGTTCCCGCGAGTTACGTGGCTTGTGTATGTGATTTTAGCGTGTATGTGTGAGTGAAGAGGACAGCGTGTGATGAAACCAGTCTGGGGAGCCTGGACAGAACCCTCCCCGGGCCTCAGCTGCTCTTTCCTAAAATAACTGCTCTGCAAAAGGGGTGGGGGGTGGCAGGGTGACCGAGACACACAAAGGGACAACACAGAGCGCCATTCTCTTCATATGGGGGAGGGGCAGAGGTTCTCTCAAAAGGGAAATGTGTTCAAGTGTGTTTATATTTTACATAGGTGCATAAGATACACAGGTATGTGTAATCAGGTATTTACATACACTCTGCATTTAAATGGTTATACTGATACAACAACAAAAAGTATCCTTTGTTTTCTCTGCACTCTATCACCTCTGGGCACTCCAGGAGCAGACATACACAGTGATTGCTGCAACTTGCACCAGTTTCCTTCCACAATCTAAAAACAAACTAATAAATGAGTTGACCTCCTCCTAAATTTCCTGTGGTGTGTTTATGATGTAACAGTAACATTAGCCTTTGTGCCCTATGAGTGATGTCACAGACACGGGCGATTTGGTATGGAGATTGACTGCTACAAATCGCTAATGCCAGTCATTAACAGTTATCAGTTTAATTGCTAGAACAGCCGTAGACAGGGCTACAGCATTACCTTGTACTCCTCTACAAATCACTCAGTCAGCAATTTGTAGCGAAGCCAATGAAATGCAATTGTTGCTGGCAAAGAATCGCAAGTTTGTGACTCCATAGAAAGTTGTTATGATTTGTTTTTTGTGAATGGGAGGGCAATAAAAATGCCTGATTGGCATCAGGCTTAAAGGGGCGTTCCAGGCTGTTTTACTGTTTATTAAAAGTCAGCAGCTACAAAAAGTGTAGCTGCTGGCTAATAAACAGACACTCACCTGCTCCACAGTCCAGCGAGGCGCCGGCCAGAGCTCCGCCCCCCCCTCTCTGGCCGGTGTCTTCATTCCAAGTGTGGGCACCCGGCCTTGACAGCTTTCGGCAACACGGCCGGGCACTTGCTGCGCATGCGCGAGCGGCGCTGCACACTGTGATTGGTCAGGCGATCGCCTGGGACCTGTCATGTGTCCCAGGCGATCGCCTACAGGGAGGGGCCGCTGTAGGCGATATAATGTATTGCCTAGGCAGTCCCTGGGTGGAAGGAGGAAGTGTTACAGGACTCCTCCTGAAGCCCCCACCCCCCCCCCCCAAAAAAAATTACATGCCAAATGTGGCATGTAAGGGGGCAACGAGTGGATTAAGCGGAAGTTCCACTTTTGGGTGGAACTCCGCTTTAAGGGGTTGTAAAGGTAAACGTTTTTCACCTTAATACATTAAGGTGAAAAAACTTCCGACAATACCGGCCTCCCCGTTTACTTACCTGACCCCTCGGTCATCTTGGCCAGCTTCCCGGCTCATTCATTGGTCGATTGAAGCAGCGCAGCCATTGGCTCACACTGCTGTCAATCACAACCGATGACACGGTGCGCCGGTGGGCGGGGCCGAGTGATGTAGTCGGCGGCTATGGCCTTCAGCTGTATCATGGGAGCGCGCCCGCAAGGACTCCACACTATGCAAGTTCGCTCTCATGAATGTGTGGAGTTCTTGTGGGGAGGACCAGAGACAGCCGCCGAGGGACCCCAGACGTGGATCGGGGCCACACTGTGCAAAACGAGCTGCACAGTGGAGGCAAGTATAACATGTTTGTTATTTTTAAAAAATAAAAAAATTCCTTTACAACCCCTTTAGGCCTCTTGCACATGATACTCCTGTTTGAGCATTTACTTTTTCAGACTTTTTTTTGTATGTATTTCAATGCATTTTCTTGTCTATGCATTTGCGCAAGTGCTGTATCCAAGATCATATATAAATTGTATTACAATAAAGCAACAATGTACAACCATACAATAAATTGCATTACATATTACAGCCTCCATATGTGATAAAAAAAAAAAAACATATAGGGACTGTAATGTAATTTATTGTTTGGTTATGCATTGTTGCTTTTTTGAAATACAAGTTATATATCAGGGATATGCAATTAGCGGACCCGTCATGCTTGTGACTGTCAGAGTCTTTCTATGCCTTATGGGACTTGTAGTTCTGCAACAGCTTGAGGTCCGCTAATTGCATATCCTTGGTATATATGATCTAGGATACTTAAAGAGGTTGTAAACCCTTGTGTCTTTTTTTTTTTTTTTTTTAAATAACAAACTTATCATACTTACCTCCACTGTCCAGTTCGTTTTGCACTGTGTGGCCCCGATTATCGTCTTCTGGGGTCCCCCAACCACGCTCGTAGCTCCTCCTCACATCGGTAAACCCCCTAGGAGAAACGCTCTCCTTGGGGGGTTACCTTACGGGCGCGCTCCCGAGTCCAGCATTTGCACCTATAGACACAGAATGCTGAACTCGGCCCCTCCCCGGCACCCGCATTTTTGGATTTAATTGACAGCAGCGGGAGCCAATGGCTGTGCTGCTATCAGTCTATCCAATCAAGAGCCGAGAACCCCCGGGCAGAGAGGTACAGCACGTCGCCGCCGAGGGAACGAACGGGCTCAGGTGAGTAAAACGGGGGGCTGTCAGAAGTTTTTTCACCTTAATACATTAAGGTGAAAAAACACGAGGGTTTACAACCCCTTTAGAATATATCATTGTTTTGTAGTGAGAATTTTATGTTTTGATTTATCTTTTTGACTGTAATGTTCCTTGTGGGTCCTGAAGAAGCGGCGTAACTGTGAAACGCGTAGACCCCGGTCTCAAGGACATACATTATCAATAAAGGGATCTATTGTACTACAAAAAAAATGTTTAAGGAAATGTCTGTAACTATTTCTATTTCTGGAATAATTTTAATTAATGTTCTATAAAAAAAAGAAATATATTATATAAATTGATGTTACCATTTTATACATCACCAGAGATATATTTAAAGTCCAACCCTATTCACATCTTTCCAATATCTATATTTCGGGATGATATCTCATGGTGATCAGAGTTGTATTTAATTTACCAACATCCCACCCTTTTCACTCCTAACATATATTTTTATATAAGTCTGTCTGTCTACTTTTCCACGTTTTCAACTTTTCACTCTCACATCTTCACTTAACTACTACAAGTATTTAATTCAAACTATTAAAATAAAAGAGAAGTGTTTAGCAGTAAATAGTCTAGGGTCAATCTAGCTGTTAATCTCTGAAATAACAGAATAGAAAATGAATAGAAAATGTGTTTGCACAATATACTCTCTCATTTACAGTATACGCATTTATCATTTCCATGTTCCCTTGCATATTTGATCTGAAGGCTCCTCATGGCACTAAAAGTCCGGATTACATGGATTATTAGGTCATAAATACTTCTAGAAGATGGATTACAATATGTACACAGGGATAGACAGATTTGTAAAAAGCCTACATACGCCATGGCCTAGGGCCGAAGGGCTGTCAGGGTGTCAGAAGTGGCACACAGCCACCCACACATCATGTCGCTGTCAGTATCAAATCACCATGTATAGGGAATTGATCAAGACTGCTACCCTTCCCTGTAGTTTGTGCATATTCTTACGTTTATGTTTAATACATCTGAGATCCCATTCAAGTAGCAGGGCTGGATGAAATGATAAGGGCTTTTGAAAGAAATTTGGCAAGACTGAATGCTCAAATATTATTTTTTTCAATTTCCATACAAACGTTTGAACAACATGCTACTGGTGTATGGCCATTTTAAATTGGTCCTAAAGTAAAATGACGAAAAAAGATTTTTACCTTAAAATGGTTGTAAACCTCAGTCTTGGAATCTGAGCAAAGCACATATATATGTAGTGTTTGTTTATTTATGTCCAAAGCTCTAAGTGTCGTTTCTCTCTGATGCTTCATTCTTCTGTTATCATCAACTTTCCAGACACGTGATATTTGTGTCGGGAGTGGGGGGGGAGAGATCAGAACTGAGCTTGTCTATTTAGAACACAGTTCTTATGCTCTGTGGGGGGGGGGGGGGGGTTCCTTTCCTCCAATCAGCTCTCACACACTGTAACTGCAGCCTCCTCCCCCCTCCTCTGTGCTCCTGACAGATGAAGAAAGGATTTTTTAACACAATTTTCCCTTTTGAAAGGGGTGTAGAGAAGAGAAGACTATAGATAAACAAGTAAAAACATATGTAGAAGGATTTGTTTTATCTGTGTATCATCTGAGGCTGTTCACTTCACTGGGTATCTGTAAGGGTTTACAACCACTTAATTGTGGTGTTCCAGCCACAAAAAATAAATACAAATTTAAGTCAGCAGCTACAAACACTGTAGCTGCTGACTTTTAATAAGGACACTTACCTGTCCAGGGAGCACGTGATGTCCCCCCCCCCCCCGAAGCTGATCTGTCCATCAGATCGGGTGCAGGCACTACCCTTCTAACTAAGGGAAACCTTGCGGCTTCACTGCCCATTTCCTACTGACCATGCGCGAGTCGTGTGGCATTTTGTGAATATTGAGCTTGTCTTGTGGGACACACACAGGTCCCAGAAGACAGCGGGTGGGGCACACCGCACAACAGGCTATGACGTCCTGCGCTGCAGCCCGGATGGATCGGAAGTACACTATGTACTTAAAAAAAAAATATGGAAGGAAAAAATATATTTTTAATATCCAAAAATGAGGGTCTTTCATTTAAGACCATCAAAGTGGGTGGAACTCCACTTTAATGACTTGTATGCATTAAGGAAAAAAACTTATAGTTGCTGCCCCCCCCCCCCCCCCCCCAATGCTTACCACTCTTAAACCAGCTCTGTGCCCATCTGCAGATCTTCTCACAGGCTCTGACAAGCTTGGCTGAGAGCAGCAGGAGCCATTGGCTCTTGCTACCAGGGCCGTCTTAATAGCATCATGGGCCCCTGGGCAAAGTAATGCTTTGCGGCCCCTATAAGGATGAAAGTGCAGGTAAACAGACATTAAGTAGGTAGAAGGCAGACTGCCTCCCCTTTGCATCTATCACTCTCAGTGCCATCATGGGGCCCCCAATTTCAGGGCAGCGTGGGCTCAAGGACCAGCTGCTTTGGGGAAAGGGCAGGGACCCTCCATGCAGCTGATGTGCCCTCTCATTAAGACAGCCCTGCTTGCTACTGTTAGTCAAATCCTGTAAGGGCCGAGCTGCAATGTGTGTGTGTCTGTGGATGCACACAACCCAGCTCAGGAGTATGCCCGCATGTGTGCCCCCAAAGGAAGTGGCTTCCTATGGAGAAGAGGAGGAGCAGAGATCACTGGCAGCGGACCCCAGAAGAGAAAGTAAGGGGCCACTCTGTGTAATACCCTTGCACAGGGGATAATCCTGGCCCTGTATGTGTGGTCAGTTTAGAGTGCAAAGTAGCCTCAGTAACCAATCAACGCGCTTCAGGTGGCATTGGGTGCTATGGCTTACTGACTTCGCACATTATCATGGTTCTTTGCACTGCCGTATTAAATTGGCTTGCAGATTAGTTATAGCTCACACACAAGAGAATGCATATCTAGCTTTACCTTCTCTGCAGAAATATTTCTGTAAGGACATGGCGTATTAAACCTGACAGGCTGACAAGATCAAGGTGTCTGGAATTTAGTATGCAGAAGACATCTCTATGCTTTAGCACGATTTGGAATCAGCGGGTTACCAGGAGAAGCCTGTGTCCCTGTCTGTACATGAGATACCCCCTGGCAGCAAGCCTGTACCTGTGTCTTTGGGGCTCAGGAGTTCAGTGCTCTGAGAAGGAGGCTGGTGCTCAGCTGGGTGCACATCAAGATGGGGAGTTATTAAGCCTCCCCCCCCCCCCCCCCCCAAGTCAATTCTGAGCCAGCTATTCTGGCAAGAAGAGGGAGAGGTACAGACAGATCAGGAAGCAGCATGTGGCTGGAGCAGCTCCTCATTAGCACATTTTTCTTGTTGATAAGTCTTGGTTTCAGGCTGACAGAAGCATTGACCAGTCTGTCCCTGGAGCCCTCTGCTGCAGACACTGCACGCTCCAACCTCAGGGCAAAGCAGCAAAATTATAATCAGGTTCTCCCACCCATCCCCCCCCCAAACCCAGAATAACAATGAGAGCAGCAGCCAGCCAGAGAGAGATTAATGGCCTCCTTCACAGCCCCCTTCTCCTGTGTCTTGGCCAGTGTCACTTCTGCATTACTGCCAGAGTCTGGAGACATCCGTACAAATTAACTCCTTAGCAACTAGAGGCCTGGCCGCACAGCTACCGCCAAAGAGGTTACGTCATCTGCTGCGCAATAGAGAGCCTTTCATTGCAGTGCATGCACAGGCCCTGATCCAAGCCAATGTTATATATTAATATATATATATATATAGTATACACAAGCTCCTGTTCTGCCATTGACTCTCTCTCCCTCTCTCTCTTTCTCTGTGTCTCTCTCTCGCTCTCTCTTTCTCTGTGTCTCTCTCTCGCTCTCTCTTTCTCTGTGTCTCTGTCTCGCTCTCTCTGTCTCTCTCTCTCTCCCTCTCTTTCTCTGTCTCTCTCTCCCTCTCTCGCTTTCTCTGTCTCTCTCTGTCTGTTTCTCTCTCTCCTCTCTCTCTATCCCTCTCTCTGTCTGTATCTCTCCTCTGTCTCTATCCCTCTCTCTGTCTGTATCTCTCCTCTCTCTCTATCCCTCTCTCTGTCTGTATCTCTCCTCTCTCTCTATCCCTCTCTCTGTCTGTATCTCTCCTCTGTCTCTATCCCTCTCTCTGTCTGTATCTCTCCTCTCTCTCTATCCCTCTCTCTGTCTGTATCTCTCCTCTCTCTCTATCCCTCTCTCTGTCTGTATCTCTCCTCTCTCTCCTGTTCTCTCTGTCTCTCACTCTCTCTGTCTGTGTCTCTCTCTATCTGTCTAGCTCTGTCTCTCTCTCTCTGTCTCTCTCTCTCTGTCTCTCTCTCTCTGTCTCTCGCTCTCTGTCTCTCGCTCTCTGTCTCTCGCTCTCTGTCTCTCTCTCTGTTTCTCTCGCTCTCTGTCTCTCTCTGTCTCTCTATCTGTCTCGCTCTCTCTGTCTCTCTCTGTTTCTCTCTCTGTCTCTCTGTCTCGCTCTCTGTCTCGCTCTCTCTGTCTCTCTCGTGTCTCTCTCTGTCTCTCTCTCTCTCTGGCCTCGTACACACCAGCGGATCTGTCCGCTGCCGGATTTCTGTCTGATGGTTGAACACACCATCAGACAGAAATTCGCGCGGACACGATACGCGGTGACGTGGCCGCGCCGTCGCCGCAACGATGACGCGGCGACGTGCGCGGCCCTGGAAGGTCAATGCTTCCACACATGCGTCAAATCACTTCGGCCGATCGGACATGTCCGGTGAGTCTGTACAGACGACCGAACTAGCATGCTAAGAAACATTTGTCCGCTGGAAACTGTCCGATCCGCCGGACAATTGTCCGGTCGGCCGTACACACGACCGAACATGTCTGCTGAAACTGGTCCGTCGGACCAGTTTCAGCGGACATGTTCGGTCCTGTGTACGGGGCCTAAGTCTCTCGCTCTTTCTGTCTGTCTGTGTCTCTCTCGCTCTCTCTGTCTCACTCTCTCTGTCTATCTCTCTCTGTCTATCTCTCTCTGTCTATCTCTCTCTGTCTGTCTCTATGTCTGTCACTCTCTCTGTCTCGCTCTCTGTCTCGTTTCTCTCTCTCTCTGTCTATCTCACTCGGTGTCTCTCTCTCTGTCTCTCTCTCTCTCGGTCTCAAGTGAAGGAGACTGCTTCAAGCACCAACTCAAGCTAGAGCAGCCATACATGAATCATAGGCCGGGACCTACTGACAAACTCCTGCTGTGCGGGAGTTGGCATGTGCGCACGCCCTCTATCCGAAAGAGGACAGTGATGTACAGGTACGTCACTGTGCCTGTATGGACTGCCCATCCGCAGTACATTGGGGGCGGACTGCAAGTGGTTAAGCTACATAAAGATTGGTATCAGTGGTTGCCCGGACACCACCCCCTATATGCAGTAGATAGATTCATGCATAGCATGAATCTATCTGTGGCCGCCCCCTATTCATGTGTCCAGCCCCTTACAAGGCACCGGGCACATGAATTACAGCAGCCATGTGTTTTTTTTAAGCACCTGATTAGAGCCAGAGGCTCTAATAGGCTTTAAAATAGGGTGGGCTCGGGTCGCAGAGGATGCATCTGGAGCCTACCCAGGTGTGTTGCGACAGCGAATGAATTTTCGCTGTTGTAACACTGATCCTCCTCCCGGACAATTAGTAAGCAGGTATGAAACACGTTTCCCGATTGGCCAATATGTCAGGCGATCTTATTGGATGCCTAGTGGCGGGAGGAGCAGAGAGGAGATACACACCGCGGAAGCTGCTCCTGGAGAGGACACTGGAGCAGCTTTCCCCGAGACCGCCACGCTGCAAGATGGCCGCATCAGCTACTACCACTGCTCTCACTGCCCACATCCAGGGTAAGGACAGCAAGTGGGGGGATGTGTTAGTGCCATGCCGCACTGCGCCGCAGGGGGGGGGGGGGTTTAGGTGGCAGTTGAGCTAGTGACACTCCACCCGCAGCTGGGGAGGGGTTGTTTGCCTCCCCCCAAAACAAAACACCACCTGCCACTGATTGGCATTTTACCCATTATTGTAAGGGGGGCATTTTCCCACTGACCCCCAATGATTTGGAATTTACCAGGGGTTCCCCAAGACCAAAAAAATATTTCAAGGGTTCTTCAGGGGTAAAAAAGTTTGAGAAAAACTGGGCTAGACAGACCTGCAGGGTTAGCATTGAAGCAATGCAGCATTAGTAGAGCTGCACCATTCTGGCTAAATTGAGAGTCACAATTTTTTTTGTGTGTCCTCTCACTCTGCAGAGCGGACATGGACACTGTCCTGCTCTCCTCTATGGTGAAATCAGATGGAAACAGACCACCTGTCTGTTTCCATCCAGTCCGATCCGCCGGTAGGATGGAAAATAAGACCATCATCCATCTGTTTTTGGTGGACAGGATTGGATCAGATGGTGGCGGGTGTCTGCTGACATCCACCGCTCCATAGAGGATACTGGAAAGTCCGATCAGTATCAGGCCCACCTGAAAAACTGACAGGCGGACCCGATCGGACAACCTGTGTGAAAGGCACTGATTTCCTGAATACTCAGTTGTAGGCAGGGCCGATCCTAGGGTCACAGGTGCCTGGGTGCAGAAATATTTCTAGCGGCCCCACATGGGCGAGGTCATCTTACCAACTCCTCCCCTTTACAAATGTTTCTATGGCAACGACTCAACCACAGAAATGCTCCCCCACAAAGTCTTCATTACCCTGGGATCCTTACATGATCTCTTAACAATAAACAAAATACAGGAAGAGAAGCAGAGTACTTTATTGGGACCTGGAGGGGGGCTCTCTGATGGACACAGAGTGGGCTTCTGTTACAGAGTCTGTTAGAAAGACCCCCAGACATACTACAGACATGATACAGGAGACGGTCAGAGACTGCAGACATGATACAGGAGACGGTCAGAGACTGCAGACATGGTACAGAAGACGGTCAGAGACTGCAGACATGGTACAGAAGATGATCAGAGACTGCAGACATAGTACAGAAAATAATCAGAGACTGCAGACATGGTACAGAAGACAGTCAGAGACTGCAGACATGATACAGAAGATGATCAGAGACTGCAGACATAGTACAGAAAATAATCAGAGACTGCAGACATGGTACAGAAGACAGTCAGAGACTGCAGACATGGTACAGAAGATGATCAGAGACTGCAGACATAGTACAGAAAATAATCAGAGACTGCAGACATGGTACAGAAGACAGTCAGAGACTGCAGACATGGTACAGAAGATGATCAGAGACTGCAGACATAGTACAGGAGACAGTCAGAGACAGCAGACATGGTACAGGAGATGATCAGAGACTGCAGACATGATATAGGAGATGGTCAGAGACTGCAGACAATAGTACAGAAAAAGGTTCATTAGACACCTTTCACATTGGAGGGGTTTTTCAGGCACTTTAGTATTAAAAATAGCGCATGCAATCCCAGTGTGAGAGCCCAGGTGCTTTCTCACAGGAGCGGTGCGCTTGCGGGACGTCCAAAAATTTCCTGCAATTAGCTTCTTTGAGGCATTCCCGTGTGTGTATACACATCGGCGCCCCCACCTCTGCAGGCGCCTGGGTGCAAAGCACCCTGCCTAGGATCGGCCCTGGTCGTAGGTGAGATTACACTAACAGAAAGTTTACTGATGTTACTGATATCCGGAATGCACAGGGCATGAAATGCAGGAGAAGAGACCTGAGAGATCTGCCAGCAAGTATACCCAAGGCACTCTCAAGCATTTACTGTATGCCATCAATTAGATGTACCCCAGTAGACACAGCACACTCCCCAGTGTTCACACCTCCAGTGATAACTGTATTCAACACAAAAACACATTCCCCAGTATTTAAATCATCAAGAAGAAATACCGTGCAATACCCACAGCTCACTCTCTAGACCTGGTGCCCCATGCTTCTATTTACATGCAGAACCTAAAGATTACCATACATGTAAAGATTTATTTTGCTGAACCCAACGCGCTGAAAGAGAGGAAACAGATTCCTCCATCCACACTATGAATGGGAGAATCTCCAGCTGCTGGCTACTGTACTGTGACAACCGGTACCTGCAGCTGTTGGAATACCCCACAAGTGACTACAGCTGATTGGCCAGTATGTGGCTGACTTTTCTTCTACCCGGCTCTTTAGATTTCTCAGTTGGAGTTTGTCTAGCTGGGTGGTCTTGCAGCCCAATCGTCATTTTTTTAAATTTCCGTCTATTAAATATTCTGCCCTTGTTGTTTTAACTTTGGATAGTAAAACTTTTTGTTTTCTGCCAGTAAATACCTTATACAGCCCCCTTCCTGTTTGTCTGGTCACTAGCCTAGGCTTATGACATCATGCACAGCTGTCTCTCTCACTGTGAGAGTTTGCCAGAGAGGGAGGGGGAATGAGTTATAAGAGGGCCAATGAGATCTGCAGAGCTGGAGATGTGTCTCTGTGTGTCTGTGTAAATCCAGGAAGTGAACAGGCAGCAGCTTCAGCTGCCCACAGTTAAAATGGATGCAGCCAGACTTGGTGGAGGGAGATTTCTGCAGCATAAGTACAGAATCACATAGGTAGATTCACAAAGAGTTAGGCCGGCTTATCTACAGATAAGCCGACCTAACTCTGAATCTAAGCCGGCCTATGTTTAAGTGTATTCTCAAACAGAGATACACTTAAACATACCTAAGATAGGCTGGCTTGCGCCATTCTATCTTAGGTTGCAATGTTTTTTTTGGCCGCTAGATGGCGCTGCCATTGCGGCCAGCCTAGATTATGTAAATGAGGGGATACGCCGATTCCCGACGATTTACGAGCATACGCCGGGCCTACACCGTCGAGTTACGTCGTTTCCGTATGCGATAGGCCTATGAGGTGGAATAACAATGTTAAGTATGGCCGCCGCTCCCTCCGCGAGGTTAGAATTTTTTACGTCGTTTGCGCAAGTCGTCCGCGAATCGGGATTTACGTCGTTTACGTACGCGTCAAAATCAATAGGCCCGTACGGCCTACTTAGCCGCAATGCGCACTGGGAAATGTAGTCGCCCGGCGCATGCGCAGTGAAAAAAAACTTTAAAAGAGGGAGCTGCGGTGGCTCAACGTGATTTTACACTGCGCTGACAAGCCATTCACCTCTGCAGCTAGGGGTTCGGATCCCGGTCTCAGCTACATGTGAATTGAGTTTGGTGGTCTCAGCCCGGCTCCCGGTGGGTGTGCTATGCGAGGTAAGCCTGCGCTTAGTACGCCCACCCCCTCCCACAAAAACCACCCTACTTACACGCACTCGAAATTGGGTTAACATGCACGCACTTTGACCACGCGGTCTCTAAAAAGAGAGGCTAAGGACTAACGGGGCTGGTTGAGCGGGCAAATCCTCTCACTCCCTTATAGGGAGTCCCTCTGCCCTGTTGGGCTTCAAAGCGGAGCAGGTAGGGAGGGCTGTGTGGGAGGACCCCCTTACACACCCGCCATTGCCACCCGGGGCATGGAGAAAGGTGGCAGATTGCCTCTGGGGGAGGCCTGCCTACTCCCAACTCCTGCAGTCCGGCTCCTCTCTCGAGTACACGCACAAAATACACTTTAAAAAAAAAAAAAAACGTCAAAAAACGTGAGGTCAAGCCTCATTTCAATACTACACGCCCCCCTCCCAGTCATTTGAATTAGGCGCGCTTTCACACTGGGGCGGGAGGTGCGGTGGCGATATAGCGCCGCTATTTTTAGCGGCGCGATACCATCGGAATTGCGCCAGTATTCGGCCGCTAGCAGTGCGGTTTTAACCCCTGCTAGCGGTCGAAGCCTCATTTAAATACTACACGCCCCCCTCCCAGTCATTTGAATTAGGCGCACTTACGCCCGCTCGTTTTAGGCTACGCCGCCGAAAATTTGAAGGTAAGTGGTTTGAGAATCATTTCTAACCTAAATAATTTTCGGCAGTGTAGCCTAAAAAGAATAGGCTAGGCCGTCCTAATTTTAGGCGCCCGTACGTGAATCTACCCAACAGTATATATATATCAGTGCCACCTCATCGGTGCCCATCAGTGCCGCCATATCAGTGCCCATAATTGAAGAAGAAAACTTACTTATTTACAAAAATAATTAACAGAAAAAAATAAAAACTTAATTTTCTTCAAAAATGTTGGTCTTTTTTTAGTTGTTGCCCAAAAAATAAAAATCGCAGAGGTGACCAAATACCACCAAAAGAAAGCTCTATTTGTGGGAACAAAATGATAAAAATTTAATTCGGGTACAGTATAGCATGACCGCGCAATTGTCATTCAAATTGCGACAGCGCTGAAAGCTGAAAATTGGCTTGGGCAGGAAGGTGCGTAAGTGCCTGGTATGGAAGTGGTTAAGCAGATCAAATGCAGAATTCTGTATTGTCCTTTTGTTGCAATTTGCAATCCAACCCATGCATTTGCGCAGCACAGCTTTTGACGCGATCGCAGTCTACATGAACCCTTACTATGTGGCCAGTCTACAGCAAGTACCTGCTATGTTTAGACCAAATGATACGAAAAAGAAAGGATTCTACAAAGAAAAGTAAGAAAATGGGATTTTGGAAAAAGAGATTGTGTGGCCAGCACTAAAATCTGCTTAGTGCCGATCATTACACAATTGTATCCGTATCGATCGTGTAATCTGCTTGTGTGGCATCATCTGTAGACCAATTGTTATCCAGATCTAATAAGCATCAAATGTTGGTGAAGTTAAGGCATATAAATATTTTTTCACGTATTTATTTTTGAATAAAATGTTCCCCCCCCCCCTCCCAGGACTTAGTACCACCCAGCATCTTTCCCTTTGCCGGAGTATTATCGCCATAGCAACCAGCAGGCCGATCGGCAAATGTACCAATATCTCCTGCAGGTGACATCTAGTTCATGTGCCTTTAGGATTATTCTATACACAGTTTAAATAGCAATAGGAGTATTTAGAGGGAGTTCACCCATAGCAACCAATCAGTGTTCTAAAATCAGCTAATGTGATTTCTGGTTGCTGTGTGTTACGTTATTGTGCACATCATCATTTGTCTGCAATGATCCCTCACAGCAGAAATCTGGATATTATCACCGTTTTAAATGACACGTTCCAGGTTTTGTTTATGAGCACCTGGCACTGAAATGGCGTTAGTACTGTCAGGGAGAGTGACCTCCACCCAACAGGAAAATGATATTTCCAGTCTGATGGGGAAGAGGCAGCAGCACGTGAGTGTAAAACCGCTAATAATGTCCTAATAATGGGGGACTAAAACCCACATCACAAAAAAAAAGATTAATATAAGCTGTATTCTGCAATCCTGCAATCTTCTGGGACACGTCACAGGTCCCAGAAGATTGCCCGGCCATTCAGCGTGGCTCACGCATGCGCAGTGCGTGCCCGGCTGTAAATCCACAGCCGGGGACTCACAGTTAGGCCCCTTTCACACTGGGGCGGGAGGTGCGTTGGCGATATAGCGCCGCTATTTTTAGCGGCGCCATACCGTCGGAATTGCGCCAGTATTCAGCCGCTAGCAGTGCGGTTTTAACCCCTGCTAGCGGTCAAAAAAGGGTTAATACATCTGCAGAGGCGCATTGCCGGCGGGATAGCCGCGGTTTCCCATCGATTTCAATGGGAATGAGCGGTGGAGGAGCGGTAAACACACCGCTCCTCTCACCGCTCCAAAGATGCTGCTAGCAGGACTTTTGGAGCGGTCCTGCTAGCGCACGGCTCCAGTGTGAAAGCCAGGGCTCAAGTCCTGCGGGAACGCGTGGGAACGGAGTTCCTGTACTTTTTTCACAGCAGCAACTTTTGCAGGACTAGAGCAGCCGAGAGCAGCCGAGCCGCCCGAGCCAATCCTTCACTAAGCGGCGATGCCCAGCACGAGTCACTGTCAGGGGCAGGCGAACCTTAGAAACTAAAGTTCTTTCTAAGTCCCGCGATAACTTGCGGCAGACCTTCGCAATGTCTCCTGGGAACAATGACAAAAGCTCCCAGGAGACATTGCGGCATCGAGGAACTGACGGAATACCTGCACACTACACGATGAATCCATATACAGGAAGCGGCCAGTAACATAAAGGATTACTAAGGTACGGTGGATCGAAAAAAAAAAACATGCGGTTTAGTAATTATGCATATGAGCGTATCATTTTTTTTTTGGTGGGGGAGTGGATCTTGGGTGGGAGTTCCCACACTTTTTCGGGCTTTCACACTGGAGAAACAGCAGCCGCTGTTTAGGGTCGGTTTGCAGGCGCAAACCGACCTTTTTATCGAAAAGTGATTTTGACCCCTGACAGAAGGCATAATGCAAATTGTTCAGGTTCCAAATCCATTACTTGGAGGCACACCTGTTTAAGCAACGCCTTATTTATTCACCCCATATACCCCTACACATAACTCAATGCTGATGACATGACACGCTCAACATTTCAAGTGCAGTGACACAGAGAGTGAGATTTTACACACAGATAGTGAAGTGCCTCAGGTAACAGAAGACCAACCCAGGTGTTCTAAATGTCTGTGATCTTTTCCGAGAGGCATTGTTACGTGCAAAACACCTCTAAAGAACAATTGTCATCTCTCTGGCATGTTCCATGAGAAAATGCTGTTTAGGAACTTTGTTATTAAGGCTGAACTTCAGCCCTAGGCTGGCCATACATTATACAATTTGCTGTTAAATGTACCAAAACCATATAATAGGAGGTCAAACCTAAACCCTTTCAATTTGGATGCAATCAGGCAGGCCCTTACACTACATAGTTGAAGGTAAATTTAAAGGTAATTGAAAAAGAAGATTGTATAATTTATGGCTAGCTAAAGACCCCTTTCACACTGAGGAGTTTTTCAGGCGGTACATCGCTAAAAATAGCACTGCTATACCGCCTGAAAAACTCCTGCCCTACATACTCAATGTGAAAGCCCGAGGGCTTTCACACTGAGGCGATGCGCTGGCGGGAGAGAAAAAAATCTCCTGCCAGCAGCATCTTTGGAGCGGTGAGTGGAGCGGCGTGTATGTCGCTCCTTCCCATTTAAAACAATGGGAAACCGCGGTAATACCGCCCGCAATGCGCCTCTGCAGAGGCGCATTGCGGGTGGTATTAACCCTTTATCGGCCGCTGGCGGGGGTTAATACCGCACCGCTAGTGACCGAATCCCGCGGGCAATTCCGACAGTATAGCGCCGCTATTTTTAGTGGCGCTATACCGCCACCGCGCCTCCCGCCCCATTGTGAAAAGGGGCCTTAGCTTCAGCCTTGCACAATTGTACTTCCTCCTCTCGTTACCGAAATTGCTAAAGCCGGCCATACTTGGATAGAACATCAACCATTTCAGCAGGGACCGGGCAAACTTTCTATCCCCCTCTTAAGAGAAAAAAAAAAAGGGGAAAAAAAGGAAGACATAAAAGGGAGTGTTATATACTTTACATACATATGTTGCTTTAAGAAGGCTTCCCACTCCAAGCCTATTTGTGTTAGGGTAAAAGAAAATAATAAAAAAAATAAAATAATGAATTCGTAGTGCTAATGAACAAATCTAACTTCTTGTGTCCAAAAAAAGGGGGAGTGGGGAGAAGAGGATATAAGACACCCCACTCCCTCCTTCTCCTATCCCCATAGGGATTCCTAATGCCAGTGTGCAATTCTAGTTCCTATTAATTAATATAAATTTATGTGAAAAAAAAAAAAAAGGGAGGGGAGGAAGAAAGGAGGGGAAGGAAAAGGAGGGAAAATATAATCCCTTTGGGGGGGGTTCATAGTGCGAATGTGCCTGTATGTGATTTCTAGTTCAAGGGCACGCACGCGCGCTGCCGACGACCCACTCCCGATGTGATTGGATGCCGCGTGAACCAATCAGCGGGTCTGGTGTACCCAACGTTCGCCAGCACCTCATGATCGTACCCCAGAGAGGCAGAATGAAGGTCTGGCTATGTAAACAAGGCAGATCGCCGTTGTGTGAGAGGGGAAGATTGAGATCGCGTTTCTGTTAAGCAGGAACACTGATTTCTGTCTTCCCCTAGTTAAAGCACCTCCCCTGCACAGTTAGCAAGCACTCCCAGGGAACACATTTAGCCCGTTGATCGTCCCTGATGTTAACCCCTTTCCTGCCAGTGTCATTAACCGTGCATATTTTTTAGAACTGATCACTGGAGTAATGTCACTGGTCCCCAAAAAGTGTCAGTTAGGTGTCCAGTTTGTCCGCCACCATATCGTATTCCCGCTAGAAGTCGCTGATCACCGCCATACTAGTAAAAGAAAATAAATAAAGAAAAAATAGAGAAAAATTTCCCATAGTTTGTAGACGCTATACATTTTGCACAAACCAACCAATAAACGCTTATTGGGATTTTTGTTTTTTACCAAATATATGTAGCAGAATACATATTGGCCTAAATGTATTTATCATATTCATTTTTTGCGTATATTACTTTATGGCACATTATTGAATAAGCGCACCATTACCATCTTTTTCTTCTAAATTTATGAAGAAATTCAATTTTTCATTTTTTTTATTGCATATGTTTTATAGCAGAAAGTAAAAAATATTGTTGTTTTTTTTCACAATTGTCAGTCTTTTTTTATTTATAGCGCAAAAAATAAAAACCACAGAGGTGATCAAATACCACTAAAAAAAATTATTTTATTATTTTGGAAAAAAAAGACATCAATTTTATTTGCATACAGCGTGACACGACCGCAAAATTGTCAGTTAAATTAACGCAGTGCCGTATCACAAAAAATGGCCTGGTCATGAAGGGGTTAAAACCTTCCGGGGCTGAAGAGGTTAACCAACTCCTGAAACTTTATTTATCGCTAGACTGTCAAACTGTTTTCTGAACTCCATATGGCTCTAACAGTCACTTTGAAAAATTCAAATGTTCAACTTTCTTGTTTGGCTTACACTCTTCCTTTGTATGTTACGGCAGGTGGACCTGGGTCATAAAACAAAGGATGGAGCTCTCTATCCCCTGCTTGTCCATAAACATGAATTTCTCCTTCAGCCGCTTAATGGTTCAATTTATATAACAGGCATATGCTTAGAAGCACCAAGATAAAGCTAACACTAAGGACATTGGGGCAACCATGTCCCATATGCAACAAATTATTATTTTTGTCGGGTCTGCCAAGAGATCTCATTTTCAAATTGAGGACATCAACAACGGAATAACTGTAAGTATCAAGGCTATGTTATCCCTCTTTTGGGACATAATTTGTCCTTTTTTTAAAGTTATCCCTTATTTTTGTAATCATGCCAGGTCCTCGTCTGCCCCCAGCAGCCAAATTGTTGTGGTGCTGAATTGCGGCCTTGGGGCGTTCCCGGTGACGGCTTAGTCTTATGGAGGCACCTGGGTAGGTAGTGGGCTGTTTACTGGAGGGGGTCGTTTCGGGTTGGGAAACATTATGAGCCATGTCGTGCTACCAGTTTGATATACTTAAATATGTAGATGATTAAATTTACAATGTATGTCCTTCAAGATTATTTAACATGTTGTATTTCTGTTTTTCTAGAGCCATTTATACAATACTGGTTACTATTATTTACCCTGAAGAAGCAAATGTTTGGCGAAACATGTAGGGATTATTGACTTGTAACCTTAGTAGGCCGTTAATACCTTGGCAGGCATTAAATAGTTTATTACTGCTCTGCTGTTTTTATGCACCGATGAATGTACTGTATGTCATAAATATTTTTGTAATAAAATAATATTAATTTTTAAGTACTACCGCATATACTCGAGTATAAGCCGAGTTTTTCAGCACATTTTTTTGTGCTGAAAATGCCCCCCTTGGCTTATATTTGAGTCTCTCCCGGGACTGTACCCATCTGCAGCTTAATCCCCCGACGCTGTAATACATCTTCAGTCTTGTATCTCCCAGCGCTGTGCCCATCTTCAGTCTTATTATCTCCCGGGGTTGTGCCCATCTTTAATCTTATTATGTCCCGGCACTGTGATACATTCAGTGTAAGCCGTGTAGTGTAACCAAGCGCCGCCTCCTCCTCCTTCTAGTCCGTGATAGGCTGACTCACTGCTGGAAAACCGAGTCAAGCCTCGTACACGCGATCAGTCCATCCGATGAGAACGGTCTGAAGGACCGTTGTCATCAGTTAACCGATGAAGCTGACTAATGGTCCGTCGCGCCCACACACCATCTGTTAAATAACCGATCGTGTCAGAACGCGGTGACGTAAAACACAACGACGTGCAGAAAAAAATGAAGTTCAATGCTTCCAAGCATGCGTCGACTTGATTCTGAGCATGCGTGGATTTTTAACCGATGGTCGTGCATACTAACGATCGGTTTTGACCTATCGGTTAGGAATCCATCAGTTAAATTTAAAGCAAGTTGGCTTTTTTTAACCGATGGTTAAATAACCTATGGGGCCCACACGATCGGTTTTGACCGATGAAAATGGTGCATCAGACCGTTGTCCTCGTGTGTACGAGGAGGCCTAAGTGTTCCGTCACGGAGGAGGAAGAGGGGGAGGCAGCACTTGGTTACACCTCACGGCTTACACTCAGGGCTGCTGATAGAAATCATGGGGCCCCGTACAGCCTACCTGACGGGGCCCCATGTAGCCCCACCCATGTTCCCGCCCCTGATCCCTCCTTCAGCCCCACCCCTGTTCCCGCCCCTGATCCCTCCTTCAGCCCCACCCCTATACCAAGGGGCTAAGGTATACCAAGAGGCTAGGTTATGTAGACAGGCTAGTGTATACAGGGAGCACCCCCCACCAATTTAATATAATTAGAGGATGATTTAATGAAATGGAATCAGTATACACAGGTTTACTTCTTCTGAGAGATATAAAAGTAACACTCTAACCACCATGACCACTTCAGTGATTTGAAGTGGTCAAGGTGGTAGGAGTCAGTATGTGGGATGGCATGAATATACTAAGGTGGTCTAATGATTGGCTTCTAACAGAGAGGGATACACAGAGATCAAAATTGGGACGATTCCTGCTAAATTGAAACTTGATGTGTGTGTGTACCCAACTTTACCTAATTCCCTGCTTCAGCTGGCTTCTTTCAGTGCTGACTGGTTCCCCACAGTGCCTGTGTATGTTTTACGCTGCTTACACACTGGAGTGGGCGGGTGTTGACAGTAAAATGCCACTAATTTTAGCGCCGCTTTACTGTCATTTTAGTGCTGCTATTTGGTCGCTAGCGGGGCACTTTTAACCCCACTAGCGGCCGATGAAGGGTTAAATGCACCGTGTAGCACTGCTGCCGGAGCGCTTTGCAGGTGCTTTGGCAGCGGTGTCCATTGATTTCAATGGGCGGGAGCGGTGTATACAGCGCTCCTTCACCTCTCCAATGATGCTGCTTGCAGGAGTTTTTTAACGTTGTGCCAGTGCATCACCTCAGTGTGAGAGTGCTCAGGCTCTCACCCTGAGGCTGCAGGGGAGACATTTTTCAGGCGCTTTACAGGTGCTATTTTTAGCCCAAATGCACCTGAAAAATGCCTCCAGTGTGAAAGCGGTCTAACTGACCATGCTCAGTTTCTCACACTCCAGCCCCCTTATACCATACAGGGTAAATGTTCCTGTATGGTATGTGATGAGGCTGAGGTTTTGGTGGAGGAAGAGAACACTGCAGCTGGTTGTAGTATTGAAACAGGTAAGTGAAAGAGTCTATTCTCCCCTCCCCCACACACTGCAACATTGGACTTTAATTTCCTGGAGATAGGCTGTATTCATATAATATATATATATATATATATATATATATATATATATATATACATACATATACACACACACACACACACACACACACACATTCTTTGCTGTTAATGAACTTTTATGAAT